>NC_041336.1:12628395-12975895 GCF_004354835.1 Perca flavescens | reverse complement strand
CCTTAAAACGACAGGACAATTCTCTCTGGCATATCTCTAAATCACTGCATAAGCTCTGAGTGGAAGGGCTCAGAACGACTACGCCAAGCACCGACTACCACTAGGCAACGGCACAGTTTGTTTTCCTAATTATGTAGCTTTTCAAATAGCAACCAAAACATGTAATGTTAGTATTTGATTGCTGTGTGTGCTGGCAATTTTAAAAAGAATGTCTAAATATAATATTTAATGTAACCTGTGGATTTTTGACAAGCTTCAAACCACTCATTATGATGTGGGGGCACTGCTTGAGCATCTTATTAGAGGTGTGCTGCCTCGCTGGAATGACTCCCCAACCAGTGGTATATCACATTAGCACCAGCTCCTTAATGCTGCAATATAACACAACAAGTGACCCTGAAACAATTTCACTACTCCCACTCACCGCAATATCACCCAAACAGAGTTTTCATTGGCAGGATAAACCTGCCATGTTTTTTTTTATTCCACCTAATCATCTGCAAAATCAATCCATCTCGATCACTGCTTGTTGCGGGTCTCCGAATCCCTCCTCCCCTTTCCTCCCTCACACCATCTGTCTCTCTTCCCTTGCTTCCTCCCAGCAGCCCTCCTTCAATCATTTTTTCATAACTCCATCTCTCCAGCCTGTCCACCCTCATAAGCTCTTTCTGTCTTTTCCTCCCGCTGCTTCTCACTCCCTGCATTAAACATATACATTCCACACTATACACGCTGCATGTAATGTACATCTTGTGTGTGAAAATTTTACAGCAATGTGAGAACATATCAGCTAATGGTTGTAGCATGTTGGTATTGACGCTGGCCACGCCTGCAGCGGCAACATGTTAGCCGCCTCAGCTGCCCGACCGGCTCATTATCATTTAGAACTGCTCGCTGCACAAACTACACTCCCACGCGGACTGTCACTAACTCCTGACAGGAATTTGAATTATGTGAGAGAGATTCTTACAGTCACTATTATGTAGTGCCAAAGTCCAGGGACCCGGCCTCTCATATGCCTCTTTTTGTTCCCATTGGAGACAATGTTGGTATGTGGTGCTCGTTAGCACACCCGGTGTCGCTTCTCCACCCCTCACTCATGCCTTCTCTCTCTCTGTCTATTAAGGTCTGGGACACAATTATCCCCATTCTCTGCCTCTCTCTTTCACCCTCCATCTCTCCCGCTCACTGTGAATGAGAGTCTGGAACACAATTACCCCTGTTCTCTATCTCCCTCTCTTGCACTTTCTCTGTCCCTCCCTCTCTTTATCTCTCTCTCCACCTCTTATGGCTTCAGGAGAAGTCTGTGAAGGGAGCAGCTGCTGAAATATTTATTGATCTGTTTTCCACAGTTTTATTTATTTCCCTCTCTTCCTTCTTGCCGTGCCTTCCCCCATGCACAGACCCAGAAACACCTCCAGCGCCACGAGAAGTCAGAAGGCAGTGGAGGGGCTGAAAATCCACAACATGAAACCATTATTTAGCATTTGTTGCGCCAAGTAGTTTTACCTGTGTAAACAAAACTAGAGGCGCGAGGCTGGGATGAAGGCAAATGTGAGAACAACAGCATCAGCTACAGCGAGAACAGATGCACGGCGCAGATTGAGCCGTGAGACAGGTGGATTGTTTGCCATATTTTGATGCCGGCATCCGCTGCAGGGGGTTGTTGACAGGAAACACCAAGGTGCTGCTCCTTAAAAGGAAGTTGTAAACAATTGCAGGCTATTGAAGTAGTAGTAGTCATGGCAACAATGCCCTGAGCAATTATAATTACAATGGTAACAGTGTTAGCACTGGACTAAATGGATTCACTGATGAATCTGACGTTATCTCTGCGTAATTAAAGGGCTTCCGTGCTATCGTATGTCCCCGTGGTAAATATCAGTTCAGTTAACTGGGAGTTTTGAGGTTACTCCAACGGCGAGCAATTCAGCAGTCGTTTGAAACTAATGTTTTTCTCCAGCCTTCTGTTGTAGCACGAGTGATTAAACTTCCACACGAACATCCGCGTACACATGGGAAGAATCACACACATAAACACATGCACACACTGAGGCACAAAAACACACGCACACACACACACAAAGCTAAGTCCCATCACCAGCCATGGCCTGCATTAGTGCCTAAGCCTTTTCCATTGATTTGCCGGCGAGCTCCTTGTCTTTTGGTAATGAGGACAGGGAGAGAAGCGGGACCCTCGTCCCTCCCGGCTCCCCTAGGACAAGCCGCCTGCACTAATCTGAATTGTGTTTCCAATGATGCTAACTCCCTGGCACAAAAAGACACTAGAAGGAAGAGGAATAGAGAGGAAGAAAAAATAACCACACAGCGCTCTCTCTCTCTCTCTCCGCCTCTAACAGTATTCATTCCCTTTAAATGTGTTACATCTGCACATCACCAAACAAGAAAACATCTCTGTTTCTCCCTCTCTCTTTTTCCCTGCAGATAGCTCAATCTGCAGTGTAGACTGAAACCTTGAAAGCCAAAGGAAAGAAATTTGCACTGTGCTGAGACTGATTTGATTTTCTCCATTTGAACGCTATTGAAAAGAGATCAATAAGACTCATTATCCATGCTGATGTGTGTGTGTATATATATATATAAAAAGATGTCCCCTCATCTCCCTTATGGGTCCATTGGCTTTCCATTGATTTACCGCTCACACCTTCAGAGGGGGAGTTAAAATTCATCTTCCCAGTGGCCCATGTAAAAGGAGCTATTCCACAGTGTATGCATGCATATGTTTACTGTACTTCTCTGTGAGAGTGTGTGTGCGTATGTATGTGTGTGTGTGTGTGTGTGTGTGTGTGTGTGTGTGCCTACGTGGGTGGTGGTTGATGTGAGTACACGGACCACCACTTATTCCTACTTCTACAGCCACTCTGCTCCCTCTTGAATGATCCTTCCCCATACACTAAATAAAACATAGCCTTTTTCCGTTTGTTACAGTGAGAACCCACAGCCAATGTTCATATTCACACCAGGACCGACGCAGGTCTTTACACTGGGACTGGGACGCGGGGAGGATGAGGGGAGGTTGTAACGGAGCAAATTACTACAGTAATTAAACACAGTATAACTACCTGTCCCGAGCTGAAAGCTGTCCTAGTTCCTTTCCATTACACTGAAGTCCATATATTATAACTGTAATTATAATTACAAACAAGCCTTGCGGTAATCATTATTTATGACACTGACACTATGTGTAATTGCCAACCCCCTGAACCAATATGTGAGGCCCGGTGAAGTGTTTATCAAAACCGACAGGAAAAATCTCAAGGGCACCGAGGTGGTGCCGCGCCCGCCGATCGGCCGCATCTACACTATGGCTAACCATTCTCAAAGGATTTGAACCTGTGACCTCTCAGTCACCGCTCTGGCCAGATAGCTGCTAACACTCCAAGATGCAGAGTTGAGCCTCAGCCTGGCAGGTCGCGGGGTCACCAGCTCAGGGGTTATTCATCTCTGTCTAGCCTGTAATTGGCAATGCTGCAAAACCTACGAAGTGAGGGCATGATAATGAATACAACTCGATATTCCTCTCTGTTCTGGTCTTTTAGTATTGCCACTGATACCTGCCACCCCTTAAGTAAAGACTTTGAGCTGCTTCCTGTAGGGCAGAGGCAGGAGCAATAGATTCAAACATTTCTTCTTTAAAGCTCACTTAATTTACAACCTTTGTATTTACCAAAAAAAGCCCTGTCAAATTGCCTTATTCTTCTTACCAATTTATCTTACAGGTTTCTTTTTTTCTTTTTCTACAAATTTTTCCAGTACTATTTCTTATAGTTATTATTGTGCGTTACTCGTTCTAAATCACATTTCTTTTTTTAATCTGAATTACTGATGGATGAGTCTGTTTTAGCCTTGCTGCAAGTCCAATTTCCCATGCAGGACAAAAAAAGACTGAACTGGTTGTATTTTACAGGCCTTGATTTGGATCCTCAACACATTGAAATCCAATAACAATACTGTCAGTGGCTGCTTAGTAAGAAGTAATTTAATTTTGATGTATTAATTCTTAAACATTAATTAAAAGGAAGTTTCAAACACCAATTTGTTTTCCATCACAGCACATGTCTCTGCCAGTCCTAGGTCAAAACACAGCTAGATTTTTTTAAAGTACTATGGATCCACTATGTGCAAGGAATATATTCAGTGGAAGGTGTTGGATGCACAGCATCACAGGCCACCACAGAGCAGCAAGAGGAATAGAGAAAATTTGAAACCCAAGGGGAAACCGCAGACCCACTCCAGGTTGGTTAAACCTCCAACCCTTGTCCCCCAGGCTCTCGAGACAAAATCCAGGCCCTCTCACTCCAACAGATAAATAAAACCTGCCAAAATGGCAAAGCATTTCTAAGCCAAACATGGAGAACAACAGCACACAGAAACCATGGATTTCAAAGGGAGGGAGAAAAAGCAGAGTCCCCTCCAGAATAGGAGCGCAAGGCATCTGTTGATGCTGGCATCGCCCTTCTCTTCATCTTCAAGCCAAGACTGGTGATCCAGTTGAGTGTGTGTGTATCTGTGTGTGTGTTTGTGTGTGTGTGTGTGTGTGTGTGAGAGCGGGGGCAGGGATGAAGGAGGGTGGCTACGTGCTAACATGTGCAATGTGCATTGACCCCACTTGGCCCCCATATGTTACTGAAACAAGAAACATTGCGGGTTACAATGCGACCCCACCTGTTTTCACCTGTGTTCCTGCCTTGTACACTTCTTCTTACCAGAACCTCCATCACACCAGTGCATGTTGGTGGGAAGACCCATCTGTTGGCCTGTTTGAACATTAGTGACATACATGTACAGTATACAGTACAGTGTGTCATGGGATTTCCTGCAATACTTGCATTAATCAATAACTTTAAGGCAGAAATTTGTTTCTTTGGTATCTAAATGTAACATTGAAATACTAACCTCAAACATCCTCTGCTGTGACCTATGTATTGTAGGCCGCCCGATAGCGGAAGCAATTTCTCTTGTCATCTTCACTTTTCACTAAATCAATGATGACATTATACTCATTATCAGACTGCAGGTTTCTATCACAACAGAAATCCTTTGAGCAGAAGGGTAAATTGTTTAATTTCATGTGGAGGTGTGTGTGGATACACTCACAGCCTTAATGTTCCATAAGACTCAATGTGTCTGGTCTCGTAGATGAAACAGGTTTTGATTAATTGCAGACAGCTTGTGTGCCAGAAATACACAGATATCTTACTGTATGTATGAGTGGGCACTTGGCCATGCACCTTTCAGACATTTTAAGTGAAAGAAAAGGGGGAATTAATGTAGAAAGCAAAGGCATGACAGCATGCCAGGACCTGGCCATCACACCCACAGAGTGGTTTGTACATTCAAACGGCAAGTCAGTAGGAAACCTTTCAATAGCTTAATTGTTTTGTGCTGCAAAGAAAAAACTCCTTTTCAACCTGGTTGGCATGCCATTGTACAGGTCTGAAACACATTTTGCTATCTGTTTCTGGCGCCATGAAAAATAAAATGGTGCTCTCTCTTAATAAATATTTGTTGTGCATAACGTGAAGTGGCTAAATAAGTGATAATCAGTGTCATGAGGAAGACATATCTTCAGGTAAATAAAATACTTGTTCAGGGGAATATTTCTCATTCATCATTAACCAGGCAATAATAAACTACACACAATCTGCTAAACAATGGTGGTGAAGCATTTCAGTGACCACATACCCCACTGGCCTGACTCTCAGAGGCCCAGAAACAAAAGGATAATTTCACTGCTGCATGATTTATTAAGCAGCGGACGGTGCCCTTTTAACAGTCATGTTCTTCCTTTATAATGCATGCGTTCTACCTTTAAAGACGGACGTGTTGTGGACCTACTGCAACTCAGAGCAGCAGGCGGGAGATCTCCGAGATGAATCTGATTCACATGTGCTGCAATGTGCACAACTCACATCAATATCCAATCATTCCTCAACTGTGGCCCGCATGATTGGTCACACCTTCACATCGCAAAAACCCACAGGTTACAAATTCAGAGGGCTGAAAGCTGAAATGAGACTCAGTACGGTTGTTGGGTTGGTTAATGTGTTGCTGTTTGTGTGCTGTGTGTACGTCCTGCAGGGCTGCCCGTCTGCTCTCTGCCTGGTGTGGAGAAGGCACTTCCTGTGGCAAGCCAACCATGACCAGCTGGGCTCTCCTGCACACAAGGAGCCCAGGAGCAGGAGGCTATAGCCCGTCTGCATCTGCACGTTGTTAACCTCCCATCTTATTGCACTGACACATCAATTATTGTTATTAAGGGCTGGGGTAATTTATTTATATACTGATTTCCCACAGGATGAAGGCAGGACTAATTGAGCCAGGTGCGTGTATTTGTGTTATGTGCCTCGAAAGACCATAAATTAGAGTACATGGTGAGAATACCGTGCACAACTAATATATGGTGGGACATCCCATAGCATGGTGAGAGCATTAGAGGATGACATGATGAAAAATGTGGGGATGATTTTAAATATTCCCTGGTTAGTGTTCCCTGAGGACAACAACAACATAACATAACACTGTTTGTTTGTGTTATTCATAATGAAGCAGTTCAAAATGCCATCTGAATCCTCCGGTTGTGCAAGTTATCTTGACACTGTAGAAGAGCGGATGAATGAAGCGTGTTTGTCTCTTTTGTTGAGCTGTGGGGAAGATGTTTTATGTCAGTGATAAAAGAGGAAAATGCTTGACTACCCAGTGCATGTTTGACCACCTCCCCCCCCCAACTGTCCATCTTTCTCAATTTCTCTCTCTCTCTCTCGACTTTGGTTTTGAAGAGAGAGAACAAAACACTGTGTTTCTCTCCTGAGTCTCTCTGCATTGCTTCTACCATACTTACATTAACCCCCCGCCTTTGCACTGGTGGTGCGTCGTGTGCGTGGGATACCAGGACAGTCAAGTCACGTAAAGGAATGTTCACAGAAGGCTGGGGATGGAAGTCTTTTTTTCCACAATAAACATCTTAACATGCATCACTCGTTTGCATACACGAGGTTGGCTTGGAGATTAACCTGGCGCTGCGCACACAAACACATTTACGCGTGCACACTTACGCGCACACACACGCACGCACGCGCACACACACACACACACACACACACACACACACACACACACACACACACAAATACAGCATCTATTTCAAATAGCAAATGGAAAGCTGGAGCGCAGTGGCACAGCAGACGTGTTATTCACAGGCAGGTAGACCCCCCATCCCCGCATCATTAGTATTCACCTCCACAACCGTTTTCAGAAAATGAAAGACGAAGATACATGTTTAGATGCGCAGCAGCACAGAACCGTCAGCACATCGCTAAAGTAGCTCGTAAGAACTTACCTTTCGACAGCAGTACCAGGATCAAACCAGCAAACGCGTTCCGCAAGAGGGGGCAGCCCATGATGGAGTTCTGATTGATTTTCTGCTTGTTTTTGCAGCCAAATGCCTTGGTATTCCTCCTTTATCGCGCCGTTGCGGGGAATCTGTGTATAAAAAAAAAACCGAGCCAGTGGATGAATGTCAACAGCAATAGTCCAACACTTCTACATGTGACTGGACCAAAAAAAAAGTCTTATCCACTGGACTTTTCCTTTTGATGACCCCCGTCGGAGAGAGAGATAGGCGAAGAGGGCTGTTTGTCTTCTCCTGTGCAGACTCTGTCAGCCAGGGGAAAAAAACAAAACAAATATCCCAGACACTTAGTTTGGCTCTCAGTGCCTTGAAGGAAAATATTTTAGAAAATGCATGTGAAGAAATGGTAAAATATAAACTGTCCAATGACTTGACAGAAATATGCTTTTTTTATTTGTTCTCGGAGAACAGGATGGGGTCTGCGCGTCCTGACCAGTCGCCACTTGAGCTTAATTAGCCTGCTCCCGTATGTCTCCGTTGGTATGCAGCGCGTCTCGTCGCTCCGCACTCAGCGCGTCGCAGGGAGCAGCAGTGAATGCGAGGCTCACGAGAAATGGAATGATTGACAGTTCAAGGAGAGCCCCTTTCTCCCAATCACCGGCCCCAAGGAAGGAGGCGGGATTTACGATTGCGCCGATGTCCCGCTCGGAGAGGCCGGCCAAGGAGCCTCATCGACCAATCGGAGCTGCGCGGTGGGCGGGCATAGCGCGAGGCGAAGCACGGCGCGGTGATAATGCAATGTGATTTATAGCCAGTTCGGTGTTGCTGCAGTACTCGGAGAAAACAGTCCACAGGGGGACAGACGGGCATAATAACTACAGGGACAGAGGTGTGTGTGTGTGTGTGTGTTTGTGTGTGTGTGTGTGTGTAGAGGGGTGCCATATGGGCTCCAGTGCGTGGGTTTTGGAGATGATAAATGAAAACAGAATGAGGTTGAATGACAAAGTTGTGCTGCTGATAAGCAGATGTTACTCAATTGCGGAAAATGAATACTGTCAGACCAGAGGACATGAGCATGCACACAGAAGTTGTGGGTAGACTGGGTGCACTGGGTGGAGTGTCAGAGCAGATTGTAACAGCACTGCAGAAAGCATCCCATCTGACTTAATCACACTGCTAACTTAATGACAGGCGACATAAACCCATGTAGGAAGACACTTTATATTCATTGCAGAAGTACTAATGAGCCATTTATAAACATGTTAGTCGCTGCATCTGGTACTAAAAGTGCGGGAAGACGTTGCTTATAGTGAAGATCTAATTTTCTTTAAAAGGCCTTTCACATGGATGGGGGAGATAATCGTCTTGCATGGAAGCTACAAGCCAGAGACAGACACACAGGAAGTTGTGAAACTCCCAGAAAACTTGATTGCTAAATGTATGCATACTTCCCCAACATTTTGCAGTTCGTTACAGTCATATTGCATCAGTGGACCTCCTTGGTCAGAAACATGTAACATACAGCTCACACAGTGGGTCCATTCCTTGCATATTAACTGTATACCTGAGTTGATTATTTCCATATTAGCTGATGTATTGTTCTAATTTTGACTGATACACTTGTTTCTTTATTCCCCAAATAACCAATTAATGCTCTATTGCTGCTGAGTGTATAAGTAACAAAGCACTATTTGCTGATGTATAGTATTTGGACAGAATTACAATAAATACAGTTGTATAAACTGACTGCATATCTGCTTCAGATGAAAGATGGGTAAAGATCAACAGGCAAGCACGAAGAAAAGCCAGGACTGATTTATGAGTCAGCTAATCAAAGCCCAGCATTTACTTACAGCGTGTGATTTGTTTGTAAATACTTAATATTCTGCATTAATTCAATTTGACACAGAGGAGTGAATAAGGAGCCAGTCATGTTCATAATGTTAACCACTCGCTCATTACGCCATTATTTTTGAATGTTACTTTCTAGATAATATATGTAATTAAATAAAAAGAATGATCTCGTCTTTGGCCTGAGGGAAACTGCAATTCAACATGGCTTATAGGCCCTTAACTACATGCTATTGTTTGTACTAAACAATTGCACAGTATGCTACACTGTTCCTCTAATCATCATGTCTTCCTCCAATTCGTTTGGACATACAATATTCACACAAATGCAGCAGGAAAGTTTATTGTACAGCTTCTGCATTAGCATAGAAACATTGCCTCTGTGTGACACTAAGAAACTCTGATCCAAACAAGAGATACTGTATATGCAGTCGCGAAGCTTCATTAATGACATTCAAGATTGCATTTAGCAATTCAGCTGGGTTTCCGTCAACTCGCGGATATTATTTATAAACCTGTCACAAGTTGCAGCTTGTTTGTACTCAGTTGTTCCAAGTTATTCAATAAAAGTAGAAACACCTGCCAAAATGTTGACATGAATTTGCATTTTGACTCAGATTTTACAAAGCCAATTACCCTCAGACCAGACAGGAGGGGGAGCAGGCTTAGAAGACAGAGGAATATTTCTTCATTTTGGAAATACTGACATGCATAAGGAAGTGGTGTTGCATTTTACATTGTAATTAAAAGGGGGAAAAAAAAATACTAATTCATACATGCAACACTTAGAGTTAGAGTTGCACAGCCACTGGTGTCTTTATTGTTGCAAAAACTTAAAAGAGGAAGGGTGGCAGGGACGCTGCAAAGGTCTGTTTCCGTGCTGCAACATAAACCCCCCATGTAACATTATGTGCTTTGAACACTTTTGCAGACTGCCTTGGTACTCTGTGTTTCCTTCTACTTGCTGGAGAATAATACAGTAACATGGACAAATCCAGTGTTTCAAACATTCTTTATTTTCTGCTTCTCCACCAAACATCCAAAGAGATTTTCCACAACGTTGCCTAAACTTGACCGAAGCTGGTTATTTCTGGCCTAAACATGACAAACAAACAATTTCTTTTCAATTTTTGTCTGGAATACTTATCTGTGTATCCAGTATTAGGTGTCACAATGATTATTAGCACATGTCTGAAAGGTTTTAGGTGAAGCAGTGTATGTACAAAAGAAAAACAGGAGACGAGCGATATTGCCAACTAGTGTTAATGACATATGAAAATGAAGCAGCACAAACCTCATCATTTAAAATCTTTAAAAACATGTAATTCTGTCATCCGCTTTCTCCTAAACTCCACTATACTTTGCCCTGATTTTGTGCCACAGATTATCATATTTTAACATATATTATATTATAAGAGTGGGTGGCAATTTTTCCAAATGGTGGCTATCTCATGTTGGAGCAACCAAAATAAATTACTTTATATTGAAAAGAGTCCTGTTATCAGTTAAGGGCTGGAAAATGGACAAGAGCCATTGTTATCTCTTCATATCTTCCCGCTGCTCAGTTTAGACTCATCTTGGTTGTTAAGTCTGCTGCAATGTTTTAAAATTTTCATCGATTTATTGTATTCATTTATTTTTTGGAACTAAAAGCATTATTGTCTCTGTGTCGGATTTTGTCCCTGAAGGCAACAATCAAATAAATCCTGCATCAATGTGCAGGATTGATATGAGCATCCAGCTGGATTTGAGGGCTCCTGGCGACTTGGAGGGTCCGCAGAGACTTACACAGACTGTTAATGGACACTTATTTCAGACTACGTGCAGGAGGAAGACACATATTGGTGGAATTGGCAAATAGAGAAAGAAAAAACCTAAACAAAGAGGAAGAATTCAAATATAGTAAGTAGACTCATAGGAAAGTACATGTTCAAGGTTGGAAAGAAAAACTTGGGCTAGTTTTTTCAGAGCTTCTCCCATGGCCACTCACATAAGAGCACAATACTTTTTCTACAGAGGAAGACCTCATCTTCTTCAACAGTAACACTTATTAGAGTATCTCGGAGCACTGACCTTTTCTAGATCTTTTTTCTTTAATTTCAGTCTTTAATTACTATCTAAATTAAGGTTCGTATAGCTACTGCAACCAGTTATTGTAACTCATTTTTGACTTAATAATCCCAATCATTTCTGCAAAAATGTTACTCTCTCATCATCTGTGTTTTTCATGACTTTGGTGCTGTGACCATTATATTTTAGGCCATCTTGTACTGAGATAACAAGCTGTACCTTGCTTCCACGGTGCAGTTATAGCAAAATAGAATCATTATTTAATTCCTTTGGCTTCCTTGAGCATGAGGTGAACTCTTCGAGCCACAGTAAACAGGGTTGTTTGATGCATGATGGGGTCATGATGCATACTAGAGTGTGATTGACTGGCCACGGCGCCACAGAGTGCATCATTACTCATCAGGGGGGAGGAGCAGTGAGGTTAGTTTGATGGATTGTAACTTAACCACTCTTTGCAGCAAGCTACTCAAAATTCTGCAAGATGCATTGAAGCACATGTGTTGCAGCACGGTGGCACCAATGGTTAGCACTGTGGCCTCAAAGCAAGAAGGTACCGGGTTTGAACCCTAGTCGTCCCGGGCCTTTCTGTGTGGAGTTTGCATGTTCTCCCTGTGTCTGCGTGGGCTCCGGTTTTCCCCACCACATAAAAATATGTTCCCCTCCCTCTCTACCAAGCTGCTGTGTGGTGAGAGTCTGGCGTCGTAAGGCTGCTGTGCATCACCCAGGTGGGTGATACACATTGGTGGTGTTAGAGAGTAGTCCTCCCCCCTGAAGTGCTTTGAGTGTCTATGATAAAGCGCTATATGAAATGTAATGAATTATTATAAAATGTTTGTCTGTATCATAGTCGTGTGCCGATTGGCGATCAGATCGTGTATCGATGATTGAAGGAATGATCGGTGATTGTTTTTTCCTACGCATATATTAAAGCGATTTTAACTAATTTACTATTTATATAGTATATAACTATAATAGCTACAATCTGCGCCCTACTTTTTATTTTCTGGTGGAGTGGCCACGTTAATCAGCATGAGTGACGAGTGAATTTTAAAATCTTAACTTTAATTACATTTATATATTATATATCGTCGACGTTTCATTTCCGGGTTTGTTCAGGTACTGCCGGAAATTCTGCAGGATGTCCCTCATTTCGGCTGGACGTCCGTCACCTTCCGCTTTTTTTTTTGTGTAGGCATTTTAAACTCCGGTGAATTTATGAGGACTATGGTTAACTGCTCCTCAGATCTCTGCAGGGTAAATCCAAACACCTAGCTAGACTATCTGTCCAATCTGAGTTTTCTGTTGCACGACTAATACAACCTCTGAACGTACACATGTAGCACCAAAACAAGTTCCTCCCCGAGGCTTTTTTGCAGAGGCACCGTTGCTTTGTCCGTCTTGGGCTTAGCGCTGCCCAAGACACATTTTTCTCCCATCCCGGAATGCTGTGTGGACTAGCCAGGCCCTCCTCCGCGGCGCTGTGGAGGAAGGTCTCGTAATGCGAGACTAGGGGACGGGGGCTACAGTAGGTCGGCCGCACCGACTGACGTTATGGTGGCTAAGATACAGCATACCGAAAGCAAGACACTATCAACACAAAAGCATGTCAGCATGTCAGCCAAGCAGGAGGAAGGACAGGAATTGATGAAAGTGAAGCCGCATATCATATGTTATGTCCAATTACGTGGTCAATGTAGCCTGTCAGACTGCCGATCAGATCGCATATCTGCAATCTCGAGTAACCACGATTGAATGATTTAAAAATATTAGAGATTGCCCAAGCCTACTGTATCAGTATATACACCTAAGCCTATGCACTTAACACCCACAGTCAGAGTCAGTGAGACACCTTGAGTGCCTAGGCTGAAATGACAGTCATTTCACACCCAATTAACAGAGTATAAAGCAGACTCGTACTATAATGTCAGCTGTAGGCACCTTGATGGTAAGGACAAACACAGAAGGACACCTCGCCGAGCTTGTTTGAAGAGCGGGGTAGTTTATACAAACATGTCTGACTTGGAGTACATAAGGTTGGGAAAACCTGTCCCTGAAGTGTCTGCTGTAGAGCTACCAGTTGGGCTGAGATGCCCCACCAGCCTGTTTAGTATGCTAATGTATGGTGATACGGGCATGGGCACTTTTTCCCTCTTTCCCCTTGCTCCATCTTTGAGCACCACACATTAATTGGTACGACAGGGGCGGCAGTGACTTGGTTGTAATCATTGTCCCTCAGAGGACCCCACTGAGAAGGATTGAAGGAGAGAGGGACGGAAGGAGAGCGAATGAGAGCCTTTGGTCTCGAAAGGCTTGTCCTCCGAGTTATGTTATCCCACGAGGTGCAAGGAAGCAGAAAGAGGAGGGAGAGGCATATATCTGGAGAAGGAAGGAAGAAGGAAAGAAAAGAAAGGGAAAAGCTGGAGAGGAAATTGTGATGTGAGTTCCCCTGCTCCCGGAGTAATGGAGGACTACAGATGGAAGGAAGATCATTTGGATGGAGATTCATGTAGGGGATTATGGACGGAAAAGGGGTTGGGGGGATGGGGGTTAGGATGTTTAATCGACATGAAGAAGATGAGAAGGGAACAAATGGGCATGGTGGAGGTGGAGAGGAAGATGGCAGAGGTCATTGACATTAAATTACCACCTGTTGTACTTAAATTGGTTTTCATCCTCTGTTAAGTTTCCAAAGTGGGAGGAAAAGGGAACACGCATCACATTTCTAATTCAAGAAAATTGATTTATTAACCAAAACCAATTAATTTGGCTCATTTCCACCGCTGATACAGCCGTTGCTGTTAGCGCCTCACAAGTTGATGTTGTTACATCCACTTTAACCACACAATTGTTTTTACTGTTGATTGCTGCTGCCGCAAAACGCCACGCTTGTAAAGCACCTTGAAATTGAGGAACTGCATCTGAATCTGAAGAGCAGAAGACAAAGAGAGCCTGCCAAGAAATGGAGAAAATGTAGAGAAGAAAAAGTTCAAATGTAGAAAAACGGAAGGTTTCTCCCTTTTAAGGTCAAAATGTAAATGTACTGCATATTGGCCAAGGCTGTTAATTACTTTAACCAAAGGATGAGTGTGTAGGCAAGTGTATGTGGTCATACGCAGGAATATATATATATACATGGATGTGTTGCCCCAAAGGCGGAGAATGATGGATAGTAAATGAATGATGAAACAGTGTGGGGAGAGTCACCTTTTAAGAAGCAAATGGTGCCTGAGCGCGTCAGAGAGTGCGGCCTTGAAGCCAGATCAAAGCCACAAGCCGAGCTGTAATAGATGATGGAATTTAATCATGTCTGCTGCCTAACACGCGCTCTCTCTTTCTCTCGTTCTCTCTCTTGCTCTCTCGTTCTGTTTCATGGCTTTCAAAATGCAACTGCAATTTTCCGTTCATTTTAATTCACCACTCCATCAAATGTTTCCATCACTGCACTGCAACACTCTCACTTTCTAGATGCAAGCTACTGACATGGGCTATTGGAGTACAATGACACAAAACACATCAGTGTAATTACTTTATTAGCGTAGACTGATGTCGGATCGGCCGGTCGTGTTTCATGTCACATCAGTGCCTTAGTTAGTGTCCGCTGATTGCCTTCTGGCCATGAGAGGGCCTTTGCTGCTGAGCTCTGCCATTTTCCCTTAGTCCGGGAATAAGTGCTGCATCTTACTCCGCAAACCATCCCCTACTAATTAAAAACTTCTTAATGATAGTACTTTAAGAGCATTCCTCATGCCATTAATCATCTAGATATCCCAGAGATCTTGAAACAAATGGGCAGCAAAAAACGGAACGTTTGGACAAAAAAATAGTGCTTCATGATCATTAAAATTACTTTTGCATCCATTTGTTTCCATAACTGTTGCACTTTAAGCAGCAACTCATTAATCAATGATACATTTGTGGGGATTATTGAACTCTGACTCAGCCGTAAAGCAGCTGCAGAAGGGTCCAAAAAATGCAGTTTGGTTTGGATTAGTCAGAAACCTTATTGGACAGGCCATGAAAGACTTTGCTCTGAGCCTAAATTGGTAGTCTCACAGCCAACAGAAATGTGGCATTGATGAATAACTAGTATCTGAAGGTAGATATCCGTCATGGATAACCATGCCAAGTGCCATAGTTTTAAGCTTTGAGCATGTCTGCTTATGACTGGCTCACACATCATCTTAGCCATTCCCAAGTTCCCTAATGGATTCTCTGCCCCTGTCGTCCATCTCTCTCTGTCTCTTTTGTCCTTTTTCATTTAACCACACTAAAAGCGAATCACTCCTTATCTCTGCCTTTCTTTGATTTTTTTGTTTCCAGTTGTTGTCTCTCTCCTCTTTTTATTTCCATCCCTGTCGTCCATTATGACTGTCTTCCCTCTCCAGCAGAGTGTTTGCCTATCCCCTTCTTACTTTCTCTGCTTCCCAGCTTCACATCCCCTCTCCCCAGCTTGATTCAGCTGTAATGAGTGCAGCTTAAGGTGGGGCTGGCCTGAGGTGAGCTGGAGAGAGGCAGGGAGGTTAATGAGGATTGCAACCTCACTTTTTGCCTGAGGTGTAAAAAGAGAGTAAATGGATGAGTGAGGGAGAGCAAAAGAGAGAAAAGGCCAGGGAGACAGACAGTACTAACGTTTGCTATAATGAATTTAGCTGATGCACAAAAACACTCATGTGTGACAGTGTTACCATCAGTCAAGGTCAAAAAGTATGGCGGCAGTTTGTGTCAAAAATTAGGACCATCAATCCAAGAGTGGGCTTGTGAGATGGCTAAGGTGGCGGCGTTTAAAAAGATGTCATGCAAATGGAGAGACGTGTTTGATGGGTTTATGGTGTTGTCATTTATACATGTTTATTTGGTCAATAGTTTATTGCCTATTTTTTTATTATTTTGTTGTATGGTCTTGAATATTCATCTTTTCTTGATTTTTGTCTGGGTGGGTGGTGATGACATGGAGGGGGAATGTGTTCAAGTAGCAAATTGTATGTTTTGTATGTTGTGTTAAAAATCTAAAAAGAAAATTAAAATTGCTAATCAGAAAAAAACAAGGACCATATGTTTAAATCAATATTTGTTTCATAGACAGGTACAGTATGTGTACAACTTTTTTAAGATTATAATTCATTAAGCAACCATTATTATAATCAACCACAATGTATTATTAGAACATGTATTTATTGTTTCCGTATGAAAAACTATTTAGCCATGTGGGATCTTCATTAATTGCCTAGCCAAGGTTCCCACGGATAAGGAAATTAAAAATCGAACAAGGATACACTGTGTCAAATACATGAAGCTGCCCACACAGTTCAGCAGATTTGCCAAGAGGAAGCAAGTGAGTGCTGCTGCTGCTGCTACTTATGTAGACCTTCTAATTTTTTCGAACAACCACTGGGGACAGATTATCTCACTATGAGTTAGTAAGTAAAAACGGATGAATGGAAAAGTTAATGGGTGTTAAAAACAAATGATAACAGTGCTTCAGATCTCAAAATACAAATGCGACTAAAGCACAAGAAGATAACATCATCTTCAAACTGAAACTAAAGTTAACTGAAAAAACAAACATTGGAACATTATAAAGCTTCCTTGATTGACACATTAAATGTCTGCATAAAGTTTGCAGTTTATTGTGCTCTTTTATAATGCTGACAGTCTATCACTTCCTCCTCTGGCTTCCAGTCATCTATAAGTTATATCTCTTTTTCTGTCATCTATTCCTCCTTCTCACTCCATCCTCCCATACCTGCCCTTGTGACTATTTTCTTTGTTTCACTCACAAATCAATCTTTCTCATTTTGTCCAGAATTGATTTTGCCACCTCTTATCGTTGACGCAATCCGCTCTCACAGCCTCATCCAGTCCTACCCTGCTCCATCTTTTGCTCTTTTACTCCTCCTCTATCTTGTTCTCCATCTATCCCACTCTGCATTCCACTCTGGCTCATTACAAATGGGGCTCTTTTGCTCTGTACTCTTAGTTGGTAACCTCTGCAGACTTGTGGAACAATGTCTTGATTGGATGTGTCTGGCATTGCTAAGCATTCTGTGCTGCAGAATTGATGCCATGCATAAGATATTATGTTGGCAGCAAGCCGTGTGTTATCACCAAAACACTGATGTACAGTACTGGGAAGATGGATTACCAATCAATCAGGATGGTTGTGTCAAAGTATACTGATGCACTGCATTTTTTTTCTCTAGAAGTTCTAGAAGGGACAGACCTCTCCAGTTGCCTCTCCGTCAGCTCCATAAAATTGATGCTTTCTATTTTACAAACGTTGTGCTTTATGGGGTTGACGTTGGACGGTGATTGCATGTGGCTATGGGTGATTGCATGTGGCTATGAGTCGCTCATCAGGATCAGAAAATCAACTTGCCAGTCTCCTGCTTGCCGACTCTGCTGACCTTCTGCTAACCTACTGCTAGCTTAGGCTAGTTAGCCAGCTGGCCAGTCAAGTTTTCAAATAGAGTAAACACTGAGAAAAAGGTGGAGAAGATGAGATCAAGCTAGCAAGACCATCTCTGCAGCCATCTCATGACTACGAGTCACTCATCAGGAACGGGAAATCAACTTACTTGTCTTCGGCTGACTCTGCTTTCCTGGTCGGTTTTCAAATGATGTACACATTGAGTACACACAGAGGAAAAGGTGAAGATGGCTATCAGCTACGACCTATGGCTAGGATACCAACTATGTGGACAAGCAAGACTATCTCTGCGTTCATCTCCATCTCTACATCAGAGGGGGTACCGAGGCAAGCATGGAAAAATTAAACACAGACTGCAACTCTACTGCTGGGCATCCTGCTAGCCGGTGTGCAGGCATCGGACAGAGAGCTGGGGGGCCGTTGTGCCTTTGTTGGTTTCCAGCGAGATGTCGGGAGCTGTGGTGTCCTTTCACTGAGACTTAGCTGGATCTGGGAGTGCCAGTGCCATTCAACCAGGTGACTCTTTTTCTATGTACCGATCTGACGACACCATTCTGCTTTATATTGAATCATGCACAAGTTGAAGGAGCTGATGGGAAAATATTTCACTGGAATTGTACATTGTATGATTTCAAGTGATAAATAAAAGTGTATTGATTGTTTGATTGATGGATTATTTTTTGTCAGAGTATTTTTTGTCTACACATTATTTAAAAGTATCATAAAGTTAAACATTTGAAAGCCTTGTATTTTAACGGCTGCAATGCTGTAATTACATCTTTTGTAGAAGGCAGCAACAATATTTATTACCTCTCACTCACTGCTTCGTTAACATGTGTACAGAAGGCCTACATATACCACAGATTCTAATTTTAGTTATACAAACACTCCCGGAGACAGAGATGCTCTGGTAGCAGGGGACAGTATTCACATTTGTTGACTGGGCAAAGCCAAAGAACTGTGCCGCCGGGGACAGAACTGAGCAGTGGTGATTTTGGCAGAGTGGGAAAAATCACATGGTGCACATGCAAGTCGTGTGATGCTCTGAGCTCAAAGAGATTTCTTGTAAAACTGTTTCATTAAAAGTAAATACGATGACTATATCCTGGGCCACAGTTTTTGATAAATGACTAGGCATTGTAATATCCAGACATTCATATTTGTTTGTGGAACAAATAACAAATAAGTGGAACGTCAAGGATAAAGACTACTTTAATGAAAATTAGGCCTGCCATGACATATTTATGATTATGTTGTCTAGGTAAAGGTCAAGTTGTCATAACACAAACATCTCAAACAATGCTAACTTAGCACTAAAAGTGTCATAATTTACCAAATGACACTTAACGACAGCAATCATTAACATTCATAGACTCCTTCATGTTCATAACATGCGCCATGTCATGGTTATAACAGTATCATGTCTGTCTTATGCACAGCCCTTCAAGTAAAGTGTTAAAAATATATGTTAGCTATTGAGACTGAAAAGATTGTAAACAATAATGGGCCTAAAATAGAACCCTGAGCAACTAATTCTCAAGACATCAGTTTGTATCACAAAAAAACAAAATTAAATGCCTCATGTACTTTAGCTCCAAAACTCGAAAATCATGACCTTTACACGTTCAAAATTTGTGATGTGTACACAAAATAAACGTCAAAATTGTGACCTATACACGAATCAATAAATCAAAATAACGTGACTATTTCATGACCTGGCGTGACACCGGGTTGCAGCATTTCACACCTCACAAAATACATCCAATGACAATGTTCAGTACTAATGCAGAAAGTACCTTAGATGTAGCAGAAAGTAAGGGTGTGGGTGTTGCATGTCTGACTTCCATGCATGTGACAGGAATTTGAATCCCAACAGAAGAAGAAGTTCCGTTTGTCTTTTTATTTACTGTAACCATGATCTTTCCTTAACATTAACTAATTATTTTAGTTGCCTAGCTTTAACCATATTCTATTTGCCATATGCACATTCTTATTCAGTCATAATCTTAAAAATGACTCTTGGCTCTATGTGATCCAACCAAACAAAGACAGTTCTGTCTCAAGAAAATTATTGTAGGCCTAAAACTCCAATCTGTAAATCCACTGAATGATGAATCAGGCTTTCAACACTAGAAAGGAACGCTGAACATGCACTCGCTTGTTTGGTACCATTAACTTCAGTGCTGCATCATTGTATAACAAACAACCATACAAGTAGGGGAGAGGGCAGATATTGATTCCTTCTTAACCCTGAAACTATGTTAGAGAAGCCACTAAATGGCCCTGCACACAAATTAGCTGTGATTTCATTCTGTCTCTTTGATAGTTGTCTCTCAGTAAGCAGCAGTTGCCATTACTTGGAAATATTTTCCCCCTGAAGACGTCCTGCAGTGTAGAATGCCTGATTGATGGAAAAAGTAAACAGAATTGATAAGCAGCTTTTGGATTGACAAACAGAGATATAAAACATATACACTCATCATCACGTATAAACATTTCATTATTTAATTCAGATTTTGACAAAAGTGCCGCAGAAAAAAACAACAGTCAGCTGTTTGTGCAGTGCAATCAGACAAGCATAGACTGGTAGATTTATCCATTTCCCCTCAATGCTCAGCAACATCTGTACAATGTGGCGGTCTCCAATGTATTAGTAGAGACCTATAATCAATCTGTGCCATACCATATTTTCTCAGAAGGTTTCTGCTGTGTTTGTAATGCTTGAAAAGAAAGGAAGAGAGGAAAATAAGAGATGGAATTGAGGTGAAGGAAGATACACAGAGGGGGTTTCAGAAATTGTAATCATTTTTGGGCACAATTGACATATTAAGGGTTTCATCACATGATGGTGATAAGTCTACAGTGCATAAAATGTATCCCAAAACAGATTCTGCACTCCTGAGACTTAACTCAGTGGCTTTTAAAATTGATTGTATTCAGCCAACCGAGTTGCTAAATGGAATGTAATGTACAATTAAATGTTTGATTGTTTATGGCGTTGTCATTCATTTCACTGGTTGTCTCTTAACCCATTTACCACGGTCCATCAATACACATTTAAACAGTCGTATACCGGATATGCTGTGCTGTTAATGTCACGGTTCTGGCGCATTTGCGTTGCGCTTGGAATGATTCCCGGTAAAATCATTAATCAAAGTAGGACTGTCATCAACATCTCTGTGTGAGTATTACACGCTACCATAATTAATGTATTGATTGGAGACACAGCTTCTCTACAGTTTGGGTAACACTTTTGCCCCATCCCTTCTGCCCTGCCCCTGCTTAGTCCTCTAACATATACACCTAGTTTTGCACATTAATTAACCACATCCTTCCCTTCCCAAGCACGTGGGAACATTTGTCAATACACGTTGAATCAAACTCCTCAGTGCTGATGTGGTATGTGTCCTAGCTCCGTGAGAGTGGCAATCAATGACGCATCACCCAGCTTTTCAACTTGTCCATCCCGTTTGCTCTGCATCTCAATCACTCAGCTGATATCATCTCTCTCTCAGTCCCTCCAGCCTTTTCTTCCATCTCTTTTGACCTCCCTCAATATATCTCTGCTCAAAACACATTGATCATATTTAATTACAGTTTAACCAAGTTTTAGTTGTACTTTTTAAACTGTAATATCATTACTCAAATGATATGAAACACTTTGGAGCCAAAATGGGTGCTGAGACTGGATGCTTTGTCTTGTTTGATAGAGTTGTCATGACAGGTCAGCAGCTGTTGTAACGTAGTTCACTGACATTTCTGAAGCAAACAGATTTGCAACTCAGTGTGAATCTCATTATCATCCATTTGCAAACTTGCATCACCTTTAGGGTAATCTGTTTTGGCATCAGGACCATGTCAGTGTGCCACCTGTTGAGAGAAAGGCCACTTTCTCTAGAATCAATGGTTTTCATTGACAAAATCATTGAGTAAAGGGATTATAGAGGTGTTTATTATTAATTTAATAATTTAAACAGCTACAACCATGATTTAGGTGCCACCCCAATCCAAGGAAAACTGCGAGGCGAGAAAACATAAAGACTCCGGGGAATAGGTTTCCTGGACCTAAGTTAGTAACAAGCATTACTGGGACATGAATGCACACAGATGGAACAAGAGAGGAGCTCATTATTTCAAAGGAAGTCCCCCAGCAGTCTAGACCTATAACAGCATAACTAAGAGCTGGTCCAAGGCAAACCTGAGCCAGCTCTAGGGTTGGTAGATGAATCTGACAACTACGAAGAAAAGCAGATTGCAAACAAATCCTGTGAAAGACCTTAATCAACAAGGTGTTGCTCATTTTCTGACTTCCTTAACCTGTGGCACTCATTCATTTCTAATGAAGATGTACATCTCTAAAACCCTTGACCAACTGCCATTTTGCTTGTTTGATAGCCATAATGTCTCTCTCTCATGGGTGGGCCAAATTCTCCGTGCGGGCAAAGCAAATAAAGGGGAGGAAACCTTGCTCCTTATGACCTCATAAAGAGATTCCAGATCGGCCCATCTGAGCTTTCATTTTCTCAAAGGCAGAGCAGGATACCCAGGGCTCGGTTTACACCTATCGCCATTTCTAGCTACTGGGGAACCACAGGCAGGCCGGGGGAACACATATTAATGTTAAAAAACCTCATAAAGTAAAATTTTCCTGCCATGGGACCTTTAAGACCAAATACCTGCAAAACTAATGACATTCCCGTCAGCCTATGATGCACTTTGTTGGTTAGTGCTAATTTGCTAATATTAGAATGCTAACACACTAAACTAAATTGGAGAACATGGTAAACTTGTCACTGTGAGCATTTAGCTCAAAGTACCATCATGCCTCATTACAGCCTCACAGAGCATCTGAATGGCTGTCGACTGTTAGCCTTGTTAGCAGACGTTACCTCCATAGGAAGAAATGTATTTGTTTTGGGACATTTGGTTCACTCTTAGGTGTTTACAGCAGCAGGACTGTGTTTGTAATGTAGTGCCCATTGTAATGAAGTACATGTCACCCGGTGCAATGGTGTGGCTCTTTGGTGTGGACAATATTAGGCTTTGGCTACATGGGCAATACTTGTAGGTTATTTTTTATGTTGTCAATGGATTTGTTGAAAATACGTAGAATAATAATAAGAACAAGAATATGATAAGAAGAAGAGTGTTGCCAGACGTATCCTTTGATATACGTGGTACTGGGTTATTTTGTTACATGTAGTCTACCAGGGAAAATCTAACTTTGTTGTTAGTCATTCACCACCTGTTTTGCACAATTTCCATATTCATTAGCTTATGTGTACTTTATGTATATATTCAGCTGACTGTGGTGCACATGAAAGTCTAATATCCAGTATCCTGGGAAAACTACTGAAGGTGCACATAGGGGGAAAAAGGACACATAGGTGCCTCCCCAAGCTAAACAGAGGGTGAAACCTGATTGAGTCATTACAATAATTATTCACTTTACCCCAACTAAATAGCGAACATTGATTTATAAATTAGACAAACAGTTTCACATTGTTGAAACACAGACTGACTGAATACATGTCAAATAGAATCTACCTTCCTTGTTTCTTTATTTATTTTGTCAGTGCTTTCAAGTGACCGCCGGGATTCACAGCCTGATTCTTTGTGAAATGCGCTGTTCTTTGATCTACATCAAATGAAAACTAAACTTGGGGAGGGAAAACCAAACGGTACAGAACAGAGTGATAGAGAAAAAACATTTATCGGCGTTTTAAGCCCCCAACGTCTCCTTCCAGGCAGCGCTGCCTGGAAGGCACTAGGATTAGGCAATGGTTATGGTTATGGTTATGGTTATGGTTAGGGTTAGGGCTACGGTTAGGGTTAGGTGCCTTGAAGTCAATGGTCGCAGCGCTGCCTGGAACGAGACGTTGAGGGCTTAAAACACCATCGAGCAGAAAAAACTTCTGCTGCAGCTACTGTTGCTACTGCATTCATATGAAAAAGGATTTTTAGATTTTTCTTGACGTTGGACTCAGTCCATGGTTGATTTATGGCGGGGTTTCTAGGCAATACTCGTGGTGCATAAACAACTGTGGAGAGTGCTGATCAATGTAAATTGGTGTGTGAATGGGCACTGTGACCTTTGGAAAACTCCTCTCTGGGAAAGCAGAGACTGTTCACTGATCTTGTTCTGTGTCCTTTTTTTTTCTCCCCCTCCCCGTGCTTTCAGAAAACTCCTGCCACAGCAGAAACGCTCCGCAGCACTGTCTTCCGAGTGACTGAATAATAGCAGAGGATCTGACTTCTCCAGGACTTCTATGGGCCTTTGTCTTTGAAGCAACATGACACAGGGCTTTGACACTCTAAAAACACTGCCTAAAATTTGACTCTGTACCCAAAAGAGGATGGTGAAAAGTGGCTCTGGCAGAAGGCGTCAGTGAATGATGGCCCTCATGTTCAGTCCCGAGCACTTCACGCTTACTGTGAAAAGCTCCTCACAGTAAACGCAGGCAAGGAAAAAGCTGTCAAGGCTTCTCTCATGGTTCTGCAGTTAGATATGTTCTTTTTGAAGCTGTCTGAGTTCATCACTGTGCTGTGATGATTGCATTGTGACAGAAATCTCAAGACTGAAAAACTTGTATGTACTACTTCCAGGATATAATGAGGTACATTAAATCATCAACACACAATAAGAGACACGTTTAACATCTGTTAAATGAAATTGTTTTTCTCCCAACATCTTTGAGAAATATCTTTTAAAATATCTTGTATTTATCAGCTCCCAAGGACTTGTCAAATGCAATTCCTAACTAATCTCATGACATGTATCTTCCACTACCTAGAGTCCATCAGATAATGCTTCAAATCCATTTGCTTCATTCCTGTCTCTTCCAGGCCCTTGCTTCTGGAAGATGGTCTGAGCTGCTTACTAATGCCCTGAAGGGACAACATATACCTGTAACCCTAGACTGCAGCAGGTGTTGCATGCTGAGCCTGTTTAAGAAGGCCAGAAGTGTCCATTCCCCACAGTTAAGATTGACTCTGAGAGTGGAGCAGCATAAGTCTAGCTTTAGGCACCACTTCTGGGGGGCAGCTTCCAAAAGCTTAGCTTCAAGATGCACTGCTAGTCTTCCAGCCAAGTAGCATTTCTCTGCTATGCCCAGTTCCCTTAGCCTGGGTAAACCCTGACGAACTTCCGGCAAATTTGAGATTTGCTCTGCAAGTCAGTCTGGCGAAGAGCCCATTCAAACCCATTTCTATTGTTCACAAAATTGAAGCCGTGCTTCACGTGCTCAGCGAACTGCAGGTCAGTCTGACATATGCCGATTTCATGCTGGTCAACTCTACAATTTACTGACACTATACGAGTTACAATTCTCAAAGACACAGGCACACAGCACAGTCTCTTTTTCCTTTCTCTAAACTTTTCCGCTGTGTGTGGCACGTACCCGCTCGCGGTGTGAAGCGCGTGTCCGCGCTATTCTCCCACATGTCGGGAACGTCGTGAATTAACCTGCAACACGTCAGCTGTTAGGGAATTCTTCAGCGCGTGTGCAGAAGATAACACGTTTGCAATACGCAACACCTACAAGGACAAAATTGGGTTTGGAGGGACCACACCAAAAACTAAAATAAAATCTTTTTTAGTGGATGTGAAAAGCGTCACCCGGATTGTTGCTCTGATTGGTTGAAGGACTATCCAATGCGCCCAGAGGCATTTGAGTGGTCATCCGTTGGTGACGCCCCTCTGGAAATGAACTGTCAATGAACCTTTCCCAGACCCACTCTCAGTTACAGCTGAGAAGGGTCTGGTGTCAACCAGGCTACAGTTCCCTGGTAATACTATATACTTTTCATAGAGAGTGTGCAGCCTCGGTATGCTCAGAGATGGCTAGTGTGTTCCAGCGTTACATTTTCTATATTTTATTTGAGTTTAAATGATGTGTTAAACCAGTTTAACAAACAGTAGGCCTACATGATGGGTTATTACTGAAAACCAAACAAGAAAAGTGTGTAAATATCTCAGGGTTTCTAAATATGGACTGCAATCACTGGCCTAAACTAGCAATATCCAAACTTGATTTCATTTACGATTGAAATCGCTTGATCATCAAACAAACCGAACCAAACTGAAACATTATTCTCACTTTTTGTGTAAGAAAATATAATAATACTGTAGGACGGGACCATTGTTGGACATAAAAACAACTTCTAAGCTGCAGGCCTTTATGAGTTTCCCATGATTGAGCGGATAACATTTGAGTGGGAGCTAGTTAGCTTATTCATCCCACATTTTAAAGGAGGAGGTGGCTGTTAATTTAACTGTTTCTCTTTTATATCTTTAATGTGTGACCTAGTAGTCCTGTACTGTAACTTCAGCACCGTGTGTTACCTAGCGATTCGCATCAAAACAACACACAGTAACGTCTAGTGCTCAAATCCCAGAGCAACAGCTAACAACTGTTGACCCTCCGGCTTAGAAACTGCCTGTGTGACCCCTGGCTAGAATTGAAGTGGTATAATGAACTATTTTTTAGTGCTCACCCACACAGATATTGCACCATTAAAATTACCAGTATCACCAGTGTCAGTTGGAACCAAAGTCACGCCCCTGGAGAGCAACAATGTAGGGGGCACTAACATGGTTAATGAAATTTTAATTTCTTAAAATAAGTACACAAGTTTAAAAAAAAAAAACACCAAGAATATACTGATTTCTTAACAATGTTTGCAATGCAAATGTGTTAAAAGCAATCATTTCAGTTTGACTTTCAGGCACCAAGAAAGTGGATTAATGAATGAGCAGTTTAATAGTGTTTTGTTGTTAGAATATCTCTAAAAGCAGCACATAAAAATCCAGAAAAATATTTTTGAAGCATAACAGGAGAGCTCTGGGTAAGGTCAGAAACAAAGCAAGTCATTTTGGAATAAGCAATCAGCTCATCTGGCCAGTTGTAGACTGATTTATGTTACGCTCAGGAGATTGGACTGAAGCTCAACAGTGACAATGCAGGTGACACATATAAACAACTGTGCCGAATATTTCGCCGTGATCTCATCTTGATAATGAATAAAAGTGACCGGCAAGGCCATTGTGCATTCTCACCTAAACGTCACACCCTGTCAGCATTACCTACTCTGCGCCATGACATACTGTGCCCTGCGGCAAAAGAGAAGCAAAGAAGTTAAATGAAAAAAAAAAAGAAAAATAGGCAGACAGACACGAGAGGTAGAAGCATCTGTAGTCAGAACAAAATGTCTCAGAGTGCAGTGATGGAGGTGAGGAGAGGTCTTTACAAAACTAGGAGGGAGACGGATTAAGTGATGGACCAAACTTCCAGCAGTCACACAATGTGGTTAAAAAGTGACTCAACATGTTTTTTAACTCACAAATTATGGTAACTTTCTGTTTTGATGCATGCAAGGCTAATTGGGAATTGGAAATGAACATGGTAAATTATGAAAAACAAACATCCTCAGCAGCTTCCAGAAATAAAAGCACATGCATGGATATATCCACAATACAGATGGCACAATAAATGTATTACTTTTTTTTATGTATATTGGACTATCATTGAGCTAGGATTAGTTTTAGTACCTTATTGCTGAGCCGTGTCCTTTCTACCTTGATTACAAAAGGAAGAAAGGAAGTATCACAGGTTGTAAGTCCCTCAACTGCAATTCATTCTACTGATGGATAATAAACTGGAACTCAAGAGGGGGTTATAAGATGTTATGGGCTGAAAAAGAATGTGTGTCATGTAAGGACCCAGCTTCACAGCTTGTCATCAAAAAAGAAAAAGAAGGAAAGGACAAATAAAATGGGAAATTGCCTGCATCACTTGAATGATAAAGCCTGGTACCTTGAGTGTGTGTGGTTTCTTGATGTTGTGCTCTGCTGAATGCCCTTTTTTCTTTTTATCAGCAAGCTTTATTTCGCCTCCTGAAAGGGAAGCTTTTACTGATGGCAGAATAATGCATATCCAGGGACAATGACTTGTGTAAGACTTGTAACCTATTGAACATTTTTAGGTAGGGAAAGATGTTGCTAACATATTCTTATTGTATTTGTGAGGTGTGAGCCAACTTAGCTCTGTAGCTCTGTAGCCTATAGGATCACGTGCTTCTGAAAGTGCTTTGAGACTCTAATGACTACTAAGTTTCCATGTAAGACATAACAAAAACGATGTATCACTACAACACCATAAATACATTTAAGGCACCAATTGTATTTGATTGTAAAAGATTGACAGATAATCCAATCCAATCCAATCTACTTTATTTATATAGCACAATTTAAGCAAACAACAAGGTTACCAAAGTGCTTTACAGAGGTAAAAATATTTAAAAAAAATTTAAAAAAATGAGCTACCTAGACCCTATGCTGAACGAGACCGAATGTAACCGTGCAACCTGCCGGCCGCTCGAGTCTAATGTAACCGTGCAACCGGCCGGCCCGCTTGAGTCTAATGTAACCGTGCAACCTGCCGGCCGCTCGAGACTAATGTAATCAAGCAGTGTCTTGGTTCTCGGCAAGTTTGAGTTATTACCAAGCCTTGTTCCTGGTGCATCTTAGAGGATTGTGTTCATGGCAATTCACACATTATTGATGGGGAAGTACAGTACATTACATACAAATACACGTCATGTTATCTTGGTAGTTATGTTAAGTTAAATGTTAGAGAAGTGAATGTTGCTACGTGGTAGCTAGGCTAGGCTGTCACAAGGAGACCGCGCACCAGGCTACAGAACGAGACCGTAAGGACCGTAACCGAGGGTAGCCTACTGCATGAGTCTATAATCAAACGGGTGTCTAGGTTCTCGGCAAGTTTGAGTTATCAACCGATAGCAGAAGCCTTTCTCGTGCATCTTAGATGATTGTGTACATACAAATTAATAGATTAGCCTACATTATTGATGGATATCACATACAAATGCACGTCATGTTATCTTAGGAGTTATGTTAAGTTAAATGTTTGTTACGTGATAGGTAGGCTGTCACCAGGAGACCGTGCACCAGACTACTGAACAAGACCGTAACCGTGCCTAATGCATGAGTCATGTAATCAAACGGGTGTCTAGGTTCTCGGCAAGTTTGAGTTATCAACCGATAGCAGAAGCCTTTATGTCTCGTGCATTTTAGAATTGTGTTCATGGAAATTCATATGCTACATTACCAAGGGGAAAGTATTAGGCCATTATCACACAAATACACGTAATGTTATCTTGATGGTTATGTAACCCCCCCCTCCGCCGCCAAGGGCACGCGAACCGGTGACCAAATCTATTAAAGAACCGACTCCCGTAAAAGAGTCGGTTTTCCCATCACTAAGGGTAATGCAGTGTTGGGTAATAATTATCTGTTGCTTTGTCAATACAAGCAATTGCTTTTAGTCATTCAATCCATTGTTATTGTAAAAATATTGATTATAGCTGCTAAACCCAAGTTTTGAAATTCAAAAAAAGACCTCTGTGAAAATAGTATCAACTTGGGCAGCGCTGGGAAGTATAGATAAGCCACACCCACTCACCCCTCCATGACGGGAGACATTGGTTTAGGAGTGGGGAGGGGGGTTGGTCATCTTACTTTAAAAAAGTAATTAGTTACAGTTACAAATTACTTCTCCCTAAAAGTAATTGAGTTAGTAACTCAGTTACCACATTGTAAAAGTAATTAGTTACTCAGCAAAGTAACTGTGACGTTATTTTTTATGTTCTATAACGCTATTACGTTCTATAACATCTTTAACGTCAAAGAAGTTTATATTTTAACTGATTGAAGAATAAAAACACTATATACAGTATCACCTGTTGCTGACCCGAAAAATCGAGCATTGCTTGTTTTAACCATAGACTGTATATTAATATTAACAGTCTATGGTTTTAACAGAGTGGCTCCGTCTCCTTCGCTGGAGTTCACGCTAGCTGCATTTGGGCTTGGGCTTGGGTTAGCAGCAGCAACAAGTGTCGTGTTAGCATGTGTTGATGTGAGGTGCTTCATAAGATTTGAGTTGCTTGAGGCAGATAAAGTCTTTTTTCTTGGGCATAGCGTGCATGTTACATAAACATTCTTGCCTTTAAATTTAATGAGGGAGAAGTAGTGCCGTTACTCCAGTTCGAGAACGCTACCTTTGAATTTCCCTGGCTTGTGTTTAGTGGTAGTCACAGTGAGCGGTAAGACAGCGTGAGCAGGGCATCCGCCCACCCGGCCAATCATCATCGCATTTGCAACGGTGACATCATCCCCACCCCTGTTCTCTCCAGGCAGCTGGTGTGTAGCCAAAGCCTGTCACCTCGCACTTCATTCAACCAAGTAACGCGCCACTTTACATTCTCAGTAACGATAACAGCATTGCATCGATGGGAAAAGTAATTAATTAGATTACTCCGTTACTGAAAAAAATAACCCCATTAGTAACGCCGTTATACTTAAATATAATATATATGTCATTAGCAAAATTGAGTGACGCCACAATACCTCCAAAGATATAACTTCACACACTGGGTCAGGGCCACAGTGGGGAGCAGAGTCAAAATTTTCAACCTTGAATTGCAATAACAGTGACTCTTTTCTACCTCTGTTTTTCTGCTGATATTGTTTCAGAAATGATTAAATATTTTAATACATATTCACAGCTGAAAAATTTGACTTGAAATATATACTCTGTTTCCATTCCACTTGTCTGTTTGGAAGCTCAGTGTCAGGTCTGGATTATCAATTATTCCCTCTACCTTCCTGAATACTGTAAGCCAATACAGCGCTGTGTCTCACTGTTCAGTCTCTGCCATGTTTTCTGCCCTCTTCTCTGCCCTATTCCTCCTCCCTCATCTTTCCTTCTCTCCTTACCCTGCTGTGCACCTACACACACACACACACACACACACACACACACTCACGTCTTTCCTATGGTGACAGATGACACTATAGCAGGGGGTCTGTGCCAGTCTAACCCCTCTAGCTTGGCATATGCCAGCCTCTGCACCACTGCAGCAATCACCTGCTCTTCTCTCCATTAATGGACCAGGCAGACAGAGATCCAGCCCCTAAGTACTTTGCGCTAAACTGTTTGACTTTCACTCAGCGTCCCAGGGCTGTCCATTTCAGAGATTCAGTCTGCAGCCTCCATCTTTGTCTCTGTCTGAGCGCATTTAGGGGAAGCAAGAAAGACACTTCCATTGATACGGCCTGCTAGCACATCACCAGCCGTCAGGCTATTCTGTCACACATCAGTGCTTCCTCTCAGCTCTGTATGGCATTAAAGTGCACGGGCACACTCGCGTGCATATAGTCCCAGGCGCAATGTGAACATCTACGGCTAAGGCTTGGACCATAGTGACATTGTCTCTGTATTATAGACCAAGGACCATAGAGGAGGAAGACATTTGCTCATGGACTGTTATATGTATTGTATTTCCTTCCAATCTGTGCGTTTTGTTAACAACTTTCACATTGGCTATTGAAATTAAAGCTCCATAGAACATTTCAGAACATAGAACATATTAAGCCTTACTAACCTATCAATTTATCACAGGGCTAATGTGTTAGCAAACAATTGCCGAACATTGCTCACACATCCAAGAAACAGATCAACATGGGCATTCAGTCACAGCTCTCTTTCACCGCCTGTTTAATGAAGTCCAATACTCACTGGCACTTACTCCACAATGTCATCCGCCAACTCCTGAGAAAAACATCTGGCTCTCTCTGGCTTCCTGGATGTTTGATTGTGTTCACCAGCCACTCAGCTACTTTGGCTCTCCACCATGGGAAGGAAGCCTACAATCAGCATGTGTGTGGATGACAGCTGAATGGGACTGCCCACAGTGTAATGTGAGGGGGTCGGTGAGAGCCGGAGTGACTCAACAATGTGGACCAGCGAAACCAAAATAGTGATCTGGGGGCTGAAACTGCCTGATCTGTAGGATCTGTAACAGTTACAACTGTTACAGATCTGAGAATAGCTGACACCATTTTTCATTGCACAGGAAAGACATCAGATTCCCTGTGGATTAAAACCACCATCGAGCACAGCAATTATTACAAATCACTTGATATGGCCGAGTAAAATTAGTCCCATGTGAATAGGACTTTTGCCCTTTTGTCTTTATTATATATATATACAGTGATGCCACGTAATGCGTTACTCTAATCTGACCACTTTTTTCAGTAACAAGTAATCTAACGCGTTACTATTTCCAAACCAGTAATCAGATTAAAGTTACTTATCCAAGTCACTGTGCGTTACTATTTTTGTCATTTTCCTTAGTAAAAATATATATTTGCGTCTCGGGGAGTGAAGTCACGTATGCGACAAGTCACGGGACAGTTCACGTGTACCACACAGCGACACAAACGTAAACAACAATGGAGGGAGGAGAGAGATGCACATTTTCTAGCTGGAAATACAGTCACTATTTTGAGTTTGTGTCAGCTAAAGACGGCAATATTAAGGTTCGTTGTACACTCTGTGCTGGTGGCGACAAAGTGCTATCTAGCTACATAAACACTACGTCAAATTTGAAGAAACATTTGGAGTCGCAGCACTGCAGTCAAACTTACAGAGCAAGTCCCACCAGGTGGTGCGAAGCAGAGAGGAGGAGGTCCCCCACCACCCAAATAACAAAAGCTGGTCTTCGGTGCAAAACCAGTAAGTGGGGGAGAGTTGAAGAAGTTGGTCAGGCAGTATGTTGTAGAGGAAATGCTGCCCTTAAACACGGTTGACTCGCTCTCTTTCGTTCCATAATAAACCAGATCCTACTACTGGCAACGCCGAGCTACCTCACAGTAAACCGGTTGTCATTTTTATGTTGAGGCTGTGGGGGTGTTGTCGGCAGTTGCTGAATGTAACTAATAAAGTAACTTGTAATCTAACTTTGTTACATTTAAAATCAAGTAATCTGTAAAGTAACTAAATTACTTTTAAAATCAAGTAATCTGTAAAGTAACTAAGTCACTTTTTCAAAGTAACTGTGGCAACACTGTATATATATATATATATATATATATATATATATATATATAAATCCTCATTATGATTCTTTATCACAATAATGTCAGCTGTCAGATGTGCATATGTTGATTCTGTATGACTTGCTATTGCTTTTCTGTTAGTGTTTGAAACAATCTAAGGCTTAAAACAATATTCAACAACAATACCGTTTTATCTACATAAATACGTATTGACCTACACTTATTGACATTTATTTTACACATCAGTGATTATAACCAGCTTATAAATGCTTTTGGATTCATTGTTGTAGCTGCTGGTGCTGGGTGAAGGCTTTTCCTGGTCTGATAATTAGCTAATTGGAATAAATGGAAGAACAGACAAACAAAACAGCAGCCCATGCGGGTCTGACTTAATTAACAGAAAATTGCAGTTACAGAAAGACATCAGCACTGGCCACACTGTTAGATTTAAAGGAGTAATTATGATCTAAAGAAAAGGGACACCGCGTAAGCTAAAATTATTGGAACGTGCAATAAACCCCAAATTGATTGTTAGGTCTTTAATAGGTCTGTTTACATGTAGTATTTTCTCTCTGTCCTAAGAAATTATGTATCTCCAAACCCTCTAAACAACATGTGTTTCAACATTGGTTTCTTTTAACCAGGACTGTCCCCAAACCTTAACAATGTGTTTATTATTGTAGCCATTAAGAAAGTAGTCATTTTTAACACAAACCACAATGTTTCCCTAACCGTAACAAAGTACTTCTTTTGTTTAAACCAAACCATGATATTCCCTTGAGCCTAACCAAGGCATTTCAATGACTAAACCTAACAAACCTTAACCATAGTCACATTGTAGAACAGGTTTATTTTACACTGATTTGTAACAATTGTGGAAGACAAGACAAATAATGTAAATAGTGGCGTCAGATCAGAACTTTTTCAGCTGACCCAATTGGTTTTGAATGGTTTCTTTAGCTTGAGAAGTAGGAGAATTTCAACCATAAAAGAAAAATTAATTAAGTTATTTAATTAATTAGTTTATCTGAAAAACTTAAAGCTTTAGTGCGTAACTTTTGATATGAATGAATGTCTGTTACATTCAAGCCATTGCCAAACTCTGTATTTCTCAGGATGGCTGTGTTCAGAAGATAGTGTCATCTGGTGACTTTCCCGCGCAGAAGCTCGAGTGAAAATAATGACCTCTTCTGAAGAGTCCATCATGTTTTTTTAATCCTCCGTGTCCTCCTCGGCTAGCAACTGCGTGGAGGAGGGGTGGGGGCGCGTGCATGATCACCTAAGGCTTGTATCATGTGGACGCGGTGACAGTTTTGCTGTCATTACTTAGAATTCCTCATGGGGGTGACAGAAACTACACACTATAGCTTTAAGATCTGAAGATTTGGAGACACTTTTATTTACACAGCATTAAAACCGTTTTCAATTATGATTATTTTTATCAATAGGTCCAACCTTAGCCATGGGAGTACATAAAACTGGAATCATAATGTTAAAAGCAACAGATCATTTCTTTAAATTGATGTAAGTACAGTGCAAAACAGCACATCTAGGACCACTCATTACCAAAAATGACACCACATAAATCTAACAAACTGAGGATTTTGCAGTTTAAAACATCCTCCTTCCTCTCTTCCATCAGTGCACATCCAAACTGCAGGCCTCCCTGGGTGATCCTGGTTAGTTACTATCGCTGAGTTGATGGACCTTGTGTGTCTCTTCTCCTTTCCTTTAGCTGGTTCTATAGACCCTGCCTCCAACCATCCTTGCTCCCAGCCAACTCCTCTCCCTGACCCAATCGCACATATCCCCACGACACACTCCAGTGGGCCCCCTGGCTCTATTCATTTCATGCCCTTCACTCCACGGGCCCCAAATCTCTCTCTTTCATTCTTTTGCCATCTCTCCCTGTGTACACTATCTCGCTCTGCATGATATACGCTGTCCCATTTGCCGTACCTGTGATGTCAATTTCTGTCTCTCTGTGCTTTGTTTGTCTCTCCTCCCCCTGCTCCTCCTTTCGTGTTAGTTCTTTTCTTCTTTCTTTCTTGTTCCTTCTGTTCTTCGCTCTCTCTCATCTATCATTGCCGCCCCCCTTTTTTACTGCACAAACCCCTTATCTGTTTTTACCCTTCCTCCTCCTTTCCAAATCCCCAATGTGCTTTATTCGTGCGGTGTGCAATTCATTGCCAACACATTTCTCATGGTTGAGGTGTAGCACCACATTCAAATATAATGTAGAATATGTCATGCAGAAACATTACAGGACATAAATATTTATTCTCTACTCTTCATTGCTGCTGCCTCCATCTTCATCTGTTCCTCTCCAGGACTCCCTTTCTCCCGCTTTTTATTTTGTTCCATAATTCCTTTGACTTCTCCCGTTTCAACGTGCACTGGGTTAGGTCCAAGCCTCTGCCTGTGTTCACCCGGTGAGGTAAAGGGCCTTGTTAATCAAAGAAAAAACCCTTCTGAAAAATTGATCCGCCATATCAAAGACCTCACCTCTTAATGAAAAAAAAAAAGAATTCCATTTCTGTGGTGCAAGCCGGACCAAACAACCATAAAGCTTATATGTTTTTGGCAGTCCCTGAGGGACAGATAGTAACAATTCATTTGAGCAGATAAAAATAACATTGGGCAGGTAAGAAACGATGAAACACTGGATGAATGCAATCATCTCTTTACCTGTATAATTGGACGTATCTCTCTAATTATCTCTTCTATTTCACTGTGGCCTTGCGGGACAGCTTTCCTTGTGGAGGATCTCAATGAAAATATAAATTATGCTCGCAAACAATAAGATGGAATTGGTCTCCTTGATTACATTTGGCAACTTGCTTCAATCTTTTTCCCAGGGAAAAATGAAAACACTTCATTGCTCAGACTAAACTAAAATTCAGTATTGAGATAATCTGCTCATTAAGCCAGAAACACACAAACAAAGCGACCTGAACAATTATAAGAGTCCCACCAGCAAAAGGCTTTGTGTAGCCGACGTAATTAGAATGCTTATACTTTATTTCGCTCTCTTTGTGTTTATGTAAAAGTAATTGACTTTTTATGATTTACCTGCTCTTTGATTCTATCTGTTATACTTTGACAATCTCTCATTTTCCACTCTCACTCTCAATTTCTACATTCACAAGTTATCTCTAACTCTCTCTCTCCCCCCCAACCTGTCCTGGAATTGTTTGGTCCCTGTAAATTATAGAATGTGGTCTAGAACCACTCTATCCGAGGTTGACAATTAACTTTTTATCAACCAGCCAAATAGCTAGTGAATGTTCAAATTTTACTAGCCACTCAATATATTACCATTGTTTTTTTTGTCCGGGGAGTGAAACATATCCAGCCACCTGCATATTTTAACCAGCTAATAAATGGTGCTAATTTTGAACCCTGATCTCTATCTGTGAAGTGTCCTGAAATAAGGTTTGTTGTGATTTGACACTACAAATAAACTTGAATTGGATAACCCTTTCTCTTGACCTGGCACCGCCCTTTGACCTTACGTCAATAATTCGGACATGTCCAAGCATCTCACATATGACATATCTGATCAGCTGGTTGACACTGTGTGCAGTCATGACCGGGTCCCGATTGACATGAACGCACTACCTGGTTGGAATAAAAACCAGTAAAGTAGAGAGTTGGTTCCCATAGCGCCTGGAGCTCTGAATCAGCACAGGGACGAGCGAGACAGGGAATCAATCACAGGGCTAGTCTGTGTCAGCCTTTTCCTCCTTTCCATGTAGTTCTCTGCAGGATCAGTGCAGGTCCTACAAATTAATCAGTGGAGCGATTAATACTGAATGACAATAGGTTTTGTGGTCATGCAGGATGTTGCATTTTTGGAGAAATATTGGTTGATCATGCTGGTTAGTTTGATAAGAATTGGAAATATGATTTATGAAGATGTGTTCATATACAGTATGCACATGCTGGGTTTGACTGTTTATGTATGCTAATGCATTTGGTTTTTTTTTTTAGCACACATGAGTGACTGATTTCCTCTCCTGTAAATATGCGCAGCAGAGTTTAATGTTTTTCTACCCCGGCATACACATTCGGCGCCCATCCATGTCAGCAGGATGTATGAGCGGGAGAACGGCAAGGTATTTATGATATTGCACGATGTATATGTGAGAGTAAGGGCACCTGGATTAAGGAGGTTTTCGCTCTGATGCATCCGTGTTTGCCCGGGCGTTTCTCTTCTACCTGTCCTTGTTACATGACTGCTGCCTGTAGCTGGCACCACCTACAAGCCTGCAGTAATTAAAGTGTTTGATCTCCTTTCCCTCCCCGCCGAGACACACATTTCCAGACCAGCAAACACTGTGCTATTGCCACCGTGATCAATGACTGAAGGAGAAGCGAGAGCCCCGAACTGACAGTGCAGAGATTGAACAAGGGGGTGAGGGGATGGCGAGGGAGGGCGGCAGGGTGGAGTGGAGCGGCAGAAGAAGTTAGTTAAGAGGAAGAGTGAATGGGACAGGGGAGAAGTGAAGGCTGATGAGATAAGCTGATGAATGTACAGGCCTCATGTTGGGCTGCACATTTGGAAAAAACATCAAAATCTCATTATTGGTCGCTGCAATCTTCATGTTAATAGAGGCTTCATTTTTCAAAAGCTGTTTCACACAGCTCCCTATACAAGAGAACAAAATCCTCTGCTGTCCAAACTCCTTTCCAACACAAATCAAGTATCTTGATGGACAAAATCACATTTTATTTAATGGAGCTCCTATAAGCAGTTGCATGCTAAACAAATAAATTATGTAATTTAGAAAGAGCTGTGTCCACATGTATTGCAGTTTTTATTTAAACTGCATTATTTAGCAAAAAAAAAAAGCCACATGATTTGCCGGCCAAGCTCTAAGTCTGAAGCTTAGCTAACACATTTTGAAAAAAAAGAAAATATGTAGTTTTTTGTTACCCTTATGGGGCACAAAATTGATTTTTTTTCTGAGCTATACTTACTTAGCCGCACAGACATGATCTAGTGACATTTACACAGTACACTCATGAGGCTCGCATACGCACACTGACACTTAAATACACCACTCAAGGCCTCACAAATGCAGACACACATACTACACACACACATTTTGTAAACACACACATCTAAGTGGGTGTAGAGAGTAACAGCTATAGCCAAAAGCAAGTTTATCACATTCTAGAAGGAAAGGTTTGATGTCAGATATCAGATGAAAACAAAGACGCCACCACACATAAAAAATGGCCTCCATACAAAGTCATTGCAATGCATTCTGGTTAATTTAAGCTACATTTGGTGGGAGAAATGCTATATCTTCCACTTTTGTGCCTAGAAGGAAGCTTTTGCTCTTTGAATCTGAACAAAAACCAAAACCTTGTTAGTAGGGGTGTAGCCTTGCATAACCTTCTCTGCTTTAAAAGCAGTTACTTCTGTTCTGGTTGTGGATGTTTCTGTTGCCTGTTTGTATATTTCTGTTGCTGTTTCCTGTCTTGTATATTTATTCTGAATATTTCTGTTCCATTGTGTAGATTTATCCTGTTTTGTGTATCCTGGACTGTGTATATTTCTGTTCTCTGTGTATATTGCGGTTTCCTGTTTTATTTTGATAGTCCTGTTTTCTGTCTTGTCTTGTCTAGTTTTACTTCCTGTGTTTTCCCGCCTTTGTTGATTACCCTGTCTCTTCTAATGAATTTCACCTGCTGTGTCACCTGCCCCTCGTTACCTCATTAGCCAGTGTATTTAGTCCTTGTGTTTCCCTTGTCTCTCATCAGATAGCTTTGTGTCTGTTTGTGTGTTTTTTCAGCGTGTTTTAGCCTGGTTCCTTTTCTTTGGATCCCCTTTGTTTTTTGGATACCATTTTGTCTGGGTTTTTGTATAGTTTGGTTCCTGCTGAAGCTTCAGGACTCCCTTGATTTATTTTTTTGTGTTTTTGTTAAGCAAATAAACTCTCTTTGCCGTCTTTCTCCTGCCTGCCATGCCTCTTTCTGCGTTTGGATCCTATTATTATTCCCTGCATCGTAACAACTCCTTGAATGTAGACAGAATGGTGCATTCAAATATCTGCTACATACGTACATACGGGAAACATGTTCTTGTCCCGAGAGTATTGATTAAAGGAGCCGCTGTTTTAATCCAAACCATGATCTTTTTTTTTTCTAATCTGTCGTCGCTGCACGACAGTCACCCTTTGTCATCTAAACTTAACTGTAACGGCCACTAAACGTAATTGCCATGTGACCAGTTGTCATGTGACCAGCCGGCATTTGCCGTAATTGGCTTTAATTAATTTTTTGATGTTTAGGCCCTGACAGCACTTGCTTAAGGTTAGGGAAAGATCGTGGTCTTGACTAAATACAGTCAAAGTAAAAATTGACACGAGGCTCAAGACATTTGCTTTATTAACACTTAACTGAACCACTATCTTTTCCTAAACCTAACCAGACCTAACGCCACGCAGGACTTCTGAACCTCAATCTCTGGTGACAAAGTCCTGAGCTTTGTAAGCCCACCATCCACCCTGACCACAGCCTTATGACTTGCACACTTTAAGTAGTACAAAATGTTGCATTTTCTTTACTCGATAAACCTTTGCTACTGAACATGATTCAGGCAGCAATAATATTTCTCTCAAAATGTATTTAGCGAAACAAATTAATAGCGGATAAACAGAATTTGGCAGAGTTGCACTGAGTGTAATTTTATTTTATGCTGAGTTAAAAAATGTTTTCAATATCTTGTATATACACAGACAGAAAAATACAGTGTGTGGTAGAATTCTTCCATCAAGGTTGATAATGATTTCTTTTCTCACAGGAGATTTGGGTAAACACAGGAAGTTGGCCCTGGTTTCATTCCATGTGGCTGCGGAAAGGAAAGCAAGCTGCACGCTAGCAGGCTCCGACTTGTCAGCATACTGATGACGTTTGATGTATTTCTTACTTCTTTTATACCTTGGCGCACACAAAAACACACACATTGAAAACACACAGGACACACAGAGGGCACAAACACACACCTGCTTAGACCCAAGTCATGTACTTTGCTTGTAGACTCCCTGACATCTGTCTTCTCCCTCTCTCACACACCCGCACACACACACACACACACACACACACACACACACACACACACACACACACACACACACACACACATACCTTCCTCTCACCTCTGCCTGTGCCCCGTGTACCTCTCCTCCAGCCAGCCGGCCAGCCAGCCAACCAGCCCTCCCAAGCCTGCATTCCCATTCTCCACAACTCTGTGGCTGGCTGACCTTGGAGAAGCGAGGATAGATCAGAGACAGACAGGCCGGGAGAAGGAGCCACAATTCATCTTATGTCGGCATGCCAGCTTGGCCAAACAAGCTCGGGGAAACCTAGCATCGGAGAGCTGCAAGCATCACCGGCCTGAGTGGCACGATCCGTCAAATTACCTGAGCTCTCTGGACTGAGGCCCAGCCCCATATCGATAGGCTGGCTGCAAGGCTTATGGCTGAGCACACACACACACACACACAAAGACAGATGTAAGGCTCCCCCACAGCAACATGGGATCACAGTCTTTTCCATGACATTTATTTTTTGGCAGTGTTGCTCCTCTGTTGTTGATGCCTTTACATTGCCTTGACCTTGTCTCACTGCAGTGTGACCATATTTGTTGTTTATGGGGTCTTCTTTCTTCACACACATTTGAAAATATCTTAACGTCTTAGCTTTACAGTTTTTTTTTTAAAGCATGGGAGAGATGAAGCTCTCTCTGCTCCTCCCTTCCCTCCTACTTTTTTTCTTTTAGCTTGTCTAAAAACAGCTAACCCCATCTTCTTCTGTCACTCCCCATTTTCTCCCCATCACAATCCGCTCTATTGTAGCCTTCTTTTTCCTCCTCATCCTCCTCCCTTTTACCCCACCCCTCTCCCCTCTGTGTTATTTGCTTCATTTTAGAAAAAAAAACTGACACCTCTTCAGATCCACTGCTGGGTTTTTTCTTCTTCTTTTTACATTGTAATCAGTTTGCAAATCAGTGCAGTGTCAGGGAGAGTGTTGCCAAGTTGTTTGGATCACTCTGCCTTAATCTGTGAGACGGCAGAATTGTTGCGGACTGCAGAGCAGGCTAGTCTGGAGTGGATTTATGTTTTAAGGGAGGCTCAGAAGGCAGAGAAGAAAGAGATATTACATTTGAAAAATGAAGTGCTCTATAAAAATACCCCAAGCACCCAAGATGCGACAGAATAAAGAGGCGCAGAGTCATAATAGTGTTCTTTATGATTCATTGATGAATTTTATTTCAAAAAGAACTAGTTGGATGGTTTGAATCAATTTACTCCTGTCCCATGCTGGCTGACAACTCTCATTTTTTTTAAAATGCCAAGTCAAAAGAAAAAGCTGCACTGAAAAGTTTGATCAGTAACTGATGGTATTCTCAGCACTGTAATTGAACATAATTATGTGTGTTACTAATGCGTATTTAGTAATTATGTGGTGGCCAGTGTTGGGCAAGTTACTTCCAAAATGTAATACATTATTGATTACTAGTTACCGTCATTTGAGAGTAATTAGTTACATTACAATATTACTGTCTCTGAATTGTAATGCTTTACACTACTTTTGCGTTACTTTTGAGTTACTTTCACCAAAATAAAAGCGGAAGTATGACTTGCCAGGCAGCTTGTAAATTTCACCACCTGATCAATAAAGTATAATTTTTAATCCACATCATAATTTATTCATATGATTTTGTATTATTAATCAGAATCTGCAAAGTAACTAAAGCTATGAAATAAATAGTTAAGTAAATCGTACAATAGCCTACTTGACTCTGAATTGTGGTGGACTAGAAGTAGCCTAATAAGTAGGAGAAAATGACAATTAAAACTGCAGTCAGCACTGACAGAACACAGATGTCCCTAGGCTACCGTCTCTGGTTCTGGCTCTGACTACGGGAACAGTGATGGGACAGCTCGCTTCAACGCAGCGTAAAAAACTCCAGAAAATAATGTCCATGTCGCAAATGTATCTGTCTCTGCAGTTATTTCAACCACCGAATACTTTTCTGTGCCGAAATGTTTTCGCGGTGTTGGTGAATTCTTAAAAAAACAAACACCACTAAATTACGGGTTAAAATGCGTTGTAACTCGTGTTACTGAGATTGTAAGGGGTATAATATTACCAACGTTTTATTAGTAATGCGTTATATTATTGCGTTACAGCAAAAAGGAATACATTACTGTAATTGCGTTACTTTTGAAACGCGTTACTCCCAACACTGGTGGTGCATCCACCAGGAGTAAATAGTCACTGGTAAATTGTCAGTGGCTTTGTTTTGGCCTGTCACGATAGTCTACAGAAAAACAGCTAAAGGTCATAATGGTTTACAAGCTAAGATGTTGAAACTTTATCAGCCCTGGTAGAATAATGGAGAGCATAAAACAGGAGGAGCAGGAGGTGGATTTTTATACAAGTTCCCCTCAGGGACCTTATCCTACCACAATCTCTTTCTAGACAACATGAGAAAATGAAAAGGCCCTGTGAGCGTGGTGGTTTTTCTTGATAGAGTTGGTCAGTGTTTCAGTTTTGGCCTTTTACATCTTCAGTACAGCCAGTGATTGGGGGGAGGGTTTAGAAACTTTTGGATTGGAGGGGTGTGGTGTGGTGGGGCAGACTGGGGCACAGTTTTGAAGAAGGGGTCCCCTTCTTCAAAACTGTGCCCCAATACTCAAATTGAAAACCCAGGTTATTGGCAGTAATGAACTTTCAATTATGAATAGTTATATTGTTTATTCAGCGTAACAAATTAATGCCATATTAAATCATACCACCTGAGCCACAGCTGGTAGGAGCCACCCCATTTACATTACATAAAAAAAAAACATCATCATCATCAAAAAGACTGATGGAGTCACACAAAATGTTTCTTTCGTGATCATATTGTATCTATTGGGGTTGTTTCATGTCTTCTCTTTGTGATCATTTTGTGTCTCTTTCTGGTCGTTTGATTGACTTTCCAAAAAGAAATGGGAGGGGCCAATCAGATTCCAGGGGGGGGCACTAGTCCAGGCCTTGCCCGTGATTGGCTGAAACAGGAATCATCCAGCATGTGAAGTGAGCTGGTGGATGGGCACTTGGAGGATAGGTGTGATGGCAGTGGATTAACAAGGTATACTAACTCGAGCCAGGATTGGCACAATTCCTCCGACTAGGGGAACAGCTGGGTGCATCTCTGCTCGTCTTCCCAAAACTCTTTTCCTCTCCATTTAGCTCGTCACGCAATGGCAAACACAGACGGGATGTTTTTCGAGGGAAAGTCACATTTGAGGACCAAGGGGACCCCCCCCAGCTGTGCCATGTGGGGGCCGTTTGGCTCCGGGAATGTAATCGCCTTGGAAAAGCTTGGGTGTGGGTGGAGCATTTGGTTGTAACAGAGATCCGACACCCCCTCAGAGGGCCAGGAGCAGGGATGGATGGATGTTTGGGGAAAGAAGCCCAGGTATGCTGATTTATGCTCTGGAGTGCCAGTCGAGAGCTGAATCAGCAGGACGGGGAGATGCTGTGTCTGAGTGTGTGTGTGTGTGTGTCTAATAAATATCTCCTCTTCAAGTCGGCGTCTTCACCCGATTTCTACCCAGACCCCTTTTCCACCAACAAGAACCAGGTTCTGGTTCAAAGCTAGAGCTAGTGCCGGTTCGGAGTTGGTTTGCTTTTCCACAGGCTAAAGAGCCGGCACAGAGCCAGGTCTTACGTCACTGTATACGTCTCATCTTTCCCAGCAACGTTAGCGCGGCGGTGCCAAACACAAACACATCATCAACAATAGCGGACGTTGCTTTGCTATTGATGTTCGTGGTTTTGCGGACCTACATCAGCATCCAAACTCGGCGGATCCAACGTGTTCGCGCGGCTCGCCTTTATAGTGCAAGAAAGCAGCTTGTTTCCTCCTCTGACCACTGCTGTTGTTGTTTAATCACGTCCATCGTGTTTAACTGCTAATTCAAAAATGGCGGTCACAAGTTTCTGTTCGTCTTGTTGATCACGGTAACCCCGCCCACAGCCGCTGACGTAAGCGGTTCTTACTTCTGGCCCAGCAATGATTTGGTGCTACTTAAGAACCACTTTTACTGGTTCGGAGCTGGTGCTTTGGCGGTCGAAAGACAAAGAACTGATTTGAAACTAGGCTCTGGCTCCGAACCAGCACCAGCTCTACCTTGGTGGAAAAGGGGTACCAGAGGAGAAAAGAGGAACCCGTTGCCGTTGGCCTTTGCCCCCTGTGTGGAGTTTGTGTCATCGATTTTTGATGAGAACCCTCCACGCAGGTATGGGGATGACAAGACAGCTGTTCTAACAAGTTTATTGTAATTGTCATTACATTGTCAAGTGTTGAGTCATCACACACACACACACACACGCACACACGCAAACACACACACACACACACACACACACACACACACACACACACACACACACACACACACACCATAATGGATACAACCAAGCTTGGATTAAGATACAGTAGCTGCTCAGGGAAGAAACAGGAATACCTTCCTTGAAATCCCTCTAAGGTGACATGAAAAACAAATAATTCCGTGTTGTTATCATTAACGTGTTGCATTCAAGAGGTGCTTAGAAACCCCCTCTAAGGCTTTCTCTTAGGGAATCAGTTTAGAATTACATAAGAGGATGCAAGGAATTTGGGAGGCGTATGCATATTACAGCACAGCGCAGCAAAGAATCCAGACAAGGGTTTTCTTAATTAGGGATGATTTTCCTGCAGCAGTAGCTTCAATGCACTTTACTCCTCTCCCATAATGCCTTGGTCTGGAGCATCCTTGGAGAGTCTGCACCATAAAACATGAGTTGCACAAATATTCAGACGGCCGCAAGTCAGTATATGTACTATTTACTAAAATATATCTTTTTTATATTGTTGTTTTTTTCTTGACCTATTTTTAGATAAAAGGATTTCCTTTTTCCCCGCTTTAGCTGCTTTTGAGAGAAACTCCCCATCATGTTTTGTTTTTCTTTCTTTAATACTCATCCAGACTTTTCTTGGCGCTATCTGAATTGAACTGAAAATGAAATTGCATTTTCACAAAAAGAAAATAACATAGGGCAGTTTATGTAACAGGAAGCACGCTGGAGAATAAGAAGTGCCTTGAGTGAGGACCTTGCCAACAGTGGGGGAGGGGAGAGGGAGGAGGAACGCCCGATCGATGGATGGTGCAACCCAAAACTCATTTTTAAGTCCGGGAGGAAGTTATTTGTGCAAGAGCCGTGGCATTGGAGATGGGGGAGCAGTAGACACACACACACATATTTGGCTACAGATGTGATGGCGTAAGCAGGAAATATAGCTCTCCTGGGACTCCAAAGGGCCTGCTAATATCCGTCCCCACTGTACCGCAACACGTGACCTTACAAATCACCAGCATCACAGCGCTTAACTCGCCATGCCTCTGTCGAGCATATACACAGAGGCGGCTAATCGGAATCATCCATTATATGAGGGCAGGCTTGTTTCAGGCCACCGGCCATTCATGGTGATGGATGTGAATGAAGGCTGAGGGAGAGACAGAGAAAGAGAAAGACGTTTAGAGAGCGAGAACAGATGAAGTAAATCATCTAAGGCATGATAATATTACATAAAAATGCACTGATGCATGATCAGAAAGCAATGTATATTCCATGTATTAGTTGTTGCATAAATCCAGGACTAATTTTGACTACTCAACTCTGGAAACGCTCTCACAGTTTTACAATATGATTCTTTGCTACACGTATGATTCTATAAGTCGTTACAATAGAGGATTAACATGCTCCAATTCACAAAGATTCTCTTAGTAGTGCAGAGAACCTCATTATCTTCTTTTAAAAAAAAAAAAAATCTTTTACACTGATCTGAAACGGTTACATTTAAGCAGCGACACTACACGACAACCACTTTGGTGTCTCAGCGCTCATTGGCCGGTAAGTGATGGAACGTGTGTGAAAGCTGGAATGACAAATCCATGCTGTATGATTTTGTAGCACCGTTACATTGACTAGAGGCACACAGGGGAGCCTATACAGCTCCATAGTGGAGCGTGAGCCAGTAAAACAATGACAAGCCCTATCTATCCACCCCAGGGTGGCTCCTCCGAAGTCTGCCGTATTAAACTGAGCCCTGAGATAAAGTGACTCCTTGCACAGTTCAGCCGTGGGGGGAGATGCGCTCACTCTCCTTATGTATTCCAGTCATGCTGCATATTGTTTGATATAATCAACGTGGACCAGGGGGTACTGCGCAGCACTAAAACGCATAGCCCTCCCAAGGGTAATATAAGTCTGAGTAACACTGATGTGATTAATGCAGATTTCAACACTTGGCTATGTGCAATATTGCTTGTGAGGGGACACAAATTTCTACAGGTTTTGGAAAGAACTGAGATACTTAAAGGGTTTTGTGTGATGTAAGAGTGTGCAGTATATGTTCATGCTGGTGTGTGTATATGCAACAGATTCTTACTCCCATCTCGTAAAATACGGACGCTTGGTCAGGTGTCTTTGTCGTTGTTATTGACGCTAAAAGTCTCCTTTAGCGTCACATAACACATTTTATTTAAACACGCTTCGTTGGGACTAATTGGCGTCCCTTTTGACGCAGTCATGTTAAGTAAAAGGTCGTGGGTGGGCTTACGTTTCCGTGGCACGCGGGAAGAACGGGGCGGTTGGGTTTAGGAAAAGAACAAAGCGACTTTAGGAAACATGACACGGGACACAAACCCTGGTCTCCTGGGTGAAAGTCCTGTGTTTGACCCATCCATCACCCCAACCAACCTCCCTATGCGGAATTTCGGCCTTATACATACTACTCGCTACCGTAGTCACTCTTAGCGTTATGTCATCTTCAAACCCCGCGTAGCTGCTGCTCTTCCTGGTGCGTTATACAAACACGCTGAAGGGCGCTTTTTCCAACTCTCCGTATTTTACGAGTTCAGAGTGAGAACGGGTTGCTGTGTGGGTTGTATACAGTGTGTACATGTTCACAATCCAAGAGAGACCATTGCCAAGCGGTATATTCTGTTTTGCTGCCACAATCTGTCAGAAACCGGCCAAATGGCAATGCTTCGCCTCAGATGCAATATTTTAACCACACAAGTTGCCTCATATCCTAATGCAGGCTGGAAGTGGGAGCATACAGTAGTTTTGCAATGAACATGTACACTATATACATTTCGACAGTTTGGTTGGGAGTCAGAGAGCCTTAGAAAATAAAAAAGGTTCCACATGTCTGAACCAAGATAGGACTTTACATACCAATGGGACTGCCAGAGTGTTACAGGTTTCCAAAACACTGGGACTTATTTTTCAGGAAAAAGTCCATCACACCCTCTGCAGAAGCTCCCCCACTCCCTCGGTTTGGCATACATGCATTTGGAAGATGAGGTCGAACCTAAGCTATTCTAGTATGCTGGAAGCCTGTGTTGAGTATTTGACAGCAAGGGACCGGAAGATTTGATAGGTAATGTAAATCATGGAATATGCCTCAGTGGAGAGAAGGAAAGGGGGGGTTGGAGCGGAGCGATTCTATCAGGAACAAAATCCTCCAAATGCAGCTTTGAATAAGAATGAAATAGATAAAGCTTGGAGGAGCCATCATAGGAACTGTAATATTAGACAAACAGGAGATTTGCAATACTGTTTTCTGAAATATCACAAGACATTATCAGTGCCTACTGGCTAATCTCATGCTTTTGCCTGAATTTAGAGGACAGTGTACTTGCTTTTTCCTCTACTTCAGCTAACATGGCGTCTCTGGAGTGTGTGGGTGGAGTGTCAGGGCAGTGTAGGTGACTACAGGTCTTATCAGTGTTGAGAGCAGGGTTAGAGAGGGAAGACGGTGTTTATGAATGCTGGAATCTACTGCTTAACTTTCTGCAACTGTCGGGCGGTTAATCCCATGAAATGTCTGCGGAGAGCTGCCCACTTGATAAACCATATGTCACTCGCTCTCAACTGACATTTTTTCTCTCTTACAGCAAACACAGATTTCTACAAAGGCCTCACAAAGTGCTTTATATCCCAAGAACTAATATTGTATCACAGCAGTTGGCACCAGAATGGAGAAAAACTGCTTTTAATTAACCAATTGAAGTAAGCTCAACAACACATTGATCTGATTATTCATTCCTCTATCTATTTCTTTTGATTTAGTGTCAGAGTATGTTGAGGTACTAGATATGTTCAATTAAATACCAATAGGACTAGAAATGAAAAAGTGCACAGCAGTGGGAGGGTGCATCAGTATTCAGCTGCTCTTCACCACAAGGGGTGGGTGGAAGGGCGGGGAGAGGAGCTCCTATCACTCCCCTCCACTAATTAAAACTAACGGCTCCAGGTGCTGCACGGCGCCGGGCACAGGAACGACCGGGCGGCGTGTTTGTGTTGGTGGTTCGCCTTCATTACCGCCTCCATCCATTCTCCTTACTAGCCCACCACAGTATCGACACACAATGTTCAATGCACGAAAAAAGGTGTGATCTAAATGCAAATGGCAAGGAGTGATGCATTACACAGGGTGTGAGGAGAAATGATATGGGCAGCAGGAAGAAGAGCCTTTCTCTTAGTAGATGTGGTGGAATCTCAATGATGGCCGCTGGTCAATACTATTCGGCTTCTAAATGTTCTCCAAAAGCTTGGGAATTGGAAAGGCTGTTTCTCAGCAACTATGGAGTCGATTAACATGCTCTCCCCTCAGCATTTGAGCAAGATCAATGGAAGACGGGAAGAGAGTGAGAGAGCAACTGTGTCTATTCCCATGTATGCTGTCTTTTAAAATCACACCAGGTCTCTAGAGCCCTTAGGTTATGCTGGCATTCCTCTAACGTATACACACACACACACACACACACACACACACACACACACACATTATGGCGTGTGGCTCTAGCCAAAGGCAGCAGTTCACAGATCTATAATTATGACAAATAGTTGCCTTCATGATACTGCCCGCAATATCACAAGTGTAGAATTCAGCTGAATTTTATTCTAGAAAATGGATGTGACTAAGAGGTAGTTTGAAGCAGATGATGGTCTGTTAGTTCAAGCTGAATCTCACAGCCGCTATCACATCCAGCTAAAATAAACTAAAAATGACTAGAGGAAAGATTAAAAGATTTCAAATGTGATTTTTGTACACTAGCTGTACAGTGATCTTACTGAAATGCTATCACTCTGTGTGATATCGACAGAGAGAGAGAGAGATTGTGTGTTTCCTGGAGATTCTGCCATCAAAGTATTGAGCTTTTCCAACATCAAAGTGTTTCCACAAAGACTCCGTTGACACATTTGCCAGTGATCAGTGTAAACACACAGCTTTCTTGGGAATGATTCACTTTTTAATAACAACAAAAACCCTAAATCATGTACGTTTCAAAACTGTAGCACAAGAGTTGTGTGATTGGCAATAAATCACTCACCAGTACATCGAATATTGTCCCTGTCATGGTCACAACTGCACCATCTCCCCATTTCCCTTCATCAGTCTCGACTTTATTGCTGCATCCAATTTAAGGAGCTGGATAGCGGTGTGCCTCCTTCCTAAATGAGATGGTCTAGCTTCACAGAGTCTGAAAAGGTCTTATAAACTTATAAAGACTTGTTTCTCTGGTGCTGTTTGCAGCATAACAGAAATATTACTTTTGGTTTATCTGTAATGCAACAACATATCCAGGCCGCTAATAAGAAAAAAAAAGAGTAATGGCTGGCTCCATTACTGCAGGCTTTTTCATTGGTTGATGTGATGTGATGTATTTACCAGCAACTGGTGCCCAACTGGAGGCAAGTAGCTAGTAAATATAACATAATATCATTACATTTCTTAACTTTACACGTTGGTGAAGACTGCCTCAATGCACCATGAAACAACTGACTCATGCACAATGCGATGCACATCAACAACTCAAATCTCAAATAGACACTACGAAGGAAGAACCACACATGGCACTATTTGTGGCCAATAAATGTATTAAAGGTGCCCTATTTCATTACTTTGTGGTAATGTCTGAAGTTCTACCATGGACTCTGTAACATTTTTTGTGGAAAAAATGCCTTGGTTACCTTGTTTCAAGCCATTCTAGTGCGGTATAGAAAGCCTACAGGAAGACTCAGCTCAATTTCTGCCAGTTCTCATTAATATTCAACAAGCTAAGCTGTTTGAATCTGATTGGCTAACAGCTAGCCAATGAGAGCCTGGCTGTCAGAATCCTTTACCCAGCTCAACTGGGCGAGCTAATGAATAGTAATGAGCTCAGGCAACATGATGTCAGACTGACCAGCTTTTGTAATTGGCCTGATTTCTCTGCTTATTTCTTTTCAGTGGCTAGAGCAGACAAAGGAGGCAGCAGTTCATTTTCACATTCACAACATAACACAAACACATATGGACCTAACATATTTAAAAAAAATGCAAGTAAAAACGGTTTTGTATGGCAGGGCACCTTTTAAATAAAGAGCAATATGATCTCACATAGATCATTGGCCTTCATGGGAAAAAAAAGCACAGGTGTAAATAATAAAATCATCAATGGCATGATTCCTCTACTTTCTCTCAGCAGACATTTTTGACATTGTCATAGCCTGACAAGCTCAGGTGAAACAAATGTCTTTAACTTTAGGCTCAGTTCCAATAAGTCCATGTAAGCCATGGTAGTGTGACAGTGAGCCAGGATGCACAACATAAGGACCTCCCCTGAGTGGAATGCAGCCACCATGAATGTTACTAAATACACATTCTGCTGTGAAAAGATCCCATTGTCAGGGCTTGACAGGAACACATCACAGAGCAGAGCTGATAATATACACTGCATACAACCAACACACCACAGGTGGTTGCAATCTGCATCATTATAATTAATCTGGTCCCAGACTAAACCAATTATTGGACAACACAATCTGATAAACCCCCAGGGTACAGAAATGTCTTTATAGATGCTTTTATGATAGAGAAAATTAAAACAAATGAAAATGAGAAATGTCTACTCATTTTGACTGAATTGGGACCCACCATTTCTCTCTCAGTAAGAGGAGACTTGATGTGTGTTTTTTTAAATGTTCCTGTCATGCCCTACCTGTCCACCAGACACCCTCAGTGGGTAACAGCTGACTGCCTTTGTGACTGAGCTGTTGCTCATTAACCCCCCAGTATATAGGGAAGGAGAGTTTTCTACACATCTCATTTATGTTGTGGTTTTTCAAGTGGTGTTATTTGATTCTACCTGCCTGCTTGTTGCCGGCTGTAAGCTTGATCTTACTCGAAGCAGAGTGTCCCTGAACCCTTTGACTGTTCTCTGTACCTGAAGTGGTTTCTTCACCACTTCTTCCTCCTACACATTAAATTCCGCACACACATTCTCACACCCAATGAGGTAACTTTAATTTGAATGAAATCCAATAAACAAACTTGCCTGAAGTGGAACCGCTAAGCTATCAAGGATGAGACAACACAGGGATCATTGTGCTTGTTATGCCCATGGCATTCATTCTTGTTGTGTCATTAAAAATTCTTATTGAAGTTGTGTTTGCCCTCAACGATGTTGATTTTCTATTGATGACTCTTTTTCTCTCCCTTCTCTAGCATTTGGCTATCTTTGGCGTTTTAAAGGCCGGGTCCCGGGTTTTTTAAGTTGCCCAGATTAGTTTATTGGATACACCGGGGCTTAGACTGAGCTTTCACTACAATTCTATTCTACTATTGGCAGCCACGTGATTTCTAGAATTACTCAAGGTCTGGGTTGCAATAACTCGCGAGTAAGGAATTCTGGATTAAAAACTACGTCAGTATATAGTGTACAGTGCCAGGTTTGAGTAACTCTGAAATAAAACATTTTACCCTTTGAGTGTATTTTTTTATTTAATTGAAAAGGCCTTTTTAAAGCTTTTTTTACTTAATGTGGTTCCAATAAGAAATGGAAATATCTCAGGCCGTATAATTTTTTTTATCTTATTTGATGTAATAATCTGCAATATTTTTATATGAGAACAATACATGTTGCTACTAAAGTGCCAGTTGAGTTAAAATGTTAATATGTGATAGTGATTCATTAAAGCTTTTTTAACATGAATAAACAGGTAGAGCTTTTCTGTCAAAAATCATTTGGCAACAATAAGTGATGTAGTTTACATTTACACCACAATGATGACTATTTAACAGCTACATTTAAAAAAAAAAAGGGGTGGGTGGGCATTTAACTGTTCCATTCAATTCAGACGGATGCTCATAAACAGGTGGCCAAAATTAAAAAGTGTAATTTCCACATGACAGTAATCCCTCATGTGAAAATAGTGACAGCCACACTTACTGATGGCTGCTCTTAGATAATGATACATGTTGAAGGATGTCAGTTGCAATCTTACACTTGAGTGTGTATGACAGTTGTAATGATGACTAGGGTTGGGCATCGAGAGCCGATTCCTACTCGGAATCATTTCAAAAGTTACAATTCCAGTGGAATCGTTTCTTTATTGGAATTGTTTGGAGGATTTGGTTTCAAATCTGATCATAGGTTCCAAATTTAATATGCGCAAGTTTGGGTTTCCGTAGCGGCCAGGCACTTGTTGTGTTGCAGCCTTGGAGCACAGTAAGCAGAGCTCTAGTCTGGCTTTATTTTACATTGAAAAAGCTGTAAAACTGTAAACCACCATTGAATCAAATTAAAACTTTCCTCTTATTTGTGAAAATAGGCATGTGACCCATTTCAACTCCTCCCCTCAAAGAATCGGAATCGAGAATCGATAAGACCCGGAATCGAAAGGAAGAATCGTAATTGGAATCAGAATTGTTAAAATCCAAACGATGCCCAACCCTAATGATGACAAACACAGAAAGCATGGCAATTTATAAAATGATCACCCATCATGATAATAATTAAAATTATGAATTGTCAAAAACTGATTTCTATGAATTCTCTCCAAATGTGTGTGTGTGTGTGTGTGTGTGTGTGTGTGTGTGTGTGTGTGTGTGTGTGTGTTTTCGTTTAACTACATTCGTGGGGTCCAAAAACCTGGAATACAGTATACTTGTGGGGTCCGGACAGCTTTGTGGGGCGAAAATGCTGGACCCCACAACATTAAAGGGCAGTAGAGAGGGTTAAGACTTGGTTTTAGGATTATGGTAAGAATTAGGTTGTGGTTAGGGTGAGGGTAAGGGTTAAGGTTAGGCATTTAGTTGTGATGGTTAAGGTTAGGGAAAGGTGCTAGGGAATGCATTATGTCAATGACGGGTCCCCACAAAGATAGTGAGACCCACTGTGTGTGTGTGTGTGTGTGTGTGTGTGTGTGTGTGTGTGTGTGTGTGTGTGTGTGTGTGTGTGTGTGTGTGTGTGTGTGAGAGAGACCAGTTTTGGGGCCCACTGCTGCATTGAATCATGCTTAATCTCTGCGGTGAATTTACTTTAATTCCAGCCAAGAGAGGACCTGCAGGTCTGTGAGTGTTAAAGGTCCAACTCAGCACTGCCTCTGCAGGCCAGAGGAGGGATTTTAACTCCCTAACATAAATTGTTTTTTCACACTCCTCCATTGTGTGAATGGATTGCAGCCCCAGAGAGGTTTTCAGACTACAGGGGATCTAAATTAACAGGCTATATACCCAAGGAAAAAAATCTTCTTAAAAATGACTTTTTATTATGTGTATAAAAAAAATAGCCTATAAATAAAGACTCAACTTTAGCGGATGTCCTAATAGCTGTCACACTGTGTTAAAATGAAGGGCTACCAAGAAGGCAGGGGAATAAAAAAGTATTTAAAAAAAAGAAAAGAAAAAAGGATAAAGTTAGAAATAAAAATAGAAATAGAAAAAAATCACCACACTTTTACTGTACCAACTGACAGCAGTCCCCTGTTTGCTATGATGACATGACAAGTTCCCGCTCAGCTTGAAGCGATATTCACTTCATTATGGATAAATATAAAAGACTGTTAACGGCCTGTGAGTGGGATGTCTGGTAGTGTGATTTTGCACTAAACAGGGTGATGGCATGTTTGAAAGATTTTCCAACAGATTTCCAAACACAATGCATCATTGTCTCTATTGGTCCACCCTGCACACCAGAGGCTGAAGAAACAACATTTCTGTTTCACACCAAAACAGAAAAAAACACAAAACACTATATGTTGATTTTTGCAGTAATTTGTCACCCATTTGTGATTTGTTAATGCCTCTGTAGATTATTAAAACCAGTTTGATGGACTGTTGAAGGCTTTTTGAAGCTCTGTATCTCAAGTTGTTTTTGTCTTATATTTTTTTCCTGCATCTCTTATTGCACTAATCAGGAGTAGCACTTCTAAGTTTGTTGTATTTAATACAATGACAGTAAAGGCTTTCTATTTTGAACTCACCGTGTCTGGTTTGTGGTTTTTAACCTTTTGACACACAAACCACATGAAACATCTCTGAAAAATGATACAAAACACAGGCAATGCGTTGGAGAAGGAGGTCTAGAAAAGGTAATTTCTTGTGGTAAGACAAAAAAACAGTAATAAATTGATATTAAGTGGTTGTTGCGGGAATCTTCAGAACTTGCAGCAGAAGCTGCCCTGCAGCAGTTGCAGCACCAGCGGCACAAGGAGAGGTGGCTCTGACAACCAAGAGTATCTGTTTGAGATCTTAAGTTCCCAACACCAACAATACTTTATGTATCTTGACACACCAGCATGACATCCTAAAAATGATTTTTGCCCTCAGCAGTCAGTTAATAAAAAGCAGTAGCAGGAATGCAACCCACACGATCTGACAGACACAGCCTGTAATAATCTGCGAGAAAAAGAAAATACTTGGGTGGCCTCTAGATCACCCAGAGCATTTGCCCCATGTTGGCTGAGTCCTGCAGCGGTGCAGGGTTCAAATCTGACCTGCTGCCCTTTGCTGCGTGTCATTGTCACCCATCTCTATCTCCCTTTCATGTCTATCCACTTTCAAAAAAATATTATATAAATTTCCAATTGATAATCCAGAGAGGGAATTCAATTTTTGCTGCCTGTTTTTGTGTGCAAAAACAGCATGGGAATTCTTACAATGCAATCATACTGTATCTCTTTTCTCTGGCTTTTATTGATTTGATTTATTTGATATGCCATGGCTCAGTAGTATTGTAGATATCACGCTCATTGAGGTGGAATGGTGAGGGCTACATCTTTAAATTAACAGATTTATTTTCTCGCCAATAGTAGCTGCAATAACTAGCTGAGCAAGCAGAGGGCACACTGTCAATAATGGTGATCTGACAACCCCAGTGCTTTCTTGATTTTTTTCACTAACATGTTTCACACACATAGTGACGGAGCGTCTCTGCTCTCACAGATCAGGCAGGATATATGGAAGTACATGTGGAGCTAGATTTTCTATTGTTTGGCTTCCAACAGTGGCCATTCTAAAAAATAACCTAGTTGCGCTGCTTTTTGTATAGATAATATGCTATGTCATGATGAGAATCTGCAATGCAGAGAAGCTGACCCCACCTGCCTTAATTGTAAAACTGCTGACACTTCTTTTATTTACTGCTCCCCAAAGAAACTGCAGGAAACAAATATATCACTTCCTGGGCACCACAAGAGAAGGTATTCTGAGAGGAACTCACAATGCTAAGATGCAAGAAGGCCAGAAATATCAAATTCAGGGAGTGGACGAGAATTAATGTGACATGTATTGTGAAAACTATTTCAAGTGATTTAAATTTGAATGTGGTAATACCATCTGGCATCTGGAGATGTAAAACTAGTAGTGTTTGGATGCTGCATTCACATCCCTGAGTGCAAGTAACAACAGTGAGACCAAATCCAACAATATCTTGAGTATCTTACAACAATAATTGCAATTTAAAAAGGTTAAATTGCCTTTCGTCACCTAATTTCTTCCTATAATTTACGACACATACTGGACAACAGAAATGCTAATTAACATACGCCCTGAGGATTACGATATGGTTCAGTAAAGACCTACTGCTGTTAAATATTTCCTCAAGAGAAAAAAAACATGTTTGCAGTTGCTTCAAATGGTCATTATTTATTCAACACCAAATATTAACTTGTTAGACTTCATTTAGATGAAGAAACTCTCAGTGCTGGATTATTTTTAGAAACAAATTTACATATCATTGAGTTTACAAAAAGACTTACAGGTTGAAAGTACTAAAACATACAAAATAAATACTAAAAATAGCTGTTCATTGTTTTTCTCTCCCAGTGCTCTAGCTTGAATCATACCTCTCTAAACATGATACAAAACAGTGTAGCGCAGGCAATGCATTGGAAAAGGAGGTCTAGAAAAGGTAATTTCTTGTCGTAAAGACAAAAAAAAAACAGTAATACATTTATATTAAGAGCTTGTTGCGGGAATCTTCAGAACTTGCAGCAGTAGCCGCAGCCCTTGTAGGCCCTGCAGCAGTTGCAGCACCAGCGGCACAAGGAGAGGTGGCTCTGGCGCTTCTGCCTGGTGTGAGCCGGCATCTGTGCGAGAAGACAAGAGACGTGAGCAGAGCGTTCATCTCCAGCATTTCATCCTCTCCTTGTGTGGAGAGAGCACCAGGGCACTCCATGGGGAAAACACATCCACTTAAATTTTAATTTGCTCTCAGTAATTGGCTTAATTCATTCAGTCAATTGAACATACCATCCTCGATTCCATTGACATTTCTTGATATGCCGCAACTGGAGTGTCATTGCTCCCTGCCTCCTCCAGCCCTTGCACCTGTTAATGAATTATGAACATTTAGGAGCCACATCTGAGCATCCTCACAAAACATTTATAGCTAATAAGCAAATGAAATCAGTTTGAGTCAAATTCTTACCTCGGCGAATGGGACCGCAGAGCTCTCCAGAATGCAAATAAAGGCGAGCACGAGTGTCACTGCAACTGCAATGCTAAATGCCTTCATTTTAAGGTGTTTGAATGGTTATTAAAGCCTTTGAAGGTTAGAGTTGATAGGTCTTCTTTCTCATGGGTGTCGGGCCACCGAAGAGCACCACAATATCTTCAATGTATTCTTCAGCTCCTGTGATGGATGGTGTTTGTCTGGGCAAGTGGATTTCTTCAGTTCTTTTGGTGACCCTTGTCAGCTCTTTAGAGTCCTTCAGCTGTCTGATAGTTGAGTATGCAGAGCCTTTTGGTATTTATACACACTTGGGCTCAGTGTTGCCTCATCACTCCGGGAGGCCTGGCCAATTCCTGGCAGCAGTTACATAACTCCACTGGGGAAGTTTTGACCTCCTCTTTTCTCCTCTCCATAGTGCTGCAACACAGGGGGGAAACCCTCTGATCTGTTTTTTTTTTTTTTTTTTTTACTGTGGATCTATTCAGCACTATCAAATAAACTATAAACTTTTAAAATATACTACTTTACGTTGACAAGACACCTAATTCCACACATGAACAAGGTGCTGCTGGTGGTGGAGACCATCATTTTTTACACTATATGAGAGCAATATGTATTCTGTATTGACACAGCGCTTCACGCTTGTAGAGATTTATCTACAAATGTGATGAAAAAGACTGGAAAGAGTTCTGGAGATTCCCACAGCAAAGGCCAATAATGCATGGGTCAATCTATCGCACGGCTGACTGGGCTGCACTTGTCTCGACCCAGGAAATACTTCACTAAGGAGAAGGAGCCACTTTGGAATACCCATTGCTCAGTCCAAAGGATGTAATTACAACCTCTCAAATGGAATAATTAGCCCCACATTTTCAACCCATTCAGTTTTTTGCATAATACACAGGAACCTGCAGTTGAAGCAAATTAAATCCCTTTGAGAGCAGCGGAATAGTAGCCAGGATTAAAATCCTCTATTTGAGAGTCAAAGTGTTTCAATATGCACTAGTTGAGGATGAATATAATGTGATCTGATGAGGTTTATTATGTCTGGACAGAGATGAGTTGCATTGCCCACAACAAAACAAATCTATTGTATATCATTACTTTATGTACACGACACAATCTTTTTATACTTGGTCTGTATTTCTAGATTATCTCAAATAAATAACATACCAATGACAAAGAACAGCTGCATTAGTTTCATTAAAACACCATTAGTAATTTCGTGGCACACAGCATGTTAATAATTGATGGGTTGATATATATTTCCAACAGTGTGAAATTACTACAGTGTGAATTTAATGACAAGGACATAATATATAATATCCCAGATTGCATAGAAAAACCACAACCCTAAAATTGTAACAATCATTTTCACCCTTATCTCTCAAGCAAGCAGCGATAAACACCTTAAGATTAATTAGCCTGTCAGGGTAAGAAAACTATTCCACACCAAGATCAGGCTGTGAATAATACAAAAATCAATAATGGTGGAAATGAAATAACAAAAAGACAAAATAAAGGTGAAAACTTGTAAACGTGGGCTGTGCTTGCTGATAAAATCGGGGCTCGTTTGAAATCTCATTATACCGTCAAAGTTTTTCCAAATTGTCTGTGCTGACTCAATTAGTGCAACAACATGTCTGACCCCCTGCGTCAGTCTGTCTCGTTCACTGATAACCCCGCTGGCCCACGTGCTTGCTTTGGGTGACCACAACCTCAGTGTCAACAAATACAACCACGAAGGGCTCCACTTCTGTTTGAATGCATCCAAGCTTGTCTAATATGAAGGAAGAGCATTACATTATCTTTAGTTTATGCATTTCATTTGTGTGTGTGTGTGTCTCTCTCTCTCTGATGGACAAAAATGGGCTCTAGTTCACTACTTGAACTAGCCCATCATGTCCACTTACAATGAACACATGTAATTTTGTTTGTCATGCTTCACTAGGCATGACTCAGCTCATGAGAAATCTGAATATGACACTGGATGACTGTACCAGGACAAAAAAAATAGTATATCCAAGATCACTGTTGAGTGTGTGAGCATGGCAAAGAAGAAGAAATAAAAGAAATAAGTTCACATAAAAAAAGGGCTTTTAGGTCTGGGTTTTCCAAGCATGTGTGGTAACTCGGCCTGTGTTTTTTCCTGAGCATGCGTGCCTCCTATCAGCCACCGAGGGTATCAGTAGGAATCTTCTGGCCAAACAAAGACAGGCACCAGCACGGCGGACAGATTCACCTCAGCAGGCGCCACTCTACCTTTTTCTCCTGATCGAGGGCATTGCCCCCGTCTGTTCCTGTTTCACAATCGTCCTCTGTTCCTGGCCCTGTCCATTTCTCACCCCCTTTTTCCCCCTCCTCCTCCTCTCTGTCCCCAACTGCTTTATATGGAGCTGCAAGACACTCCTCAAAGTCAGCTCATCTTCTGTCAGCTTGTCTGCTACCAAACCCACCACACACAACACTCCTCACCCCCAAAACACAGCTACATCGTCGCCCCGAGTGTTTACATCTTTCCTCTAAACTAGGCCATGGAACAACCAGTGTTGGTACAATAAGAACACAGTGTTTCCTCTATGTTGATTGGCAAGTGGCGGTCCGGCATGGTTAGATTTCTCCCGCCACGGTATCAGAAAAAAACGTCTATCAGCCGTGATTGTTAGAGTCGCAGAATAGCGCAGACACGCGCTTCACAACGCGAGTGGGCACACGTGCCACTCTGAGAAAAGGGAGAAAGAAAAAAGAGACCGGCTGTCCGGAGGACCTGGTTGAGATGGCATGTGTGCATCCTTGAGAACTGTAATTCATATAACTAATATTGTCAGTCCATTTAAGCCTGTATTAGTCTATAGTTCTTAGACATTTTTAGTTTCACCTTCACCTGCTAGCTAAATTGCACGTGGCTGTTGATTGAATTAACCATGCCGGACCGCCACTTGCCAATCAACATAGAGGAAACACTGCCGTTTCTCTGACAGAGACTATGATTATTACTAAGCAACCAAGATGCATCTTCAACCACGCAAAAGATTAAAAACAAAACCGCGAAAATGGCCAAAATAGGTAAAAGTGATTGTATTTTATTTGCCTTTTCTGTAATGTATATAGCCTAAAAACTATTTTAAATGAAAATACAGACTATTTTAGGAAAAGTCAGGTATGCAGGATTGTATTTTTTTATTTAGCAAAGTTATTACACATATAAATTTCAAAACGGTCAAAATGACCATCCAGGCCACAGGGGGACCATCTAGCAGCATGTATGCTACTCAGCATTAATGGGCCACCTCTTTCTGAATTCCCCTATAGCCGAGCCTTGGAGTTATTTTTCCAAAAGCCAAGAAAAATCAGATGCACACAGCAAGGCTGCCAACTTTGCCACTGAGGCACATATGCAATTAGTTTAATTATGAATGGCTTCCTACTATATATAGCCTACTTTGGGTTTTGGTTTCCCTATGAAGAATTTCTTGTAAAATTCATGTTGTAGACCTACAGTTCCTCAAAAATACAGTTCAATCAAAACGAAATGAAAATATGCCTCATTGTGTGTGAATAGAGGTGAATAAATATATTTGTTTCTGTTGCTGCGAAGTGTCCGTTCAGTTTAATACGTAAAACATTTGGCGGCGGGGCGCCGGGGTCCGACAGATCTGCCCCCACTGCTAAAAAAAATCCTAGAGGAAACACTGGAACAGTCAATTTGTAAACAAACATGAGGACTTTTAATAGTCATGGGCTCTGATCAGGTGCTGCTCCTCAGCGTTAAACAAATGCAATGCTGAGTGAGAATGGTGACTGGGGAATTCCCCAGTTTGTGTAAAGTTAGAAGCCTGTTACATACTGTAACAGGCTTCTAATTTTCCTGGACATTTCAACAGTGTCAATCCTAATGCCATTTTAAGAACAAGCCAAATTCCCTTAAAATTATCATAACATCAAAAGGATTCAACCATATTGATTTTGAATCATAAGAATTATAGCTCAAAGTGATGGAACCCAAGGCCATGGATGGTCAGTGTAACACTTATCAGTTCAATTTTCTAAGCACAAACGGACATTTGGAAAAACAGAAAAATGGGTCCAAATATCCAATTTTTCATTTTTTTCCACCTTGGATCAGAAATTGAGAAAATTACAAAATTGCGTCTGAGCTCCAATTATTCAATACTGCAATAGTATTCTCTTCCTCTACTTTGCGGAATATGCAGGTCATTAACTGCATATGGACCAAAAAAAAGAGGTGCTTGCAACTGATGGTTTCGAGTGGTGGGGCGGGGCGTAGCTAGGATGGAACGAGGGAGAGAATACCATTGCAGTATTGAATAATTGGAGCCCAGACACAATTTTTTAATTTTCTAAATTTCTGATCCTCTGAATAAAAACAGAAAATTGGAAAAACAGGCTAAAGATCAAATTTTTTATTTTGTCAAGGCAGAAAAAAATGAAAAATTGGATATTGGAACCAATTTTTCTGTTTTTCCAAATGTCCGTTTGTGCTTAGAAAATTGAACTGATAAGTGTCCAGTCCAGTGTTTTTCAATTTGATTTCAGCTGCTTGACAGGAGGTGTTTACTGCTTAAGAAGTTATTAAATCATATTAGTATATTGCTAAACACATTTTTTAAATAAATAAGAATTTCAGAAAACATAACTTCTGCTCCGAGTCATCTGAATTATCTGATGTTCCTATTCATGCTCAGAAAGTCTTAACTTAAATGATAATAACAATAATGCTTAGAAACTGACATTTCTTTGAGTTTATCCCCTGCAATATCATAATAAACATTAGTTTCATAAACCACGCTCCCCACCGTTTCTTCTTAATGCTTGACTGTGTGCTCCCAAACTTTCCACATATGCAATCATAATTTCAGTCAGTTTGATCTGAATACTGTAGAATCCAACACCATGCCTGCTCAAAAAAGCAAAAAGAATTGGCGCTCACTCCTCTCCCATCTCCTGACAGCAGCAGAATACATACCTTTGTGCTGATACTATTATGAGCGAGAAAGATGCCGTGTAGTTATTAATGTAGGCCCAAGAAAGATGAGAGTCAGTGTGGTATACAAGGTATGAGGAGCATTGTATGTCAGGTAGAATGAGACTCTTTCTGTCAGCCATTTTTCAACAAATAACAACCTCCGAGAGAGGGAATGTGAAGCAGGCCGAGGCAGTGGACAATATATGCAGAGTGCTCCTGTAGTTCAGAAAAAGGCACAAAGGTAAGACAAGCCTGCAGGACATGAAACTGTGGCTTTCCAGCTGAATGTGTTGGCCCAGCACGAGTTCAATGAAAATCAATCAACCATGTGCTTTGGTAGACGTGCCTAAACACAAATTTAAAAAGGATTTTACAGCGGGTGGCTTTTTCCCACCCTCGAGGCAAACGTGGAAACAGATATTTTGCTCAGTATTGACCAGACATAAGCTACTGTTTCAAATCCATTAAATTTGATTTCAGTAATAACAATGTGTTGCCCAAAGCGGAGACATTTTATCTTCCAATTAATACATCAATTAATTGATGAGGTAAACGTGACAATACCTGGTACTCACAACATATTACAAATGATGAAATATATAATAATTATGAAATATGTGTCTCGCTTTAGGTTGTTTTTTTTCCCAAACCGACTTCATTTCAACTCTGCATTGTTCTCTCTTCAGAGAGCTTTTACGGTTTTGGGGTGAAAGAGGCAGACAGACAGACAGGGAGTAGTATGTCCCAATCAGAGAGGTACGTGGGATCAGAGATCAGCCACTTCAAACAGAGACAGGGACACATAGACGCCTGCCTGGCTGGCTAGCTGTGTGTGTATGCGTGTGTGTGTGTGTGTGTGTGTGTGTGTGTGTGTGTGTGTGCGCACATGTGTGTGCACGCGTGTTTGAATGGCAGCTGACAAGCCTGGAGACACTGGAGGAGGTCGGCAAGACAAAACCGAGGCAAATTTAACACAGTGTCAGCCTAATTAATACCGATAGATAATGAGTCTGTAAATTATAAATAATCTTCCTGTTTGGGCGTGTGCAGCATCCCAGCCTGCACTTAAGAGATTATCCAAATCATGGCTGCTCCCTCTTTAAGAACAGCTGAATGATGCCTTGACCTGCAAAGTCAAACTCAATCTTACTGAGGGCTTAGATGCGCCTTTTATCCACCATTGATCTTTCTCACCCAAGGTGCCCTCCGTGTGTTCTAACTACTTACTGGTTTCAATTTTACCAGTGTGTTGATCAATCGATTTGGATGAACGCAGAGAGCTTTTTTTTTTTTTTTTCTTTTCTTCAAAGTAGCATAATCCTCCAGAATTTGTTATTTTAAAAATGTTAACATCTGGAACTGCATTAACATATGGTGAATCCTGCTTGGCTGAGCATTTTTAGAGAATAAACCTTCCTACCATGTGCAGGAGTATTGGAGCTTGCTACAATGGTGAATTGTGTTAATCAAGACTCAGGACCCTTGTTTTGCAGCCACTTAAATTTATCATGTTGCTGTTGGTCAAACCCTCCCGTCATTTATTTCTCCAGTAGATGTAGTAGATGTGTTAACCTAAATTTGTTCAAGTGCAAGTATAGACAGTATCGCAGTCTTAAATAGGCCACACTAATCTAATCACTTCTAATCACAATCTAATCAAGCCACACACACACACACACACACACACACACACACACACACACACAGTTCTGATGAAGCAGACTGGCTAAACTTTTGATTAATAAATCTTAATGGACAATAACTATCCCCCCCCCCAACTTTAACTTTGATTGTTGCAAATTAAAGGTTATCACAAACATTTAAGGGAATTAAAGAGAAACCCTTTAGATTTGAAATCATGTTTTTTTAGGGGCTATAATATACTATGTACCAAATTTGATACAAAATTTAATGAAATGTGTAGTAGAGTTGTAAAAAACAAAAAATTCTAGTTGGCAGACAATGTTTAGGTTGAAACGGGTGATGATGACTCCTGAAGAATATGTCTAAAACTGAGAGAGCAAGCAAAATATGGATTGGGCTTTTACATGCAACAGTTCAGGAGTTGTTAGCCAAAGCCAATGATTCAAATCTATTATGTTTATGATATTCTGCTAACTGATGGACAAACACATGAGGGACTGAAAACCAACTTCACAAAGATAAAGAACTGATGTTGTGTATTGTGTATATGTCCAAGACCTGTAGAAGGACAATGAGCCACAACCAAAGTCCATAAAGGTTATTAGCTAGTAAAAGTTTTATTTTCCACCATTTTCTTAGAAAAGATGTCTTAAAATCTAACCTGAGAACAGTGAGGCCGCTACAGAGAAAAAGAGGCTTTTTTTTCCGTCTTCTTTCTTTTGCCATTTCAAATAAGAAACGCAAAAAAAAATTTGCCACAAGTGACCTTTCATTTGAGAACATCCATCTTCCAAAGCATTATTCATGTAATCACATTCATATTCTCTGCTCTGCTCTCACTGAGGTGTAAAAAAGAAAAAAAATTCTACTGCAAAACATCTATCATTCAACTTTGGCTAGGAGCCTTGTTTGATAGATCAGACGCTTGCACTATCCATTTTCAGGTTTGAATCTAGCAGTAGTAGCAGAACAGCACTTCCAAAGCACAAGCTGTTAACTTGCAGAGTCTGAGATATTAAAATGTGATTTTGCCAGGGGTCTGAGTGTTGGTTTTGCTTTGCTGGATCCTGAGCTGTTGACACAAGGAGGAGCAATCGTGCTCTAATAAGTGGCTCCGAAGCTTGATATCTCTCTTCTACTTTCACTCACATGGCTCAGAGCAGAACAAAAATACACCATGTAGACTCATTCACAAAATCATCAACAATGTTAATATTGGCTTTTTTTTTCTGTTTGTACAACCATTACAGCGTACTTTAGCGCGTATTATTTGCCTGAGTGGTTGGAGAAACGTGAGCATTTCCAAGTTTTCCTACTTCCAAACTATTCCTTCATTTCGTGGAGAACGGAGTTGTGCTCAACTAAAAAGTGCGACACAGAATTTCCGTGTACTGCTTTTCCATAGTGAGCAGAGTCTCGAGTGCCGCTCTCCAGGGTGCCTCCTCCCTTGTGCGATGAGCTGCATTTGAAGTGTTGCAATACCAAAATAGAGCAAACACCTTGAAATGAAACACGTGGGGATTATTGTTACACATATTGAGACACCGATAAATCACACATGAACAAAAAATGAAAATAAAAACCACAGTATCTATGTATAGTTTGGCAAAAGTTGGAATTTGCACCGCGCCCCTCTCCAGTCCACAATCCAGCGCGCTGGGGTTCTTAATAGTCTTCATGTTCCATACTTGTATTTCAATTTGCAATTAAATAGCATTTGAACAGTCGGAACCTCACAAGTGATTTTTTTTTACTTTGGAGTTATTTTTCTCGTTAAGCAAATGCCCAACAAATTCAAGTATACCACTATTTCTTTCAAATGAAGCTCCAAGATTGCACACACTTCGTGGTAATTATTATGACAAAGGGTCAGCATGAATTTAATGAGTTATTGATTGTTTACTCCCAGAGATAATCTGCTCTAACATTCTGTAACATCTGTATTAACACACGAGAAATCCTATTTACATAAATCAGCTCAGAAGCATCGGCCAGCACAGCTCCTTGTTTGTCTTTGGGTACAGGTAGGCTGCGTGTTTAACATTATTTCTGTCCGTAGAATCACAATGGTTTGCATACTTTCCTGTTTTCTCACTTAAAATCCAATCTGGTTCAATGGGGTGCATGAACTTCAATGTAACTGGTCTCCAGCAAGGCTTGGGTCAGCAAGCGGACTAATAAATTAAAGCAGCTAAAAACAACATATTAATACAGAACTCAAAAACACAACAGAATGAAAGCACAAACTAAGTCCAAATCAATAATTTGGGGGGGGGGGAGATAAATTCACTGACACGGAACAAAATTAAATGACAAACATCATAGTCCATGAGTGAGGCTACATAAATACAAAATAAGGGATGAGTTCAGGTGAGGTTCTCTTTCATAGTGCTGGTAAAGCACTCGGATGGTGGTTGAGAGGGCAGCTTTCCTTGGAGCACATTTCTACTGAGTTGTAACGGGTAGTTATCTCAATAGGATTCAAACAGTCAAGTACAGCCACAATTTAGCCAGTTAAGGGGTTTGCCACCTGGGAGCTCAGGGAAGGATGCATTCACTAAAAAATAAAGTGATTCTTCACAACTCCTCCATCATCTCGCCTTCTTTTCCAACGTGTCGGTTGTATGTCTGAGTGGGGGTGCCACTCCCTGTTCTTTCTGTCTCTGCTTCACTGCGGCGGTGTCTCTCCAACCATCTCAATGCCGTGCTGCTGGAGTTGCGCGCGGAGCAAAGCATTCTCATTCTTCAGCTCTTCAATCTATAGAAAGAAAAAAGAAAAAAAATTAAAAAAAATCTCATTATCAACATCTTCATCCCTGTGACAGCAAAATATAGCTCCAAGTTTACAGACCAAACTTTTTTCCTTTGAAGACTGAGAGTGCTGGCTGTGTGTAATGTACACACAGGGCTATTCAATCCCTGGGATTAAAGAATAGTATGTGCAGCTCTTTGCAAGGAAAACCCTGTCCACAACCTACGGCATCAAATCAAATCTTGAGGTATGTCAACTTCGCTACATTTCCCTTGGGTGAATCGCGAATTCTCTGCCTCCCCCACTGAGGGACTGGGGAAAGGATATTGAGCTTTGAGCATCAGAATAAGAATATATTGCCGAGAGCCTCGCAGACCTGGGATTCAATGGGGACATGTGGCAGCCTCAGAGCTGCAATATTTCACAATACTTTGAGTGCATTAGCATGCAGTTAGTTCTCACACAGCCCCTGTGTCTACTATTCCCGCAGTCTCTCAAAGCGCTGATTTCAGGTAACACTTCTCATTATATAAGCGCAAACTCTTTTGATCCTCTTTGTCAGGCTGTGATGATCAGCTACACAGCCTGAAGTCTCTCGGGGGGGTCTGTTTTGGAGAAATGAAGATGCATATGGGGCAAGGTGGATTTCATGCTTCTGAGACTTAAGTGAAAGGAAGTTGCAATGCACTCCAAAGCAAACGAATTGATTCAATGCAGTGGCAATCTTCACAGACACATATGCAGCCCACTACGGCTGCCTTATTATATGTGACTTTATTTATCTGCTACAGCCAACCACCTCAAACGGAGATTTTGACATTATCATTCATAGACCTTCTTTACCCATTATTTAAATCCGAGAAACGTCACTGATGCCAATATTTGTAGTCAACAGCAGACACTGATGTTCGTACCTGCTGCCTGCACAACTCATTGTCCACTTGTATCCTCTCCACTTCCTTCAGACTCTCCTGCAGCCGCTGGTTGCTTTGCCTCAGCTCGCGGATGTAGTCACAAGCTTTCGACAGGATGCCTCCTTTGCTCTAAAAGGACAGAGATGATTGGTGACCATTTGACAACCGAAACGTCAGTGAAAGGTTAGCAGCAGTGCAGAGTGAAGAGGCTTACTGCTCCAGTCTTGGTGCTGTCCATATTACAGTCTGGGATGATCTTGGAGAGCGTGACAATCCAGTTGTTGATCTTGTCTCTTCGCCGCCTTTCAACTGTTAAATAGAAAGAGGTTAAATAAAAATAAAAAACTATACAATATATATACAGTACAGGCCAAAAGTTTGGACACACCTTCTCATTCAATGCGTTTTCTTTATCTTCATGACTATTTACATTGTAGATTCTCACTGAAGGCATCAAAACTATGAATGAACACATATGGAATTATGTACTTAACAAAAAAGTGTGAAATAACTGAAAACATGTCTTATATTTTAGATTCCTCAAAGTAGCCACCCTTTGCTTTTTTGAAAGCACTGCAAACCCTTGGTGTTCTCTCAATGAGCTTCATGAGGTAGTCACCTGAAATGGTTTTCACTTCACAGGTGTGCTTTGTCAGGGTTAATTAGTGGAATTTCTTCCCTTATTAATGGGATTGGGACCATCAGTTGTGTTGTGCAGAAGTCAGGTTGATACACAGCCGACAGCCCTATTGGACAACTGTTAGAATTCATATTATAGCAAGAATCAATCAGCAAAGTAAAGAGAAACGAGTGGCCATCTTTACTTTAACAAATGAAGGTCAGTCAGTCCGGAAAATTGCGAAAACTTTGAATGTGTCCCCAAGTGCAGTCGTAAAAACCATCAAGCGCTACAACGAAACTGGCTCACATGAGGACCGCCCCAGGAAAGGAAGACCAAGAGTCACCTCTGCTGCTGAGGATAAGTTCATCCGAGTCAACAGCCTCAGAAATCGCAAGTTAACAGCAGCTCAGATTAGAGACCAGATGAATGCCACACAGAGTTCTAGCAGCAGACACATCTCTAGAACAACTGTTAAGAGGAGACTGTGCGAATCAGGCCTTCATGGTCAAGTAGCTGCTAGGAAACCACTGCTAAGGAGAGGCAACAAGCAGAAGAGATTTGTTTGGGCCAAGAAATACAAGGAATGGACATTAGACCAGTGGAAATCTGGGCTTTGGTCTGATGAGTCCAAATTTGAGATCTTTGGTTCCAACCGCCGTGTCTTTGTGCAACAAAGAAAAGGTGAACGGATGGATTCTACATGCCTGGTTCCCACCGTGAAGCATGGAGGAGGAGGTGTGATGGTGCTTTGCTGGTGACACTGTTGGGGATTTATTCAAAATTGAAGGCATACTGAACCAGCATGGCTACCACAGCATCCTGCAGCGACATGCCATCCCATCCGGTTTGCGTTTAGTTGGACCATCATTTATTTTTCAACAGGACAATGACTCCAAACGCACCTCCAGGCTGTGTAAGGGCTTTTTGACCAAGAAGGGGAGTGATGGAGTGCTGCACCAGATGACCTGGCCTCCACAGTCACCGGACCTGAACCCAATCGAGATGGTTTGGGGTGAGCTGGACCGCAGAGTGAAGGTAAAAGGGCCAACAAGTGCTAAGCATCTCTGGGAACTCCTTCAAGACTGTTGGAAAACCATTTCAGGTGACTACCTCTTGAAGCTCATCAAGAGAATGCCAAGAGTGTGCAAAGCAGTAATCAGAGCAAAGGGTGGCTACTTTGAAGAAACTAGAATATAAGACATAATTCCATATGTGTTCATTCATAGTTTGGATGCCTTCAATGAGAATCTACAATGTAAATAGTCATGAAAATAAAGGAAACGCATTGAATGAGAAGGTGTGTCCAAACTTTTGGCCTGTACTGTAAATACAAGCAGTATTTCCTGATTTTTTTATTTTTTTTTTTTAAGATTGCGAGATCAGTGGTAATTCTGGTTTTAAGAACCAGGATTTAATTTCCTACATCTTGTCATTTTAGTGGTTGCACTATGGGTGCCAGATACTGCCAGACTTTGACAGTTCAACATCACCCTCTTGTGGCCTGTCCGTAAACATATGCCACCTTTTCTTAATAGAACATTTTGACAGGGCTTGGTGATTTCCTTTCAACAAAAAAAAAATGCTCCATTTAGGCACCACACTGCACTGTCTGATGAAATCAAAAGCCACAATCATAGCTAATTACCCACCTTCATTATGTTGTGCTCTTCTCCTTTCATCTCTCGGCGTTCGCGGCCCATCCATTTTCCTGCAGACAGACAGGAAATAAAACACTTTCAACATGCTACAATAGCTCCCATCTCTTGCTACCCTACAATAAGGAACACATCCAATCCCCCCAAATTCACAGAATCCTGTGACCATTGAAAACTATTCTTCACCGTTATCTATACATCCAAGCCTTTTGTAATCCCAGCCTTTGCCCCTACAAGTGTGCTATTTAAAAAAGGAGCCACTGAAGTTGTATAGTGCCTTTGGTAGGAATACTGAAAGACGCACAGCCAATATGAGGCCGCATTTGCCGCCCTGATGCCCCGAAGCTGTGCTGCTTTGACTGGAATATTGAGAGCCGTCCAACCTTCTTATTCTGGTTGGCTGTCCTCTTTGCAGGTGTGGCCCGAAGGGAGCTCTCTGCTTTATTATGCTGTTAAATTGCAACACTGTTAAAAAAACAGATGCTGTCTATTGGAGTCTGGGCTTGCGGCTAATGACACAACTGTCTCTTGTCTGGGTCCCCCCTCAGGTATTCTGTTAATTAAGTCCCTGAGACGTGACAGGAAAAATTATCAAACCACCCACCATAGTATGACCAAGCCAATTACACATACAATACATATCGGTGGCCTACTGAATATCTCAACCATGTTTCTGTCTCACTAATGGAAGACGATTAATGCTTCACTCAGTGCAGAAACATGCTTTCTTTGCTAAAGACAATCTTGAAGAACAATAATGTAACTATACTTTGTTGGCTGCATTTCTGTTTACCCCCTGCACAAAGTTATTAATGTCCAGTAAGGTCATTCTTGCTCCTCGCCTGTCCTAAGACACATCTTTATTCTACAGCAGTGAATTTGTGACCCATCAACACAACTCGACGGCTGATATCTCGGTTTGAGATATGTCGGCAAAGCCAAACTGCAGTCTCTCTTGTATCTCAACGCATCTTAATGGGATTTCAGCCGTATAATGGATTAAGCCCAACAGTACTCTTAGGGAGAGTGTAAAAAAAAAAAAAAAAAAAAAAAAAAAAAAGACTGTATGAATAACTAAATACACAGGCCTATAGGAACGTGTGTTTTTTGTTTTCTTGCTTTTTAACAAGTTACAGAGGCACACATCATATCAGTGCTCCTGAGAATTATTGTTGCCAGAGAAATCCAGGAAATTAACCCCCTGCTACTGAAGTGCTTTATCCATATAATTTAAAGCATAGGTGTAGACGAGGACTACATTTGTGTAGTCTTATATTGATCCTTGAAAGAGAAAATGCAGTTGGCACTCTCCCATATCATTATGTTGCAGTATTACACCCAAGACAGGGCCAACGAGTCAGTTAAGTGTACATTGACATACAAGTGACTACAGCTTGGGCTTGATATTCCCTCAGTGGATGATATGAACAAAGATGAGCCTTAATGGCCATTAACCGCTTCTGTGCTAACAATTATGTAGAAGAGATTGACAACACAGGGTTTTCATTGGCTTCATTTGTCCCAGTATTCCTGTCACATCTGCAAAAAAAAAAAATATATATATATATATATATATATATATATATATATATACACCTCGTATGAGCTAAGAAGAAAACCCTCAATTACTGCAACTTATTTGAAACTAGGCTAAATGAGAACAAAACTCAAACAACTACAACAGAGGGCACTTTAAAAAATGATACTAAAATAAAAGTGTGTGAACAAGCCATTTGTTTTCCAGATAGAGAACAATGACCTAATTTGTTTTAAGTCCTAATGGAGAAACAAGTTTGCCACCAGCACAACTAACCACAATGGATCGGGGTCAGCACTGAAAAGAATGCTACATCTGTGTCTTACACATCAAGAGGAGGAAGAATCACCGGGGACTTATGGGAGGGGAGGGGAAGGGCAGAGAGGGGAGGAGGGCAGAGGTTTGTGTGCTTCTTCTCTCTTCTTGTGATCTAATTTCATTGGTTCATTTGCTGAAAAAAAAAAAAAAAAAAAGTGTGTGAGAGAAATGTGCAAACTGTCCTCACCAGTTTAAACCTTCATGCTGCAGCAGCTCGTTTTCATCTCTGCGAACGGCAGATAGGGTGGGAAATTTTCATTCATTTTACTCACATGTCAACGATAATGTCACTGTTAATTAGTTTGCACCTAAATATATAACTCTGAGGCTTGTGTCATCATAAAGTATTCATGTAACAGGAAATAAAAATAACAAACATATTGCAGATAGGCATTGTGAGAGATGAAAAAAAACAAAACAATTCACTTTGTATTTCAACACATGGCAATGCAGACGTACACCGCAACAAAGCTTGTCCTTGACTCTTGACTGGAAAGCAGTTGGTCGTACGCTGTGAATATCAAGCAACATCAAACGCAGCAGAGCTGCTGCCAAATTTAAGGCGGATCTACGACTTTACGTAATGCTGCCCGCAACAAAGGAGCCTAAAACTTTGAGAAATCTAAAGTTTTCCCAGAAACACAGAGGCAGTTAACATTGTTGTTGTCACACCTTATACTGTTTTACCCAAACTGACAAATGATAAATGAAAGGCAGAGACAGTTAATAGTGTGGTGTCGGTCTTCTGTTCGTGTGTGTGTGTGTTTTAAATAACATAAAGAGGAGATAAATTGGAGCTTATGTGCTAGCTAGAGCAACCAGCGTTAATATATTGTGTCTTAAAACAACTGGTATTCACTCCATATAGGTTCTCAAGCTAAATAACTATAATGACGTTTCATGTGTTGAAGGTTAATAATAAGCCTGGGGGGGATTTTCACTTAGGTCAGTGCTAATTAAATTCAATAAATGGTCATGTGTTCATTTGGGGTGACCAAATTGCTGTGCTTTGTTATTACCAAACAAGGACCTTAAAGAAAATGACATTCCTCAGCACCATATGCTCAAGTTTTGTGTGCTTTTGGCACTCAAGTGAACTCTGAATTGGAAATAAAGCTGGTTAGAAGTCTTTTTCTATGCAAGTATCCGTAGTAGGCCAGAACAAGGCTGGTATCATGCCATTAAAATGATAACTCAGTTTGTCTTGCTCACGTGAGACTGCTGATTATCTTAAGCACGGCAATCACCAGCATGTGGCTAACAGTGGGAGAGAGTCGGAGTCTTTTGATGCGTGATTAAAATGATGCACGTTGTGAATTTTAGGGATAAACAACATACAAAGATTTTGGAGAAGGATAAAAGCCAGGAAGTGGTCAAATAATATAAAAGATCCTTGGTATGAAAACAACCTTCCCAGCAAACTCAGGAGAGAGACGATAGACACCCTGGGGGCAACAACACAGTGTGTTGTAAAACGTGAAGACACCCACTACTGTCACATTTCATGTTGCAGCATAAACTGAGCCCTATGGTAGTTCAAATAGCTGGGGAAGTTGTCTTATAGTCAAACAGGTTTTGGTGCTCCTTCTCTCCGCATACACCTCTGCTAAACACAAAATCCCTGCACGTTTCCCGGCTATTTAAATCCCTCCACTTCCGCCAGCCTCTTCCTCTTAGCATTTAGATTAGATGGCACTTTTTTTTTTCCTCTCTGCTGCTAAATTCTATATATTCTACCTTCACCTCACGGTGAACCTAACTCATAAAAATCAGTGCTCGGTTACAAGTCTACTTATGCCCTGTCCTTTTTGTCAATTTGTCCCACTTTTAAAGTTCACCTTTAAGCCATTCACAACTTGTCTGCTAAAACCACCAAATGGCCTATATCGAGGGGCACTTCCATGGAAGATAACAAAAGTGTTTTACAAGAACTGACCAGCGGTTTGTTATCAGAAATAGCTGCATCTCAGAAAGCAATATCAATGCTGTCTGCAATGCGGACAGCAACAGATAGCGCTGATACTCACGCAGGGTAGGACTGTGTGCGTGGGGCGATGGTTCGCTGGGTGCCTGTCTGAATGACATCAGGGGGGGTCATCATCACATAAAACTGACCTGTGGAAGGCATGGCAGTCATCAGTTAGCGATGAGGAAAAAGAACACAGATGGGCATCAGGGCATTACAGACTGACTCAGGTTGCTCTAATGAAATATCTCACAACAACTAAGAGCCTTTACTTAGTAACAAAAAAGAAAAACACATCACACCCCAAATCCTCATGGACGTGCACAAAACGACACTTATTAGGTATAAACAACACTGCTGGAAGCCCTCTCATGTAAAAAAAAAAAAAAAAAAAAAAAAAACGGCAAGACTCCCGGCTGCCGAGACATTCACAACTAAAACCTACAATACATAAATATAGAGTTTTGAGAGGAAAATGCACATACTCCACTGTAGAGCATGCAGGAACCATCCCTTTCACCTTTGCTATGAGGCCTGTAAGATACAAACGCCTCACCTTGTTAAAAAAAAAAATACATGTAGCAATACAGTAGCACCAGATAACAGGACATTTAACTTTTTGACACATTATTTTGAAATACTAAAAATCTATGCCTCTGCCAAGTGCCAACCAGTCAAGTTGCAGTTACATCCACGTCAGTCCAGATTCGTATAATATAATGTAGGAAAGACTTGGAAGATTTTTTTTGGCAAAATAGAAATGATTCCTTTATTGACATTGTATGATTTCAGTGACTCATTTCCAGTGAGAAACATGCTGTGTTCACTTAGAGACTATTTTTACAGAGGACTGATAGAGAGCTTTGTCACATGGTGCAACGACAATCACCTGAAGCTCAATATCAGCAGAACCGATGAGCTTGTGGTGGACTACCAGAGGAACAGGATGGAACACAAAGTTGTAGCCATGAATGTAGACAATGCTTCAAATATGGCTGTTGCTGCAAAGAAGCTACAACTCCTAAAACGTGGATGCCACACACACACACACACACACACACACACACACACACACACACACACACACACACACACACACACACACACACACACACACACACACACACACACACACACACACACACACACACACACACACACACACACACACACACACACACACACACACACACACACAAATATCCAACCGAATGTCTCCCCTTTGGTTCCTAAGTTATGGTGTTCAATAATGGGCAGAAAAGTGCTTTTGTAACCATTAAAATTGTCACAATTAATGGGACGGACGGACGGACGCATAACCCCAAAACCTAACCCCCAATTTCCACCGGCTGCGTAACGGAGGCAGAGTCATTAGGTTTCCATTAAAGTCAATGTGTGCATTTCTACTGACTGCAGAACGGCTGCGTTCCAACTCCGGCACAGCTCCGGCGATCCGCAGCCCTCCGGAGCAGATACGCAGCGCTTCTATTTTTTGTAGTTAGTTCCGCAGCAATTCAGCACACGGCAGATAGTGCGGGACAGGAAGTCGAGCACAGAAACAAAATAAAACATCCAGTTAATTTTCAAAATAAAATACACCCTGCTCACGGCGGATCATATTTCCCTGCACTACACCTTGAAAACACAGCACAGAGCTGTTTCCCCTCTACTCCTCTGGATGGAAACTAACTGTTGTTGGTTTTGTGGTTCTATTCTACGTGAATTCGCGAGATCTCGTGGGTCCTCGTGACTACAGCTGTCAGTCATGGCCGCAGCCGTGCCGCAACAAATCAGAACCTAGTGGGTATTGACGGACGGTGGAGCACGGAGCCGGTCCACAGACGTTCTGCATTCAGTGGAAATCCAGTGTACGGCTATATAAAGAATAGGGGTGGGAATCACCAGAGGCTTCACGATACGATATCATCACAATACAATATTATTGCGATTTTAAAGATACTGCAATATTCTGCCATATATTGCAATTTATTAGCTTTTTTTTCAGCTTCAAATTTTTCCCAATTTCAAATTATGTCACCAAAAGAAAACTTTGTCAACATCTGTTTTATCTAAAAAGTTACATTTCTCTGTTTTGTTCATCTCACTTCAATTTTATTGCTGCAAAATGGGATTATCAAGCAGACAAACTGACCAACACATATATAATAAAAGATCGATACTAGGCGTCTGTGTATCGATACAGTATTGCAACGGAAAATATTGCGATATTATGCTGTATTGATTTTTTCCCCCACCCCTAATAAAGAAGGTATCATGCAGAACTCCTTCGACCAATCAGCAGCTCTTTGACATTTTCTCTCCCTTTTGCTCCTTAATTTCTATGACCTCATTTCGTGAAAACTGGGTTTACAGTAGACTTGCCCTAGGGGCATACACCGATTACACTTCTTGCCCGCTTGCTTTTTAGTAGAAATAAAACCCATTTAGTTCATTTCTGTGTATCCGCTACCCAGTGAAAGGATTTGCTCTACTGCGTACAGCAGCAGCAGCATTGCAGCACAGAGTAGCAGGAGTCAGATTTTACTCATCACTTGACGAGATGATGGAGGAGGAGTTGGTGTCAAAGTGAAAAGCAAAGTGCAGAAGCTGACCATTTTATCATATATTTATATCTTTTAGAATAGATTATAAGTGTGTTTTCTTGCCCGATTCACTCGCAGCTCACAGAGACAATAGACCAGAAAATAAACCTTGAGCATGCGCCAATCTCTAAAAGCCCAAATGGTTAACATCATACATATATATATATATATATATATATATATATATATATATATATATATATATATAGTATATACACACATATATATATATATATATATATATATATATATATATATATATATATATATATATATATATATATATATATATATATATATATATATATATATATATATATATATATATATACACAAAGTCTGTGGTTGACATGGGCTCCGAAGGGAAGCGGGCAGAACTTTGCAGCGCTTCTGCCTCCTGTTTCAACCCCGCAACTGTCAAAATGAGCCGCGCAGCAAAAGTTTGCACGGAGAGTCGGAGAGAGACAGCCGTGGTGCATTTACGGTGTTATCGGTTACACCGGTTCACAGGTTTATTAACCTGTGGGGAAATTTCCTCACCATGGCATCCATACTTTACAGTGTTCTCTTGCAGCAGGAAACATTACACTTTAGATTCATGGTGGCATGAAATCCAGGTCTGTTTTAACTGAATTGCTTGTTTAAAAAAAAAAAAAAAAAAAAAAAAGGGTCTTTTTTGGTTAAAAATACTGTTGCTGATGCTTGCACAAGAACACCACTTTGATAGTTGGTAGAAGGTCAATCACTCCCCACCCCTGGATCCAGTCTTGTCAGAATGTGGTTCATTGCCAGAGTCCCATGCACTTTCCTCCACTATCCCTCACCTCATAAGAGAGATGGCAGCCCTCCACCTACGCCCTACAGTGCACTCCTCAGCCAGTGTGTCATGGCTGCTTAAAATGCCACAGGCTTCCAGAAAGGAAAGCTGGCCACTTCCTCCTGCAAGGCCCTGGCTTCAACCATTACCCACAGCAAAGAACCCTCATGATCTTCTTCCCTTTCTGTGGCATCACCAGGCAGCCACTCACAACACCCGAAAGAAAAAAACACAACAAGCATCAAGCACATTCTGTTTTGTGGTTTTATGCTGCTGTGTATCGTAACAATTATAATTGAGGCGTGTCAATTGACACTGCTAAATGCCCGATTTTCCACTGGGCACGTCTGTGCTGCGTTCCGGTTTTGTTCTCCATCCACCACGCGCCATACCACACCGGGAGCGTCTCAGAAGCGGAGCGTCTAGCCTGCCCGACTTGCAGATTATGTTGTCTCTACCTTGTACTTTACAGACCTCTCTGAATTTGTGTCATGTGATGCAAGTACAACACAAGTGCTTGTGTATTGTTCTATATATATATATATATATATATATATATATATATATATATATATATATATGGGGCAGGGTAGATGGTGTACTACTATGAAATAGTGTAGTGCCATATGCTGGTATATAAAATGTGTGTAGCGTTACTGCCACAAGCATTTTGCATTTGTTTTGTGGCCAGCTCTACTACTAGAGCTGCAATGAGTAGATTATTTCTCTATCAACTGACTAATCAGCAACTATGTTGATAATTCATTAATCGTTTGTTATTTTTCTAGCAAAAATGCCAAATATTCTCTGGTTTCAGCTTCTCAAATCAGAGGATTTGCTGCTGTTTTAGGTCACATATGAGAGTAAATTACAGGTATGTGGCTTCTGTTGTTGGTCGGACAAAACAAGCATATTAATTAAGTTTTTTAACATTTTGTAAACCAAACGATTACCAAGAAAATAATCAGCAGATTAACAGATAATGAAAATAAACGTTGTTGAAGCACTAGACTCACATATGTGTGTTATGGCCACAAGCATGCCTCTCTCTTTCAAAAAGGAATAACTAAAATACAACATCAGATCAGATTGGATTAAACTGGGTCTCCAGATGCAGGTACACGTCTCGGTTTCTTGCCTGTGCAGACAGAGCACTCGTCTGGGCCAACAGTGCGGCAGAAAGCACAGACACCAGCAGAATCACAGGGTGATTAATTACAAGGTCCTCCCATAAACACTGTCTAGGCAACAGTATGCCAGAACAAGCAGATGCTGGTTGTGTATAACAAAGCCAGGGGGCTACATCCTGCTCCAAAAGGTTGACCAAACCCTGACCACCCTCTCCGACAGTGCACAAGCCTCGTCTGGATCACCACAATGAAACTGCAAGGCCACTTAGTGCAGCTAGAAGATGAGATATGGCACTAAAGAGGAAGAGCAGCAGAGTGGGTGGACATGTGACATGAAGCACACAGTAAATATGATCAGTGTAACCAGAGACGGTTTCAAACCCAGACATCCCAACTCAGAGTCAAGTGGGTTTGGCCACTGCCACGCCTCTTTAGGAGACTAGCGGCAGGTCCTGAGTGTATTGATTCCAATAGGGAAAGTGAAGGTGACCGATTCCCCCCCCCCCTCCACCACCACCACCACCATAATCACCAAAGTACTTTTTAAATATTGGAATAATTTTTCACAAGCCACATATATCCCAAACATTCTAAAACTAAAATGGCATTTTTCAGTGGGCCAAATCAAGAGAAAATTAACTTTGTTAGAGACCTGATTCTGTCTCAGGATCAATCTCTCGTGAGATCTGGCAATACAGATGAGCTACCGTCAACTGTGTAAATATCTAATGTTAGCAAATAGGAGGCTGGAGAAGTCGAGGGAGTTAATGCAAATATAACGTTTCATCAATCCACACAACGTTCACTACACTTTCAAACGAGGCCACACCCATTTAGAAGACAGGAAGTGTGTACCGTTTAATACCGTTGGCGCAGAATCTGTGGCGTACTTTATTTCAGATAATATTTGACATTGACAAACTGTTAGAGGAAGCACATTTTAACCATCACAAAAAAAGAATTCTGACATATTACTGAGCAAAGAATTTTAAATTGAACAATAATATGTTGATGGGTGTGTGTGACAGAAAATCTTTTTATTGTTCAAAAGTGAGTAAAACTTTAGTGTAGAGAATCTAATTAACCTTCAATACACATTTTTTTTAAATGCTGAGGCACTGTTGGAGGGAAATTCTATGTCTATCTACTGTATTTCAGAAATCATATTTCAATGACAATATTCGGCAAAAAAGGGCAACCTAATTTATAATCTAGAGTTCTTTATATAGACCTACTTTCTTTCACATCAGCCAAAGCTGTGGGGATATTGGTTTATTTACAACTACTAAATAAAAAGGACTGTTCTCTCATTACGGTACTCAAAACACTCCTCTTTGCTATGGGGCTAATTTAGCCATTATTTTCAGTGACACTGCCATAAGCTTCAAGCCAAATTGAGTGTGAGAACTGACTCACCCCCTGCCTGTGTTAGTGTTGGGTCTGCGGCAGCCTGCACAGACACAGTTCCGTCGCTCACCGCAGTTGCGGGGAAGTAAGCGAAGCGCGTCTCCCCTCCCACCGCCTCTCCTGCTGGGCTTCCTCCATTACTGAAAGGGTTTGGAATCACAGCCTTTGACAGATAAGAGAGAGGCAGAGGCAAGGCTTGAACAAGTAGCAATGGAGCAGTCACAGCAGGTAAACGCACACCTCAGTCTTTGTCAGACTCAATACTGGTATCCCCTCGAGACCCCCAAGCAAGACGCAGTGTAGTTTGACAGCTGGGATTAAGGGAGGAAAAAGAAGCAGCAGTGATCTTGTTAGCAGAGATACCAGCAAGGTCAGTAAAGACATCAGTGCGCTGCAAATGAAAACAAATTTGATCTGCTCTTGCAAGGAAGATTGTATGTTTTTGAATTTGCCATCGTGCCTTATTCTGAAACACTTCTGCAACTGCATTTTTAATCTCCGTGAGTCATGCTCAGACACATGCCTCACATCTTTATACTGCTTTGCTAGTTTGACAAGCTCAGAGGAATTCGTGCAACTTTAATGACAAAGAAGGAATATGTCACCCTGTATAATGATATGTCTCTTCCATGTTTGGACAACATTGGGTTTTATGGCATAAGCAAGCAACATCAGGACATGTCTACAGAAGCAATACTTGTTAGCAGGATTTATTCATCGGTGGTTTTAATTTCTGTTTGAATGATAAAAAGTAAAATGTCGCCAGCCTTCTAAAAGGTGAACGAAACCCGTTTTCAAAATGTATAAATGTTATTCCTATGGTCTAAGACAGTCAGAGAATATTAGTAATCATGAATGACCCAAATCCAAAAATTGGAGTGCTGAAACTCTCAATTTGTGATGTAATCAAGTACCCAAGTCTGGAACTCCTTCATAGACAATGAATTGGGAAAGACATTATAGATGACACTGTTTTAGAACTGAGAACACTACATTAGAATACAGCTCATTTAAGTATTCAAGAAAAAAAAAAAATAAAACTTCTGTGGGTCTACAAAATCAGTCTCCCATTCATTGTCTGTGGAGCAGCTCCAAGCTGAGAGGGAGCAGCTCATGTTCATAAATACTGATTAAACTTTTCTCAGCCATAGAAATAATATATTCGTTATTAGTTTAGGTGATGTTTCCCTTTTAAAGATCGTGGCATTACTTGAAGCCTAGAGCGGGCTGTTGGTACCTGAGCCACAGCCTGAGGAGCCCCAGTGAAGGCGGCTGTAGAGACGACACTCACCGCTCCTCCCCCATCGTCTCTTCCCTCGAGGTGCTGGTGGTCAGTCACCTGAACAACACGGTACGTCACCTGCAAGGGGGAGAGAGAATGAAAGGAAAACAAAGTGAGCAAACAATTGTTTTTATAACATTTACTACAGTCCCGTTAACATGCAAACGGTGTCCAAATCAAAGCCTTACCTGACTTGTAGATTTGTTTAGCATATCTATTGCTTCCATTCAGCCGAGCCTAGTATGAGACCCTACAGTCCTTATCGCAGTAGTGTATTGATATCACTTTAGGCACATTCTGAAGCATAAGCATATTGTATCCTTCTCTATTTGCTTATGCTTCAGAATGTGCCTGATTCAATTAAAAAAAAAAAAAAAAAAGTCGAGTCAAGAAAGCGAGTTCTCTTGTTCCAAGAATCAGTATTTGTATCCTTCCATCATGTGACTCTCCTCCTGACTGACATGTGACAGCGGCCCCATGCCAATCCCAGACCAGCCTGCAATCACATGATCTCTCACCCTAGCCTTGTTTACGCCAAATGAGCCACATGGATCACTGACTTAATTCCCTCCGGTGTAAATTATCCCAATAAGGATAAACCAACCATATCACACAATTTCATATCAATCCAATTTCTTTTTTTGCATCACTGTCCCATTGTCCATCACTGACCACCGCTGGAGTGAATACAGGGCTCTCACACCTTCTTAAACATCAAAATCATGGACTTTTTTAAGGACTTTCCAGAGCCAGGACCCAACATGCCTTGAAACATAGATCTAGGTTACTTATTGTTCCAACTCTGATCATTTTTATAATGAAACTAGCAAAATGTGTGGTCTCTTCCCTAACACAGCACAGCAAAACAATATAAATAGAACTTTTTATATTTTGCATAAAATCTATAAATTCAAGTACTTTCAATGACCCATGTCTATATTCAAAAACTGATCCCCCCCCCACACTCCCCCCCTCAAATTCACAAACTTTCAAGGATTTCAAGGACCCGTGGGAGCCATGTGAATGACACACACACACACACACACACACACACACACACACACACACACACACACACACACACACACACACACACACACACACACACACACACACACACACACACACACACACACACACACACACACACACACACACACACTTACACTTCAGGGAATTTAGAAGCAGCTATCCTCCTGACTTGTCTTTGGAATAGAGGAAGAAGCTGATGCGTTCAGAGAAAAACACACAACAACATAACAGGAAAACCTTACACAAAAAGGACTGTTCGTGAGAGGAACTCCGGTTTTTCTCACTGTGAGGTGACAGCGCTTACACCAAAATGCTCAGTATGACGAGGCTTAAATCCCAAACAGTACATACGTGTGGGGAGGAAAGTTGTTTACTGAATATCACATGATCTACTACCACTGTCATGTTGTGCTTTGCATGCAACTAAATCCATTCGACCACATACATCAATATGTAATGTGAAGCTCTGTCGGTTGCTAATTATGCCTCTGCACAAACCGTCCTTGGTCGTTTATTCGACCGGTGAGTGCTGAACAGATGCAATCTTACCCTCAAACTCTAGATCTATATCCCATTAGGGCTGGAGTATTTCGGTTTTATGCTACTTTATTATTCTACTCCACTACATTCTGGGGGGGAAATATTGTATTTTTTACTCCACTACATTTATTTGATAGATTTAGTTACTGGTTACTTTGCAGATTTAGGTTATTACAATATATAAATCAACAAATGCATGAATATGTTATTATAGATTAAGCTGCCCAGCAGTAAGTAGTTAACATTAGCTCCATCTTACCAGCTGAAACATTAAAGTGATGAACACATTAATGCATTACTAATTAAAGTCCAGTAATATAATATAAATATATAAGATTCTGAAATGGGCCATTCTGCATAATTAGTAATGTTAGTACTTTAACTATATTGTGATGCTAGTACTTTTGTACTTAACTTGAGTTAGCATGTAGGACTTTTACTTGAGTATTGTTATACTGTAGTATTGCTACTTTTACTTAGGTAAACTATCTGAATACTTCTTCCACTACTGCAGTAGGGCCACATTAAGTGAATTTCTGACAGTGGCAATAAGAAACAACAATCACAGGTAGGGCCATAATTCCATTCATTAGTAACTTACCTGACCACCCTCAGTGCGGAACTGATATTGTATGTTGTGGTCACCAAATGCTGCAGCCTGCTGAACACTGGCTATTGTAACAGCTGTCTGCTCTTCTCCTGTTCCGTCTCAAGGGGGGAAAGAGGACAGAAAAAGACAGTTGTGAGAATGGAAAAGAACCAAAACTAATAAAGACATCTATCAAGCCCTGAGTTCAGCTGCCGGAAACAATTTGTACCACTGCATGTTACGTAGATATTCATGTAGTTGCTGTGCATCTCTCTCTCTCTCTCTCTCTGAATTCAATTTTCAATTAAAAGGGGCTTTACTGGTATTGGGGCTCAATAACAATGTTGCCTAAGCATCAAAATACAATTTGTCAAACAAGATCATGACAAGATTAAGATTGATTTATATAAAGTATATACAGTATATTTCTCTCTTAATCTCTCTCTACCCGCAACTGATTGAGGCAGATGTCCGCCCACCTAGACCCAGGTTCTGTTCCAGGTCTCTGCCTGATAAAATGAAGGTTTTCCTCGCAGCTGTCACACCGAATGCTCTTGCAAGAATTGTTGAGTCTATGTAAATTATAGAGTGCGGTCCACACCTACTCTATCTCTAAAGTGTCCCGAGATAACTTCTATAAATACATTTAAATTTAACTGAATACTTTCGGCTATTATGGTTATACAAAATACAGTGCGCAGGTGCCAGATGTCAATGACAGCTTAATAGACAGCGTTACATGTTTACCTTCAGATGTCTGGACAACCTCTTCTTCTTGCTTTTCTTGGCTGCAAACCAGAAAAACAAATAACGTTAACTCAGTTTCAAGGCAACCAGCGTTCGTGAGTATTCTGGATAAAATAAATATAATTACTGACCCTCAACTTTGCTTTAGCTGATGGCAAACTTGTGCAAAGACGCCAGTCAACCAACATCACTATCGCAATGTAAAAACACAACATTGCTACTGTCCTCAGGTTAGGCTGATAACACACTCGTTTGTGTTTTAATGCCTAACCTAAGCTAACGTAGCTATTGTAACGTTACTGTTATTAGCTAACCATGATCATGTTTTTCACAACTGGCCATCGGTCCTGTCTAGGATACAACTAGCTAGACAGCTATCCAGCTTGCAAAGTCTTGCACTTCTCTTTCTAACTTAACTGCAGTCTTTAGTTTGAATTTTAACAACAGTTTTAGGTCAGGCCTTAGTTGGCGTCGTAAACTAGCTATCCGAAATAGCATGTTGTAGCTAGCTTGTCCCAGTTAGCCATTTTGGCAGACTCTCGATTACCTTGCGCTGTCCAGACTCTGTTCAAGCATATCCATCAGGGTTATAATAAAAAGTGATATTCGGTGTCACAGACGGAGATGGAAGTGCTGATCACGGGAACAAACACTCGGGTCATGTGAGAGAGACAGCCCAGGACACGTGAGGTATGGCTCGGTGTCGAAGTTAAAATGGAGACCGCTGCTGCTGCCGCTGGGTGACTGCTGGGTGACCCGAGCTGACTCCCATCAGCTGGCGCGTTCAAAGAAATTACTGTATATGAAGCCATGGTTCGGGAAACATAATTTACATTGCTGAAAGATTGGTCCTCCTCGTTTGTTTGTTTTTTGCACCACTTACTGTTATGAAAGCGTTTTAGACATTTTAGGTAAAGCATTAAAGCTGTCTGAAACCCACTTTGAGATTTGTGAAAGCTTTCTCTTTGTGTAGCTATGTGAAAAAATAGGAGATTTCACAGATTGTTTTTTGCATGCATGTGTTTCACATGGAAATACAAAAAAGGGAGATTTCACTCTTTTCGCTCTCTGGAATAATCCTGATTTAACAAGTCTAGGCCTAGTCATACAGCCAACTTCATATCTGGGATGTTGGTCACCTGTAAAGACAAAAAAAATCTGAGTAGTGTCCTGAGATCAATAATATTACAAACGTATCTTTAACGGATAAAAAGTGACTGGTCTGTCCCACGTTTGAACAAGCATGATATGAAAAGTTGTGACCATAGACTGTATATTATTATTTAATAATATTATTAGTAATATACAGTCTATTATTATTAATTAATAATATACAGTCTATGGCTATGACACATAAACATGATTGATCCCCAGAGACTAGCACTTAGTGTGTCCTTGCAAAATGCAGCGTCTCCTACATCCCAGCATTTAATGTCTTCTGTTTATTTTAGTTAATTTTTAATACCCTTTCACCATCACTTGTCACACGCTTTGAAGTTTATTGTTGAAGTTATGAAGTTTATTCATCCAATTTCTCCAGCCATTCTCCCAAAATACACTGTGCAGTATTCGTGGTGCTTTAGCAGTGGTTTGCTAAGGGATTTTGACTTGGGCTATACTTTACCAAGGTTAACAACATACATTCACTTCACCCACACCAGTATAGTATATATATATATAAACAGTCCAATACAGCAGCCACAAGTTATACTGTCCCGTTTTGACAACCTTTTCAATGGGGAAGCCTGAAAGGTATTGATTCAACATTATGGTCATGTTGGAGGCTGTAGTTTGTTGTGGTGTTGACATGTAAAGTGGGTTTCTAATTTGTCAACCCTTTTGTTGCTATATTATGTCAAGGCTTTAAATGAGGCTATTCTGATTACTATTGCTCCCTATCCCTAATTTGAAATTATAATCTGGTAAATGAAAGAAACGTGTAAGGGCTTGCCTTGAATACGTGCAAAAACATCAAAATGGCATATACATTTGGTCCAGTCTGACAATTTTAAGTTGAAGTGGCCACAGGTGGTGAGAGCAAATAATGTTGAAATAAAAATGGAACAAAAGCAAGGCAAAACAAATATGTGTATACAAGAAACTGTAAATAAAATACATTATGACTTTGGATATGATCGTATAGGTTACCAAGTCATACCTATGTGTAACTTGCCATGTAGGCCTATTATGAAGATCTTAATTAAGTGACGACGACCCTACAGTTTGCCGTGAACTTTGCCACACATAAAGCGGAACGTTTCTTCTTTGGCTTTTGTTTACGACCCAGAAATGAGGAACAACACTTTATTCATTGGTGATTTGTCGTAATTCCCACAGTTTGAGCAATTTAAACCATCAAACAATCGATTGTGCCCATTAAAATGGATTTAACACGCTTTCCCAAAAATCCTAAATAAGTTTTAGTTTGTCATTCACTAAATGAAACCAAGGCGACACCGAGTGACTTTTTGTTGAATTTGACAACGATTCAACCGCGGCTCAGCCAATCAGTGTAGAGAGCGTTACTTTTCGTCACTTTTCATTGGCTGGAATGGGAGGTGGTCCCTCATCTTCCTCCTCTGGAATCACCCTAAAATAAGTCCGACCTCTCCTCCTTGGGTGAAGGTTCATTGCGGTCGTTAGCTGGCTACTACTGCATAGTTAAACCTTTCAGCAAAAATGTCTGGTCGTGTCCTCGTCGGAGTTAAGCGTGTCATTGACTACGCTGTTAAGGTAATATCCTTTCAACGATTGTATTTGGGTTTTAAAGTAATTTTCCTTTACCCACTCACTTGACTTTCTGTGTTCAGCTAACGTAACGTTAGCTAACGTTAGCCTGTTGACGCCAGCTGTCCGTGGCACAAGAGCTAAGTAACACAACTAACGTTCACGTATTTGACAGATAACCTGTCAGTCTTCAGCTAAACTCATATGGTCATTAGAGCAAGACTGCAATGTACGACTTCCTGCTGGTTACCTGAACAGCTGTAAGGCTGATGTTTTCTAGTTATGTAACCTAATGTCTAACTCGCTGACATGTTCACTTATAAATCAGCTTTTACACAATGGTGTACGGTACAGTTACACAATTATTGTCATCTCAATTTTTCTTTCACCTTTAGCGAGAACACCGTCTCACCAGAGATAAAGCATTAGGCTAAACCGTAATCAATATCTGTTTTGCTGTTTGTTCGTAACAGCTTCAGCTGCTGTTCAGCTGAGCAGGATCTTAGCAGTGACACATCTCTAGCTTCTTCTGCTTACCTTCAAGAAGATGATTAAAATGCAATTTTATTTAGCTTTTATAGGCGTGTGCAAAAAAAATCGATTCATAGAATTCCAAAAATCGATTTTATATAGCTATATATTTATTTTATTGTATGTCTACTGCAATCACATGGGTAACGTAACTACATTTACATACTGTGAATCGTATTTTTAATCGAGAATCGTTTTTGACTAAAAAATTGATTTTGAATCGAATCCTGAGCCTAAAAATCAATATGAATCGTGCACCCCTATTGCTTTACATATGCTGTTATGTGAGATTGTTACATCCTTTATTAAGACTTATTGATTATTTATGCTCTCGTAATTATGTTTCACATATTGATCTGGCTTAAATGTTGCAATTATTTATTTAAACTTCGTATTCTGCATATGTAAAGTTATATAACATGTAACACACACACACACTATATGGCTCGAAGTATATGGACACTTCTGCCCATATTACGTTTGTGTACTTTTGGTTAGTTTTTTTGGCTAGGTTACTCAGTTCTGTTTCAGGGAATTCTTAAAGCTTCATCATACAATGACTATAGACAGACAAGAGTATGCTTCCTACTTTGTGGCAACAATTTGCACAAAGCCAAGTCCATAAAGAAATGTTTTTCCAGTTTGGTGTGGAAGTTTTTTTTATATAATTTTCCAACAGTAAACCAATAAATTAAAGTAAAAAAAAAAGGAGATGAGAGCTTATCCAAAAATGAATACATATTTTGCCAGCTACACGGCTCCTGTTTAAACATGCATCACTTGCCTTTTCACCTTGCTGTGTGAGTCTCTCTGTCATCGTGTTTGCCCTAGAATCCAGGCTATCTGGATTGTTTGTTATTCATCTGGAACCCCCCGTAGTGACTCTGTCCCGTGGCCTTCTTCCTCCTCAGATCCGTGTAAAGCCGGACAACAGTAGCGTGGTGACGGATGGTGTTAAGCACTCAATGAACCCCTTCTGTGAGATCGCTGTGGAGGAGGCGGTCAAGATGAAGGAGAAGAAGCTCATTAAGGAGGTGGTGGCTGTTAGCTGCGGTCCACAGCAAGCACAGGTGGGTGAAATGGGGCCAGACTCTGCACCCCTGCCTTGTTAACCAGTGTCTTGGAGACCCACAGCGTTGTGTGGCAGGTTGCCTACTTTTGGAGGGGTTCTTTTTAGTGGTTTCACTATTTTATAGGTTTTCGCTGGGCTTAAATAAATTTTTAGTGGAATCATACTGTTATTAAGTGTTATATGTATGTGTAATGTATATGTACGTAATATAATGTCACAAATATGTAAAATATAATTTTAATTAAATAGTTGGAATTCCATGTATACAACAGCCGGTGACATACAGTATAAGCACAAATTTAGCTCCAGAGGGTTTAGTCATGCTGTAATTAATCAGGACAACTTCAGAAGCGAGCCAACATGAGAAAGGAGGAATTATGCATATTGTTTTAAAGTTGTTATAGAAGTTACCTGTGGTTGTGTCCGTCTTTGATTGTTGATTTGAAGAAGGCCTGAGGGCCGAATCGTCATTAGAATAAAAAGAGATCTGCAAATGGAGCCAGAGTGTGCAACACTTCTTATTTTCATTAACAATAAGTAGTCATTGCTAGATTTATTAATTATATATGGAGATAAATGTGGTATAAATTGTAGCCCCTACCACATTGTTTTTTTTAATCCTTTTGGGTTGGGTAAAATTTTAACTGGGGAGCAGAACCCCCTAATTATTCTAATTTCCCCTCAAAACAAGTTCTTTTGACCCATATTTCTCCCTCACTTAGGAGACCATCCGTACTGCCCTTGCCATGGGAGCGGACCGTGGCATTCATGTGGAAGTGACTGGGAAAGACTATGAAACCTTGGGACCCCTGCAGATCTCCAAGATCATGGCTGCTTTGGCCAAGAAGGAGGAAGCTCAACTCATCATCCTTGGCAAACAGGTTAAAAAAAAAAAACGCGGGTTGATTTCACTAATTAAATCAGATCAAACTTCCTGCTTTCGTACTGTGATGAAGCCGCTGTGCAGTGCACTACTGTTACCTTTTAATGACCGTAATATGTTGCTTTCGTAGGCTATCGATGATGACTGCAATCAGACTGGCCAGATGACCGCAGCCTTACTGGACTGGCCTCAGGTGAGTTGTAACTTTAATGCAGTTATTCTTAACAGGACCAAGCCAACCTGTCCCTAAAATAAGAACAGCCTGTTGACTTGACTCTTAAGTGATCATCACTGTAAATAAGATCATGTCAGTTTCTCTTTTTTTCCCCAACTTTTTCTTCCAGTTTGTTTTTACAAATTGTCAAATGTGTGACGTAGCAGCGTTTGCCCCCGTAAGTTAGCGGACACTAGTTTGAGTCAGTAAGAGCAGCGGTGATCCTGCACAGATCAGGTCAACGGCTGCAAGGACAGTTGAAGTGAAGTTCCACTGGCTGGCCAATAGATGGAGCACTTTGTTGACATGTTGTCTCACAGTTCTCACAGTGTACAGTTTGAGCAGTGTGAGGCACATATTATAATGTAAATCCAGAAAATGTTACATCATTCTTACTCTCATATTATCACAAATTACCAACCTCATGACTTATTATCGTCAATTTTATATTCTTAAATGTTATTATTATTATTAATATTATTACTAGTTAATTTGTCTGTGCTTATGGTTCTTTATTTGTGCTTATATGCCATCAACCCGCCAGGGACTGCAGATTAAAAGCCGCCTGTAAATCTGGCACGTTTACATATTGGACTCAAGTGCTCATGTTAATTGATGTGTCCCTTCTTAAATAAAATGAACAAACACATTTACCCTGGATTAGTTACAATCAAAGTGTAGTTGCAAAGTCACAAAGCACATTGACTGTCTTATGACCTTAAATATCCTCACACCATTGCAAAGTTAGAAATGATAGTGTACAAAAATGTTTTCCAGCTGGGACAGGATTTGACAACAGTTATTGTTTGTGTGTTTAAGTTTATGACTTTGCACTTTATTTTCATGTCACAGGGTACATTTGCATCAGAGGTGTCATTGGAAGGAGACAAGATTAAAGTGGTGAGAGAAGTTGATGGTGGCCTGGAAACTATTAAGATCAACGTACCAGCAGTGATTACCGCTGACCTTCGACTCAACACCCCCAGATATGCCACCCTGCCTAACATCATGGTAGGTAGCAGGGAGAGGCAAGAATAAGGCATGAAATACTCTGCAGGAATGAACTTGGATTTTGTATTCAGAAAATTAAACTGTAAAAAAAGGCATTGTTAAGTTCAATTTCAATTCAATTTTATTTATAGTATCAAATCATAACAAAAGTTATCTCGAGACACTTTACAGACAGAGTAGGTCTAGACCACACTCTATAAATTCCAAAACCCCAACAATTACAGTAATTCCCTCAAGAGCAAGCATTAGCAGTGGCTATTGCGACAGTGGCAAGAAAAAACTCCCTTTTAGGAAGAAACCTCGGCAGACCCAGACTCTTGGTAGGCGGTGTCTGACGGGCCGGTTGGGGGTGTGATGAACAGTGGTGATAACAGTCACATTAGAAGTCACAGTGACTTCGAAGGTTATCGTGGAAGTTCATGTCATAGCAGGGCACATCGTGTCATACTGAGTAGTGCAGTCTCCTATACCGGATCCTGACTACTCAGTCAAGTAAATTAGTTAAGATAAGATAAGATGGTCTTTATGGATCCCACACTGGGGAAATTCCCTGGTTACAGCAGCTCAACATTCAAACACAACAGGATAAGAACAATACACATTACATGGAATTAAAAAAATACAATAGGGGAAAAAAAAAAAATAAGAGTAATAGAATATGTACACTATAAACACTTCCTTTTTATACAGATAGGTAAAATAAACAAACATACTATTAAGTAAATGTATACACAATTTTACTAAACATTTTCTATACAGCAGTCACTGTTCTTAATTGTTTGACAGGTACAGTTTTCAAACTGTAATAATAATAATAATAATACATTTTATTTGTAGAGCACTTTTCATTGAAAAATCAATCCCAAAGTGCTACAGGGGTTTAAGAACAGGGTAAAAACAGAAGCAAACCAGAGAAGTAAAGCTAAACAAATAAAGAAAAAAATAAGGATTTACGTGAAAGCTGGCTTAAAAAAGGTTTTTAGGCCCTTCTTGAATCATTCAGTGGTTTGTGGAGCCCTCAGGTGGCCTGGGAGGGAATTCCACAGGTGAGGAGGGGCTGAGCAGAAAGCCCGATATTTTTTTTTTTTTTCCCCATCATCCGGAGCTTGGTCCTGGGGGTAGAAGAATTACTTTGTTTCCGGTAGCTGAGGTTACGTTAAGAAACGTACAGTTAAGATACTAGTAAATGGTTCAGAGTGTGTACTTTACCCTTCTCCTGTGTTCTCCTACTTTTCAGAAAGCCAAGAAGAAGAAGATAGCAAACATGAAGCCAGCAGACTTGGGGGTGGACATCACATCCCGGTTGGAGGTGTTGAGAGTGGATGAGCCGCCACAGAGACAGGCGGGAGTGAAGGTGGAGACGGTGGAAGACCTGGTTAGCAAACTGAAGGAGGCAGGCTTGGTATAGAGGCTTTAGGAGCATAAGCACGGAGCACGGAACTTGGCAGAAGGGTGAGTACCACTGTAACTACCAATGTAGAGCCTGACACAAAACTAGATTATTACATAACTAACCAAAGATATGAGCAACCCCCTAAGCAAGGATCCCACAGTCAGTATCAAACAATTTACAATGATTTGTAAAGATTTGATCTACTATTGTGTCCGCTACAACCAACAATTATTTACATTAACAAGTAATCGGAGTTATTTTTTAGATCGATTGATTTAATAGTCGATGAATTTGAAAATGTTGTAATATGAATGTTTTTGGGTGGTCAATAAGCCAAATTAATATTCCTGATAAACCTACAGTATATTGACCTCTTGATCATGACTTAACTTATGACTTCAGCTTATGTATGTATGCATCATAGTTACCTCCTGTGAGGAATGATAGAATTATTTGCTCTGAATATTAATGTTACATCCTTTTATTATCACCATCTCTTCATCTAAAAAAAAAAAAAAAAAAAATTAATTGCTTTATCAAAGAGTATTATGTGTCTTGTGGTGACGGAAGCTAAGCTAATAAAAGATTTTAATTGCAACTCATATCCATCTACATTCTCTTCTGTCCTTGCAGGACTCTCTAATGAATAACTGGACTGTATTGCATAAGCATACCCGGAGGACTGTCTTATGTATCAGTCTAATCCCTCTGTTTGAGGCCGGGACTCCTGAGGATATGCAGAGTACTGAGGGGAGGAGTACTGAGAAACACTGTCCTGCAGCAGCCCCAGACAACCCCAAAAGGATCATCTTGTCTTTTATGTGAATTTTAAACTTGCATTCATCTGTATCATAAGCTACTTATCTGAATTTAGACAAGAAGTCTTTATGCAATAATTGAAACCCAGAAACATCTATCACTATCATTCATGCTGCTGTTTGTATTACACTGTACACTACCAGTACGATGCATTTCACCAACAGGTACTTGGCTGTTTAATCTTGTGTATCTGTAGTCACACATGTTGAGAGGTGCCCTTTTTGTAAATGATATATGTAAATATGAACCCAAACATTGGTGAGATGATAACATCCTTCAAGATTAGTGTCGTGTCTACTGGTAATTTGTATAGTTTGTGTAATTGTAACTGGGTTTCAGGACTGTGTCGACGGTGTCTCTCAGTATGAGCAGGGGAAGATGATCATAAATCCGACTTTCACCGTAAATGCCTCAATTCTCTGTTGATTGTGCAGAACATTAACATGACAATAAAGCAGCCAGTCTTTTTCATATCTAAATACACATGTGACTGTTTTCTTTTAGTGTTTCCTTTAGTTTAAACTTGACATTGTAACTAGGGAACCGATTCTGGTGGGAAAAAAAAGGGGACATTTGTTGGAGTGGTGATGAGACCCTGGTGAATTGATATTATTTCTGTAGCACTGTTTTTACAGTATAAAATGCTAAATTACATTTGGCCTGTAACCAGCTTCTGCACAGTCTTAGGTTAAATCAAGTAGTAAGACTTGAAAAACACTTAGTTGCCAGATAATTAGGTACACATGGCTAAATCTGATTCAGTGTAATACAAAAATAAATCATGCTTACATGAAAGTTATAATGTTCAGTTTTTGAGAGGCGTTAATTCAACTATATGATCATTTTGGAAGCTGCAGTTTGTGCTGCTGATGAATTGTATTTCACTATACTGAGGGATGTTTCTAATATTTAGCCTGATGGGAATTGGGTGGACAAAATATTAGAAACACAAGCACCACAAACGATAGTCTCCAAATGACCATTCAATTAAATTGCCACCTTTTCTTGAAATAAAAAAAAAAAAACATTGCATCTGTTCAATATTAACTGTGAAATAATCTAATACATTTATAATAGTCATTGAAGTCCTAATGGAATGTAATTTGTAATGTAATCAAAATAGCAGTGTTTATTTCAGGTCATTTATATTTAATTCCAGCATTTTTGGTTTTAATCACTTGAAAGGCCAGCAGTAGTGTCTTTCCCAAAATTTTTAAATAAAAACAGCCGGATTAAATTAATTAAACTTTCTAATCATTTCATGTCATTGTTATATCAAATATTGTTTGTTTCATCCATGTGCTTATTAAGTTCAAAATGTCTTATAAATTAACATTAAACACGTTGGGTCTCCCCAAACATGAAGGAAGGGCGTATTGCAGGCAGGGCGTTTGTATTATGTATTAATTTGTGCCCACATAGAGAGTATGGATGTAAGCCTTAAACTGCCACCTGGGTGTAAAAGAAGAAGAGCTGTGCTAAGGGTACCAGCAAGATGGAGCCCAGCACAGAGACCGCGTTGCATAATAAATACAACAACTATATTACCATAGACACTCACCATCATGTAGCAACTATAAGGAGACACGTTCACGTTAATTTAAAAAAATGTTTGGCTTCTTAACAAAACAGAAATCAAATTGTCACTGTTGTGTGAAATGAGATATAGGGCGTGGCCTCACGTGCACAATTAAGTTTGACTCCGCACAGGTGAGCCAGTTGCGCGCGCTGCTGACGGGTCTCGCTCGAGAACCCACAGGAGGACTGCTGGCCAAGACCCCTAGGGTTTCTTCGCGTGTGTTTTCATATGCTTGGATTTTAAGTTCAAAATCAGCTGTTTTACTAAAAATGACGTGGCCAAATGATTTTGGGAGATTAAGCCCGGGTTTTCTGACCATTTTACTTAGCTTTACTTTTCAAGGTAAGATGAAAATTAAATGCTTGCTTGGCTTTGTTTGTTCCTAGACAATCTATTGAAAAAGAAAAAAAAAAAAATATGTCATAGGGCAACAAAATGGGCTATAAATTGAGTTTCTGTTGCAAATATTTTTCATTTTTGTTTCACGTTGAATTACATTCTTATTTGTGTCTATTTTGATAGGAACAGACACTCACTATAAGCATAGGCTATTGACTTGCCACAGTTATTGCATAAACTGTAACAATTACTGAGAGATGATTTTTTCTATTTTTTTTTTTTTTGTAAACCTATAATGTACTACTGACAGGTGCATACTGTGGACTGGTGGTTTCTCCTGTTGGTCCTACTCTGGTGAATGCTATATCTGGCAGCAATGTGACTCTGGCCGTGTCCTTTAGCGGTGCCCCTGACCCTGCAGTTACCTGGTTCATGAAGAATTTTAGCCTACCTGTCGTCACATGGGCTATTAACTCCAATACTCTCCCAGACATAGACGAAAACAGAAGAAATGTGCTGAGGATTGAGCCAAATGGATCGCTTACCTTTGTAAATGTGCCACTTGAGTATACCAGTAACTACACCATCGAAATTACTAAATCTGGACTGGGAAGATCCTCGATTACTTTCTCTCTGGAAGTATTTAGTGAGTATACTCAGATTTTGGAGATGTGCTGTTGTAGGGTTTGGATTTAATGGCTGCTTATACATTATATTAACCTGAACTGTCTTTGTTGGCACTTTCACACATGTATCTGCTTGTCCCGCAGTTTATATTGCTCTATGCACTTGCTGTAATGATAAAAATGGAAAACTTTAGCTGGATTTGGCAACATTGGAATCCTCAGTAAATTTTAAAATCTGCTGTAGAGTTGTGAGTTTGAACAATGTTTGTCTGAATTGTGTCTCTGGGCTGGATGAAGTTAGTGCTTGGGCAAATTGGGAAAAAATGGTTTCCAGAGCCACAAGCTGTGTTCACAAAAGCTCCTCAATTTCCTCAAGTGAAGGTGAACTGCCCTGAACAATCCTGTAGATCCAAGATTTGAGTCAAGCCACACATGTGCTGCAGCATTTTTAGTATCTTTACCTTAAATATTGACTGTCTGAAATATATTAAAAATGCAAATACATAACCTATATCAAATCTCAAACTTAATTACAGTAATAAAACACTAAGTGCAGTATTACTGCAAGTTAGTTTTAGATTTTCATTGATTATCAAGCCAACATAAGTTTAATTTGTTCCAAAAATAAAACTGTGTGTGTCTGTGTGTGCATTAGTAACTTTAGTAGCCAGCCCCAAACAAGAGCCTTCTCTTCCCCAGGTATACCAGTGCAGTTCCTGCCAGCTGTGGGAACCAGAGTCGACTCTGAAGGCAAAATAGTGGTCGCTATCCAATGTGTCAGTGAGGCCTGGCCTAAGGCTGTGGTGTCATGGTCCAAAGGCAGCGAGGCTCTCACCAACGGGACACCATACCAGATCAGCAGTGACACCACACAGCTGGAGATTCTGGGTTACAATGTCAGCAAATTTCTCCTCCAAAACTACTTTTGTAACTGCAGCAACCCACTGGGCAGCCAGACGAGGGAAATTGTGTTAACAGGTATAGTATGGCTGTTCTTGGTTCATTGGTTGTAACATTAAGCAACAGGTACTGATGTTGAATACAATTTAAAGGGACTGGTACTTTACTTGATTAAATTCATTTTGTGCAACTTCTACTCTACAATATTACAGAGGGAAATACTTCTTAATCTACTGCATTTAGCAGATTACTAATTACTTTGCACATGAAGATTTTTTATTTTTTTGGCCATTTTTAGGCCTTTATTTCCACAGGACAGATGAAGACATGAAAGGGGAGAGAGAGAGAGAGGGGGAATAATATTTTCATGTCCAACACAGAGCATTGACTTTTAGTGTAAGAGCATATTTTGACAGTGTTGTATTGATGGTTACCTCTTCCACCACAGCCATACAGCACAGTGCAGTGATTGTGTCATTTCTAAGTACTGTAAGGGTTCTATTGCCTTCTGATTTGGAGCACTTGCATTACCTGAGTAAAAGGAAACAATGGGCCCTCAGACAGAGAGTTAAGTAATACCCGAGATTGCTTTTTTCACCCTTTTACAACAAAGCTCTCTATTCTTGGTATACCCTCACCCCGCCCCTCTTCTGCCCTCTCTTGGTCTCCCCCTCGCTCACAACCCCTGTCTTTCCAGGACCATCGATATCAAATTCCAGTTTGTTATCTAGTCAAAATGGAACCATTGTCACGTTGACCTGGGAGGTCCCGCCTACCTCTGTTGTTACAGGTAAAGTAGTAATTTACTCAGAAGGCAGATCTGGAATGCTCAGTGTTTTATTTCTCACAAGAATATCTGGTAACACTTTACTTGAAGGTATCTACATAAGAGTGACATGACACTGTCATGACACAGTCAGGACACATGAACCCTAACCATAACCATAACCATAACTTGTCATGACAAAAACCAAATGACACTTACTAAAAGAAGCGTTATGTCATAAACGTTTGACTTGTTTATGACATGTTCATGACATACCTTCAGGTAAAGTGTAACTTAATATCTTTAAATGTCACACACAAACCCAACCTTCTTGTTTTGAGGTTGTACATCTCAGCAGAACTCAAACAGTGTTGAAAACAGAAACTCAACATAAGATAGGGGTGTAAACATTGTGGAATGTGTGAAGCCTCTAGCTGTGCAACACTGTGTTTTGTGGAAAACATAATTTAGGACAAAAGTACAGCAAAAATCAAATGTCAGTTTTTGTTGTCTCCTCTGTCCGTTTGTATGTACATAATATAACTGTAAGATTTTCCTAATCAAACAGGCCTGTAACGTTGATAAATGAAACGGAATACCATTGTATGCTTTGGTGATTGATCAACTCTGATGCTAGTATCATACAAAACTGAATGTCATGTGCTTTTGCAAAGGGTTTGACATCCAAATGAAAGGACCAGATCTTCTGGGGAAAAATCACACCCAAACTAGCTTAGACCAATTCTACACCATCCAGCACGAACCTGGCACTAACAGGAGTGCAGACATCTTTATCCTCGATCCCAACTTGACGTACATGTTTCGGATTATCCCCAAAGCTCTTATGACCGAAGGAGACCCATCTGCGGTCCACAGAATTGGTCCAGGTATGGAAAATTGTTTGATTGGGTGTGCTAAAGCATTGCATTTCCTATCACAGGGTCAGTGATGGTGCCACAGTAGTAAAACCAATGCTTACTGTTTGTCCTGGTGATACTAGGTGAAGGGCTGAGTAGATCTGCCATCACTGGCATTGCAGCTGGAATCCCTTGCGGCATTCTCTTTCTAGTCCTGCTGGGCGGCTTCATCTACTTCTGTGTCTACTGGAACAAGAACAAAAGTAGGTGCCTGCTTAGCAAAAAAAGTAGGGGCTGGGCGATATGGACAAAATTAAATATCACAGTATTCTTGATCAAATACCTCAATGTCGATATTGCGACAATATTGTTGGGTGAACGATTTGTGCTTTCACAAAATATTTTTGATAAATAATCAGTAATGACTAAAGTAAATGGACTATATTTATATAGTGCTTTTCTAGTCTTAACTTAAAGTGCTTTGAACCATTCACACACATTCGTACACCGTGGCCAAGTGCTGCCATACAAGGTGCCACTTGCTCATCAGATAAACATTCACACACATTTACACTCTGATGCTGCTGCATCTGGAGAAATTTGGGATTCAGTGTCTTGCCCAAGGACACTTTGATGTGAGGGGATCAAACCACCAACCTTCTGATTGGTAGGCGACCGCTCTACCACCTGGGCCACAGCCGCCCATTGGCAAATCAAGGCAAATAATGGAACAGCGAGAACAGTCTGGTAAGTTCATAAAATTACATCACTTTAATGTAATGCAGCCTTTAAAACCAGGAAAAGACAACGCTTACCATATTACGATATGATATCCAAAATCTAAGACGATATTGAATCTCGTATCACAATATCTATATATTGCCCAGCCCTAGAATCAAGTCTTGGTGACATGTTTTCTTAACATTCTGTGATAAATATTTTAAACTTTTCATTTTCCTTGTTTCGTAGGTCGGCAAACAAGATATCCATTGTCCAGAGCAGTTGAGAAGGTTAGAATCACTTCACTGGCCAACATAACAAATGCCAACACATTAGTTTATAGTTACAGTTGATGAGGAGCTTGTGGAGTGTAGACTATTCAACATTATTATTCATTATCATTATTTATTCATATTTAATGCATCAGATACAGTATGTCTTCATCCATTAACATGTTGCACAGTGAATTCGGCATCTGTTATTTTGACTGGTTGTTTTTAGCTTCTTTCTTGTCACTCACAGGCAATAACATCTCAAACAGAAACAACTCCTCATAACCTGCTGACAGGAGGGCTGAAGTCTCCCCCTGATTACAACAGATTGCAGCAGGTAGTCTTTCTAATAAAACACATCTAAGTGGAATGATTTTTTTTTTGCTGATTAATAGAAAATTAACTGACTTGTTTTCTTTCAGACTCCCTCTGAAAGATCAGTGGCTCTCCCAACATTTGGCAGTCCTCTGCCTGTCAGAGTTGCTACAACTGTCTAAACTCCCAAATTTGCTTTGGTTTTTGTAAAGCATGCTATATATTTGTTTGATTTTAATGTATGATATTGTTCTATATTTGTATTCATATTTTAACTGAAAGTAAGAATCAGTGTTATACATTTTTCGGAGATTATATTTGTGGTACTTCTTCCACTTTCCTTTTAAAATGTGCAAGTTAAACTCTTTCATTTTGTTTTTTTGTTTATTTATTCATAATAAATCAAAGTATAAGCCATGCCTGTACATTTTTTTTTTTTTTTTTTTTTTTTCAAGAAAAGTGTCTCCTACCAATCACTACATCTGTACAAGTTCAAAACCTTTCCACAACTGTAACTATACTGTTTTCCTACTGTAGGTCCCTCGCTAGATTATTTGAACATAATGCTCACTTGGATAAAAAAAAAACATTTTGTTCTGCTTTATGATCAACATACTGATCAATGTAATGTATTGTCTGCTTTAGGCTTATGGTTTATGTTAGGGCTGCAATTAACCCTTTCCTTTTTTTGATCAATTAGAAAATGTATGCAGAATCAATATGTGCTCTATAAAAACCAGTTAATGTTACTTGCATAGGTTAACTTTTGTGGTATTTATAAAAATGGATCATAGCAATGCTAAATTTGATAGACTGCACCCTACTGTAATACTTTGCATATGTTTCCTAATTTAAAGACGCTGACAGGGATGTAAGTTGATTTTCCTTTCAATCAATGAGCATGACTTGGCAGGGATGTTTTGTTTCCATTTATTGAGTTATTAAGGTAATGTTGTGATCATTTTTATTTCAATCCCTGACAGTTAAGCACCTGTAGGACTATGCAATTGACATTAAGTGGAATAGGCAGTTTTAAACAGATGTGTTTTGAGTTGCGATTTGAAATATGTGTATGCTTCCCTTGTGGGACAGATGATGACTGTGGGCTTTCCTAGCGGACCTTACTTCCTTGTCACTCAAGATTTTTCTTGGCAAAATAGTTTCTTGGATAATGTTTACTATTTTTCAAGCTTTGGTATGTTCACCATACTTTGTAACAGTGATCTGCTGCTGTATGTGGATTCAGTCTTGGCCATTAGTGGGCGGATAACAAGATGAAGCATTTGAAAGGATAGCGGTGCGGTTTTGTTTCCTCCGGGGACATAATACGCTGTTGTGCTCATCATAATCCTCGCTATGTGTCTCACCACTGTATCCCATCATCTTCTCTCCATATGATTAGGCTTTGATCAGCTTCCTTTAGTTTCCACTGATGTGGTGGTTGGTGACAAGTGGAGAGTTATTCTGCAGAGCCAGGTACCAGACTTGACGGGGGCTCGTTTGATCATCCCTTATTCTTTTGTATCTACAATATATTTCAAGCTATTTCACACTACTAGTACTGTATCTCTTTATCTACAGCAGCACTCAAACACAGTTTTCTAAATACCAGTACTTATTTTCTCTAAAATACATACTTTGTGATGGTCCATTACTTTTGAATGTTTTCATGTGCATAAGTATTTTATACAGGAACAGAACCTAAACCAGTGATGCCAGTCGGTCAGGAGCCTACAGAGGAAATGGTGTTGTCGGATACAGAGCATGTAATACCCTGATGCATCTTCTGTTGTGGGAAACACTCATTCAAATAGCTGTCAGATGTTTCCATCATGGTGATCTGATGTTTTTATATATACACTGTAAAAACTAGTATAAATGGTCAGGTAATGGAGGTTGTTAAAGAGTACAATTATTAGGATCCATTATTGATGACAAGTTGTGTTTTGAGCCAAATACTAATTCAATCAGGAGAGACTTTGTTGCAGATATGCAAAGGTTTATTGTACATATATGCATAATGAAATGTACAGAGTCTTTGGAGTTTAGACTGTTTAGACTTAGGCGGTGAAGGTGCCCAAAGACCCAGGGTGACGTGGGTGACGATGACTGGAGGTGGAAGGGGAGGATGAGGGTTGCACGCTTTGCCTGAAATGACAGCTGACAGCAGCAGAGTGCGAAACTGATTTAAAGCAGGGATGTAATGCTGTGATTGGCTCGTGAAATTCATGGCCGATTCTGCTTGGTTTAACTGAAAAGTGAACGCCTCTAAACAGCTGATTTGTTTTAGAAAGAGAGAGCGGTGATTGAAGTTATTTGAAGTCTTCCTGAAAGAATGTACGCTGAGCTCCATTACTACTTTGCTTTGCAAGGAAGGCCATTAGCAAGCTGGCCAAGTTTAATGTGGACAAGACCCTGATGACTCTTTTCTATAGGTTCTTTTGTTGATCAGTTGTCACCTTCTCCTTAATCTGCTGGTATGGGTCCATTACTGTAAAACAAAAAAACACTCCCTTTCCAGGTTAATTAAGGTGAGCAGCTGCATCACAGGTTCTAAGCAGAAAGGCCTGGAGGAACTCTATCAGAAGCAGATGCTACGAAGGGTTGAATCTATCCTGTCTCAAAGTTCTCATCCCTCACAGGCTAAATTTCAGATGTTGCCATCTGGATCACGCTTTAAACTCCCCAAATTCAGAACCAACTGATATAAACACTCTTTTGTACCTGCAGCCATTTTACTTCTTAATTCGATAAACAACCATAGATAACTTATTGACTTACTATTTGTTGACTGTTTTATTGATTTTAACTGTGTCTGTGTGTGATTTGTACTATACTATCTTCTGCACAACAAATTGCCCCATTGGGGGACAATAAAGTAACTTGAACTTGAACATTTCGGCAGCAGATGGTGCTATTGTGCAGTGCTAAAGACATCCCTTCACATAAAGATTTTCAACCTGTTAGTACAATGGAAATTGACTTTTATTAACTTTTATTTATTTTAGTTTATTATACTTAAATAAATATAGATCATAATAATCATAACGCGAGTTGGCAATGCTGCAGTTACTGTCTTTGTCTGCCTGCATCTCTATTTTTTGTTTATTTCTCTTCAATGCTCATACTATTTTTGTCTTACCGCTATAACTACATGAAAAGAAGTTAATAGGCACATCATGGTTAGGCCTCAATCCAAATGCAAGGAAGCCAAACTACAAAAAGTTTTTAAAAAACAAACAGCACTGGACAAACCTGCTATAACTCCCATACTCATTGTTATGCTTTTTGATTAACCCTACTGGCAACACCTAAATGTTAAAAGTTATGAATGTTTTCTGGAAACAGTTTGTCTGCATCATTTTCAAACATTTCAGTAAACACGATCTCTATTTTGAATTTTGATAGACAAAAAAATGCTGCTTTCCATTATCGCAAGACAGTTGTTCAGTATAGTGCAAATGTGTTCTTAGCATGTGCCACAGATGGTAAGCGACCTGCCAGCTACTTCCTGTGGAGCAATGTGAAGGCTGGACTTTTCACAGCTCTTAAAGGACAAATCCGGTGCAAAATGAACCTAGGGGTTAATGACACGTGTACCGAGTCGACCGTTCTCTGGGATATGTTTTCATGCTAATAAAATGTGACCAGTTTTAGCGCAAACTGCTAATTAGCTCGTTCGGGGCAAGGGTAAAGTAAAAAGAAATCACTACCACTAACAAGGCTCAAAATAGCACCACAATTCCACAGTAGCATAATGAGGGTCCATACATGTAAACCGAAGCATTGAGAGCTTTGTAAGTGTACAGACAGTTTATTAAAAAAGAGAGTTTATAAAGACAGTACCGTCATCTTGGGAAAACATTCACGAGCAGTCGAACGACGAACGCTGTGTAACCTGTAACATAGCTCAAGCACATTCGATTAGCATGAAAACAGATCTCCGAGAACAGTTGACTCGGTACACGTGTTTTAACCCCTAGGTTCATTTTGTGCCGGAATTGTCCTTTAACCCAAGTACACAAATCATCATATTTACTATCCAAGAACTCGGTTCAGCCATCAGTGTTAGTACTCCCTAAATGACAATTGTATGTAATTGCCTGTTTCCACATGCAGACCTAAGATTGAGATTTGTATTTATTAATACAAAATATAAATCAAATAATGAAAGATGATGTATTATTATAGACTAAGCAGCCCAGCAGTATTTAAAAGTCATGGAAATTGGCCTCAACTTGCAGCTGCAACATTTAAGTGATGAACCCATTATTTCATCAATAATTATAATACTTATTGTTATGAAATGGGATGTTCTGTATAATGAGTACCTTTACTTTTGGTACTTTTAGTATATTTTAATGCTGATACTTTTACTTGAGAAAGAATATGAAAGAAGGACGTTTTCTTGTAACTTTGGTGTACTTGGACGTTTTACTTGAGTATTTTTACACTGTGGTATTGCTTCTTTTACTTAAGTAAAATATCTGAATTCTTCTTCCAAATCATAATCAGTTATGAATGCTCTAAATTTTTGATTATATAAGATATAACACTGAAGGAGGAAAATTGCTCAGACAGTAATGGACCAACCAACATATCAGTTAACTAGAAACCACCTTACACCACGCTAAGCGACATCTTCGGTGCCTATAAGGTTGTTGCACGAGAGGTCAGTAAAAGTTCTACAGTACATAATGCTAATTTCAGTGGTAAATTTGAACTTGTGACTCTTCATTTTCTTTCTGTTTTAGATGCCCAGTGATCTAGCCATCACCATTTGATCCCCATGTGAATTGTCTGTGGCAGTGCTCTGTAGACTTGATGCTATTACTGTTTCATCCCATTTGTATTTTGAATGTTTTTGCACCACCACCGGCCAAGTGTAGATGATAGTTGTATCAGACAAGATGACGTCCACCCCATTTGAGTTCAGCTGTGACGCAAAATTCATTGGTAGTTACATAAGAATGCTGTGGTAAGTGGCATGCTGATTACACGAATGAGAAAGCGGAAGGCTTCTCAGGAGGAGACTTGTGCAAATACAATACAATTATGTTGATGCATGCCTAAAAGCTTTCAGTGTTGATACTAATATTGTAAATACTTTTGGGTGTACAATGTTTCATTATATGTGTATTATGCAGTATTTGGGAGCCTGTTAACCATATGTTTCACACAATGTTATATTACATATTCAGAGTGAACATGTAAAGTGCACTCTGAATGCAGTGTGCCTATTTTTTAAGCAGCACTTTGGTCATGTGTCTGTTCTAAGCGTGTATGTGTCCCCATAACCACACCCCAGCCAAACTGAAAGGAAGTGTGCACTTCAGCATGTTCCATTGACCACAGCAGTACTGCATACCTTTGCACATCCACGGTTCCAGAATGCCTAATAGAACAACAGACAAGGACTGTGTAGCGGCCTCATATCCCAGACCCTCCCCCATCACCATCCAACACCATCACCCCCTCCCCTCTCCCCTGACCCCCCAAAATAGTCCCAAAGAGTCACGTGGCTTTTGGCCCACCAGCTCAAGTGCATTTGTTCTGTGCTGATTGTTTTAAATGATTTTGCCTCCATCAACAGAAAAGTGGAGGGGATAACTTTTTGGAATTCAGCCTAGGGCTTCCTCTTTGACGTTTCGCTCACTCCTGGCTTGCACTCCCTCTCACTCTTTCCCTGAGGGAAGGCTGAAACTTAAGAGGGTTGATTTATCCTAAGGAATTCAGGTAAGATGATGTTGTGTCTTTTGTTAATTGATCATGCCCACTTAGATGACAAGAATTGGGAGTAAAAATAATAAAGTAGAATGCATATCATGGCATGCTAACCAATGAGTGTATGTCTCACAGGTGGGCCTAGAGGGCCTTCACCATGTGATAGTGACAAGCTGTCAGGATTTTGGCTCACATCATTTACATGCAATGTGCCTATTTTGTATACGTGTGCGTGTTAGATTTCTTGTTTTGTTAAAATCTCTATTATTACAGCATTACCCATGAATTGTTTTAACTTAAGACATTTTTCATAATATGCAGAACTTGAGATTAAAAAAAAATCTGCTTTATTTCATATGTACAGATATACATATCTATGGTGTTCAGACACTCTTAGAGCTTAGAGCGAAATGGATGCTGGCTGACACAGATGTTTGACATGTTTACATGCTCTGCTGTAAAATGCTGATTTCTTTCTTCGTTTTAAAACCGTGTTCAGTATTTAATTCAAGGCTTTATTTGTATCGACTATCACCATCTTTCACAGGATTTAGTTGTGTATGACTTGACTGGGCTTTTGGCTATTTTATGATTTGGGTGGTGTGTGGTTTTACTAGGAAATGTATCTGTGGCTTGTTTAACTGCAGTAGTGAGTATAAAAAAAACATGTTCAAAAATGCACAGAGAGAGTTGTTGCTATGATCTTATTGTATTGTAGTTGGTATGCTTACTCTGTCCAGGTCAGCAGCTCTCATGACCAGTTCAGAGCATTGTTGTTACAGCTAACTGCGTAGTCAAGACAAATTGATATGCAATATATAGATGGACTAGTTTTAACATCCTCATGTTATCTGTTGGCGGCATCTATTTTGAATGAGGAACTGCAAATGTTGCTGCTAGTTGCAACTTATGTGTCATTTATATGACAAAGATAAGTGAATTGATAAACACATTTATTTCTCACAAATAGTTCACAAGAAGTAGTCACCTCTGTCTTTAAGGAAATACTGTATAAATTCAACAATATTGCCAGGAGGTAAAGTAATGGTTCGAGTACGAGGGATGTTGTTTTAAGCCCCTCCCTTCATTAGATACTTAAATCACGGTGCCCTAAATGTAGCTCAAAGATAAGCCCCCATTTTCACCTATGGCGATATTGGCCCATATTACATCAGACTGACTGCATTTGGCAGCTCCTAGATGTGTACAGTCTTTTCCTACCCCTGCATCCACTCCTTCAGGTCATTCCTGTCTCCTCAATCCATTTCATACTGAATAACCATTAAAACTAAAGCAACAAACCCTGTTATATACAATGACTAACTTCATTTATACAAGGTAACTTGCAACATTGACTCCCATCTTCTTTCCTTTTTGGACAGTGCTTAAAGCCTTAGCCACTGTCATAGTGTCACTCATGATGCACAGCTTCATGGGAGGGGGCCTATTTTGTGCCATCGTGGGGAACATCCTGTTGGTGGTTTCCACAGCCACAGACTACTGGATGCAGTACCGTCTGTCTGGCAGCTTTGCCCATCAGGGCCTGTGGAGGTACTGCATGTCTGGCAAGTGTTACATGCAGACTGACAGCATTGGTAAGTGGGAAAATATCTTCTCAGACACTTAAATATTCCCTTGGGTCTCCGTGAGGCATAGCAGCTCTCTTTCTCACCAGAGTCTATGTGTACTTATCTAAATACACTGGTGATTATAATGACTGTCCTTACTTTTGAGGTACAATAACTAACTTTCATAAGATGAGAAGTAAATACAGGCAGACTAGAAAACGACAGCAACAATGATGGAAATCATATCTGCATCTTTCACTTAAGACTTAGTCATCTAAACAGCTCTGTGGGGCTGTATTTAGGCACATTAGTGATTGAAACTATATGTTAATGTCAGCATGCTTACACGATGGCAATGCTAACATGCTGATGCTAAGCATGTATAATGTTTACCATGTCTAACTTAGTTTAGTGTGTTAGCATGCTATAATTAGCTAATAAGCACTAAATACAAAGTACAGATGACTCTGATGGGGATGTTATTAGTTTTTTTAGGTATTTGGTTATAAAGTAAGGGGATCACCAAAGTAGTTTGGATACATTGTCTGGAAACCATAACTTTCTATAGATAATTTAAATGGAAAACAGTCCATAGTTGCTGAGATATTTTAGTCTGGACCAAATTGGTGGACTGATCAGTTGACTGACATTTCCATCCTATAAGACACACAAGTGTGGCTGATAATAAAACTACTGCAATATAAAAGTAGTCCAATAAAAGTAAAGTAAGTTAGTTATTAAGTAAGTTCAGTAAGAATCTTACTTAAGTAAAAGTGATAAAACGCTTGTGTCTTGATGAGGCTTCATTCTGAAGATCTGTCTCTCTTAGAGTTTTAAATTATCATTGTGTGGTTAACCTCTAGGTAGTATTTTTAGTATTTCAAAAGCAACTACATTTGGCAGCTTGTCTTGGTGGAAATAAACTTACCTACTCAGTATAGTGGTGGGAAGTACAGCACTGCATTATAAACGTAAAATCTTATTGGCACAGAAACTGCTACTGCCAGATAAACGGTAGTGTTTGTCAAATTCAAGTTGAAATAAAATGGAAAAATGCATTAAAATCACACAAAATGCAAATATTCAAAAAACCTGAACCTCACCTCAATTTGTTCTTGAGTGAATACACTTCCCTGTGCAACTTGACAGCTGTACATTTTACTATAGCTTTACTGTTTTATAAGTGCCTGCCTTCAAACAGCATGACAGCGTTATAGGTTGCTGCTGTGTGAGTCCAGCAGTGCACTGGAACAGTTTACAAGTTCAAGGGCAACATTTGTGGGGTCTGTAGAAATATTAGGAAATAGATTCATTTCCAGCGAGCTTTCAAATTACATTGAATGCATTTTGGTATGAAACTGTTCATGTCACATGAAAGGTTTATCATTTTCTATTTATCTTCCTACACATATCTTAGTACGTTCTCCCCCTTGTTTTACTCCTCAGCTTACTGGAATGCCACTCGTGCTTTCATGATCCTCTCTGCCATGTCATGCTTTGCTGGCATCATCGCAGGAATCCTCTCCTTTGCCCACTTTTCGGCCTTTGAGAGGTTCAACCGCTCATTTGCTGCTGGGATCATGTTCTTTGTTTCAAGTGAGTTATGGATCCAGTAACCAAATAATGTCACATTTATTTTGTTCTGCATCACATCTGCCATTAATATCTATTATTTGAATAATTTGCATATCATGTAAATCTAAAACAAAGTTCACTTGGTCTGTCGTGTAAAGTCACACTCTCACAGAAACTTCCAGCTTAGATGATCTTTATTATTACGGATTTCCATTTTAATATGTGTCACTCTCTGCCTGCTATGCAAGCTCTCTTTGTTCTGCTTGCAATGGCCATTTACACTGGAGTGACGGTGAACTTCCTGGGAAAGCGCTTTGGTGACTGGCGCTTCTCTTGGTCCTACATACTAGGCTGGGTGGCACTGCTCATGACCTTCTTTGCAGGTTTGTTCAAATTAAAGTATGCTGTAGCGTTTGGTGTTATTACTTCTTGCTGATGGTAAACAAAATCAGTTTGAGTTCTTACACGAATATCACAGTTTGCAAACAGAGAAAAACAGTTCATATTCCAAATTCTTTCAACAGCTCCGTCAAATCTTAAAAAGAAACAAAAGAAATAAAATCACCAATGCAATGCTGTCACATTAACAATTTAATTTTCTTGGAATTTTCTTGACAGAAATTAATAAGTACAGTCTCATCAGCTTTTCACAAATGGGCACTATATTTTCAATATCACACATTAACATATATTTACAACAGAAAACTAATCTAACGGTCTTGCCATAATTTTTTGTTTTATTTATTTTTTATATATATATATATATATATATATATATATATATATATATATATATATATATAATTTTTTTTTTTAATATGTTTGTTATTGTGTCATTAACTTGTACTTGGCATGTCTGTGTGCAATAGAAATGGCCTTAGTGGAAATGAAATGCCACATGACTTATGTTTTGTTTTGCAGGTATATTCTACATGTGTGCCTACAGAATGCATGAGTGCAGAAGAGTGGCTGGCCCACGTTAAAGTAAACATGAAATAACGTGTCAAGGGTGCAAAGGATATCAATTCCAGTTCAAAAATAGAGAATTTACTGTAAAATAATAAAATTTGGAATTTTGAATATGCACCAATCATGTGTTGTGGTTTTGTATAAAAATGTGTATATAAAATAATTTACAATTGTTTGTCCCTTTGAGCAGGATTCGGTCACCCTTAACAAAAAATATTTTGTTTCCCAGTAACCAGTGAAACCTAGATGTGAGACAGTTTTATAAATGAACTGAACTGTTAAAGCAATCTGTGCAGCATTACACATTCTGATGTAATGTCCATAATATACGGTACAACAATAACATTGAAGCTGGATATGTACATACTATATTGAAAGTGCATTTTACACTTAGTTAGAGCTTGTGGCTTGCATTTGTAATCCTGAAACAGTCAGTACATTCCTCCTGAAAATGGACTTTTTACTATTGCAGCGGAAAGTGGAGGAGGAAAAGAAAAAGATGATGGGATCAATACAGGTGTTGAAGGTGCTAAGCAGCAAAGTGTAGTATCTCCATTGTGGACTCTCACCCTGGAAGTAACCCAGTACATGAGAGAAGTTATATGGCAGCACACAAACAACAAACACAGCTAGAGTCCCCAAGGCCATGCCGATGGCCTTCTGCTTCTGCATCCGGGATATCCTGGGGCGGCTGTACAGAATATAGATGCAGCGCAGGTAGCAGAAAACACAAATTAGAAGAGGTATGAGGCAGAGCACAAAGAAAAACTCCAAACGTAATGGGAGGAGAATCTGCAACTGGTTCTCAGTAAAGTTCTCATAGCAGACACTGGAGTTTTTGTTGTTGTACAGGGCTGGGTGGTGCTGGGTAATGAAAGTAATGCTGCAGTGTGCTGCTGAAATTAGCCAAATAACAGCACTGGTAACTATCGCATACACAGGTTTGAGCAGCTGATGGTAGGTGATAGGGAAAGCTACCCCAATGTAGCGAACCACACTGACCGCCGTCAGCAGCAAGGAGCTGGTGTAGATTGTGGAGAAAAAGGTGAAGGAGGTGATGGAGCACAGGAAGCTGGGCAAAAGCCATTTCATGCCTGACGCTGCCTCGTGCATCTTGAGAGGAAGGATGATCAAAAAGAGCAGGTCAGAGACTGTCAGATTGAGAAGCAGGATGTCTGTTGGACCTGGCCTGGAATGGATCTTAACACTGAAGGCATAGAGAGCCAGGAGGTTGGCTGGTAGGCCTATGACGAAGGAAATTATGTAAACAGAGAGAATGACCTCACTCCTCACCACTGGCTCCATTTTGACCCTAAACCAAAGGAAGTAAACGCACACCAATCAGAATTTATAAAGAAACAGAGACAGGCGGTAAAAAATTACAAATTACTTTTTTATGGTGACAAATCAGTGAAGTCGGTATACATGATGTGGTTAAAAAAAAGAAACTAATCTTGTTACTGATACACAATGTTAGGGTAAGAATACCAGGGTAAGCCAATCAGAGACAGAATAAGGCAGTCCATGAGGCACGTCCTTTGACGTCGACATTTCTAGCGGATCCGGATCTAGCATTTACCCTAAAATCTGGTACTAGGTAAGCTAGGTTAACCTCCTTGTGCGCGCTTCTCAAATGTACTTTCAAATTCGTGGGATTTTTCCCTTTAATAAATTGTCCACATATTTTACCACCTTCCACGCAAGGCACTTGCTTTTATCTGACACAGTGATGATCAAAAAGGACTCAGTCTAGAAAGTCTCTTTCTTCCGACTTTCGGTACCGCCATGATGCCAGGCAAGGGTAAAGGTAAAAGGTAATAATCTTCACTTGAGTTTCTGTGCGCGAAAGTCGCCAGACGACACCATGTTCTGAACATAGCCATACTGAGAAAAACAGAGAGAGTTGTGTGGAGCTGATAGTCTTAATTATCTTTGTATTAACTCATTTGGCAATGGCTTGAATGTAACGGATGTTCATTAATATAACAAAAGTTACGCACTAAAGCTTTAAAATACTAACTAACATTAGTTGCCTAAACAGTCCCACCACAGGGTTTATTTAGTGTTAACAAGTTGCTCTGGTTGTATCATAAAATCTTCCTTAGCAGTTTAATAACAGTAGTGAAATATTCTCAAACAAGGTTGGCCAAAAGTTTCTCTTACGTAGAAGATGTTAGGAGGTTGCCTTGCCTTTCAGAGCTTCTACAGAACAGAGATTTTGAGGGAATACAAATCATGTTTGAAAAACCACATAATCTCCCAAAAAATTCCCAGCCATCTCAATTTAAACCATAGTCCCACATTCAAAACTACTATTGGAATCTGCCATCAGTCTCACATTGATTGAGAGGTATTATCTGAAGGCTAATACTGTTGGTAATAGTCACAAGACAAGACATAGACATCAAATAATTTATCAGTGCTGATGCAGTTATTTACCATTATTTTTCAATGTATCTGATCAAACACATCAAATCAGCATTTTAATGTTTCTCTCAGCAACTTTGTAGATCATTTTAATTGATTTAATCAATTGTTTACAGGCAACTGGTATTTCATATAAAAATGAATAAAGTCAGTTAGGAAAATGGCTTTTCATTAGTCCGATGACAGAACATAGTCAGCTGTCAAGATCAGATTACAAACACCAGATGTGGAATTTCAATAGCAAAAAGGATCTGCAATGTTTGATTAGATAAATAAAGATATTTACTTACAAGTAGAACAGTCTTAAGGCTTTTTTTTTTTTAAACAGCTAACGCTCCGTGTTGTTTGTCTTGCTGTGCCTTTCCAGTTTATAACTTTGGAGTTCAAAGATGAGCTGATATAAAGTGTTATAAGCCGGAAACAGTGAGTCAGCTAATGTAAAACCCCAGTGTGACACACTTCTCCATCCGTTCTACACTGAGCAATGAGCAGACCAATTGGTTAATATTAACTTAAATGCAAAACTGTAGCTCATGTTGACTTTTATACTGGTCATGTTAATAAAGGACCCCCTCCCACTAGATATCTGTATGAATAAACTCTGATGTTCATTTATTCGAAGTTACGCCTACGCCACAAAAAACACGCCGTCATTTCAGATAAAGAAACATTTTGCATTATCACAGGAAAGCAAATTGAGACATGTTTGGTTTCAGAAAAGTTGAATAGCTGCACATGTAGTCTCAACAGTAGATCTGTTTTCTGTTGCTTGGGAACAGCTTAAATATTGATTTCCTTCCTGTCACCCTATTTACATTAACATCAATTATCATTGCAGCAGGAAATAAACATGGAGCCCTTTATGTTTAAAACTGTCACAGGCACTAATGTGTATGTAATTCAAGTTTTTGCAAAACTCCAGTCAATATGAATGATATGGTAAAATGTGAATATCTAGACAACTAGCCATGCTGGAGAAACTGTATGAAAGGAAACTGCAGTATATAAATTTAGCATCAATTACATTTTTATGCAATGCAAACAGATACTTTCATTAACAACATTTGGTTAAAGGCTGTTGCAAATATACATAAAGGTGTGACTATGTTGACTATTTACAGTTCAGAATGGGAATGGTTTTTGACCTATTTGATTCTAAACTGGTCCTCTTTAAACCAATCACAATTGTCTTGGGTGGCGCTAAGCACCGGGAAAAGCCATGGTGCCGCTGCAAAATAGCCTCAGGAAGGACGTACAAAAGTTGTTTTATTCGTGCAACAGAAAACTCAGATTGGACAGATAGTCGAGCTAACTGTGTGGATTTACCCTGCAGAGATCTGAGGAGCAGTTAACCATAGTCCTCATAAATCCACCAGAGTTTAAAATTCCAACACAAACAAAACGGAAGGTAACGGACATCCGGTTGCAAAGAGTGAAATCTGGTGGAATTTCAGACGGCAACAAAGCAATCCCGGAAGTGGAACGCATGTTCCACCAAAACGAGTTCCTTCCCGAGGCTATTTTGCAGCACCGCCAGGGCTCTGTCCGGCGCTTAGCGCCGCCCATGAGGATTGTCATTGGTTTAAAGACATGCCAATAAACCAGAGCACGTTTCTCACCCATCCCGGAATGCTGTATGGACTAGCCAGACCCTCCTCCGCAGCACTCTGGAGGAAGGTCTGGCAATGCGAGACTAGGTAAATCCTAAATCGGATCTGCTAGAATGGTCGATGTAGTTAGGTTTAGGCATGAGGAGTAGGGATTGGTTAGGGTTAAATTAATATTACATTAAATTCTGGCACAATAGAGGAAATAGAATGTAATTTTTTTACATTGGACATCCAGATCCAACCAGTCGGACTTCCCTGTGCCAATATCATTGTGAGCGATGCAGGAGAGAGAAGTATCTCGTGTTATGTTGTTGAAGGGCCTTTTTCTCTCAGTTGAAGTTATTTCGTTGGTCTGACCCATCTGTCTCCTGAGCCATAGGTACGTGTGTGGTTGTGGGTTGCAGTTAGCCGCACACTCCAAGTTGACACTGCCGCCCTCCATTACCGGTTCCTTTTCCAATAACAGGGTCACAGTCACAGGTTCATCTATAGATATAGGAAGTCACAACATAAAATTATAATAGGATTATATATATAATCTTTGTGTACAACAATTGGCCCTGTACGCGGTCGTTAAGAGTCATTGAAGTGGAGCTTTTTAGAAATAGACTTGTGTTCCAATGAAGGGATGGAGGTGAGAAGGGGCAGGAGTACTTTACGCTGCAGTTAGCCTGGAAAATTTCCCCATCCACTATTTGCTTCTGAATGGCAATAATGGGAGCCGTTCTTTCTGAAAGTCAAAACAAATGGATCATAGAAAAAATATAGTGAAAATATATTTACGTTTTTCTAGATTAGCCATTGTGTAGCTGCACAGCTATACATTACCGAAATGTATGTGAAATTAAGGGTAGTCAGGGTTTCCCTTTATATTGAACACTTAGGATCAGTACTGTGTAGCTTTCAGGTGTAGTCACCAACATCTTCAAATATAGATTAGGTTGAGCAGCCACCTTTTGCTGTGTGTGGCTGTGGTGTGAATGCTATAATACTATTTTAGGAGTTTGGGGGAATCACTGGCCTTTAACAAAAAAAGTAAGGTACTCTTGCATGGTATATTTCTATTAATAATTGTAACCTGAAACTGCTAGGTTTTGCATTTCGGCTTGGATTTCCTAAATTAAATTTAAGTTTACAAATACTTACCAACAAAGATAGTTACAGTTTGATGATAGAATTTCTGAGTTTGTTTAGAGTCTGGGTCGATCCAAACATAAACTTTGAGGTTGTGGTCTGCTAGCTTCACATTATTAATCAGCAGGGTGCAGTTGCCCTCTTCAGCTTTACCCGGTACTGAGGTGCGTCCTCTGAACTGGTTTTCCACTGCAGTTGGCTGACGCCCGTCATACACCACAGGATAATAGTTGTTATGGTACTGGTACCAGATGACCCGAGAATGAGGTTCTGTCTGACATGTCACTACAACACAGCTCCCCTCCACTGCAGTAATTGTTTTGGGTACAGCGATGCTCCAGCTTCTCACCTGCTGAAGCACTGAAATGCCTTTGTAGGGTGAGAGGAGGATGGAAGAGTCAGAGGGGTAGTATAGAAGACAACATTAGTTGTGGTTGTTCTGTTTTGAAATGCTACTTTTACTGACGAATGATGAAATAAAATATGTGACACAACTGGAAATGCTTTTGCACAGAGCGATGTTACTCTGAGAGTCGAATAACCACCAAGCTGCGGTTGCTGCAGTATGTAGACATCCGCCAGACTGACATGACAAAAATAAACAATGACGTCTCAGATACAAAGTTAAAATAATGCTGTAACAAACCATGCCAAAGACACAGGATTGTCAGTGTTTTTTAAGAATATTTTACAACATATAAGGACCATACATCACCCTTTTCCCTTATTTAAAGATCAGCTACGTTACAAATGTTAATAAAATGTGTGACTATACAATATCAGAAAAGCTGTAAATACTTTTTATTTATTACCATATTATCAAGCAATGTACATGTTCATGGTTACACACTTTTTGCTTTAGGTAGTAAAATTAGGTCCACCCCCCAAAAAAGGTACTACAACAATGTTCTAATAAAAATCTTAGTAATAATGAAGGGCGTAAATAATTGCTGTATTCATTTGTATTTGAGAATTATGCAGGTTCTGAGGCTGCTTTTTACTTTTTCCAGTTCTGGGCCAAACATGTAGATGGTTAGACCTTTTTTTAAGATGACACTAATATTTATTATTGTGTTATCTTTTTTATGTTTAAAATGTTACTCAGAAACAGATATACAAAAAGACAAAGCTCAATATTACCAGTAAACAAGCGTAGCAGTCTAAGCAGATGAGCAGTCCCCATGAAGAAAGTAGGCTAGTCGCTGTACACCATTCAGTAAGCCACCTTCTGACCTCTTAATTTCGGAAACACAGCACCTGTAACAATGTTACTACAATTAGATTATGATGCTTCTGTCTTGTATAATTTCTGCACATGTATACGCTTGTTTATTCTGTAACACAGGAAGCTATTGAAAATAGTACTGAGCAGATGTTCAATAGTCAATTATCAGCTATATGTTAAGCGACTATGTCACTGCAAATCATCTAGAGGAGTCATTTTTTCCCCCCGTATAGGCCTCTAGCACCTCCAGGTTTATCAAAGTAAAAAGATGTTTGCTTAATTTTCTGTTAAAACCAACCACAGACTTATTCCGTAACATTAAATCAGAATGTAAGTACTGTGAAAGGAGTTTTAAAGGATTCATATTTCCCTTTCAGTGATATGGACAAGAGGGCTTACCTTGCCAGATGAGCTGCTACATGAATATGTCTGCAACGGCCCACTGATGTGCAACTGGGCTCTAGCCCACCTTTTAACCACCACCTAATCCCCTCTATACCCCTCTGTTCTATTCAGTCTTGAACAGGAAACTTGCTGAGGTCATTTAAAGCAGTCAGCCTGAACCATGAGAAAGCCTGAAAGAGAGGCTCTTGCTGGTTTCTAAAAATCTGGTACACTAAACACTTGGAAACTTGTTATACAGTAGCAAACGTTTAAACACGGTGGCAGTAAGATGCATTAAAAGATATATTGAATACAAAATTGGAGATTGATGAAAACATTCTGGCTTAACAGAATAAACTCTAGCAACTCTGGATATAAAGAAGAATGTAGAGACTTCTGCTAAAGAAAAAAAATCTCTATTGCAGTGGTTCCCAACCTTTTTTCCTTGGTGCCCCCCCTACTCATGTCTAAGAAAAGCTGAGACCCCCCCACCGAAACCGAAGTTGAGGTAACTCTCGAGATAGAGCCTTACTTTCTTTTTTGATACAGAGGAGTTATCAGCACTTTTACGTTTCCCCGCCATGTTTCACTCATAACATAGTGATGCCGTGGCAGCAGGAAAAACGAGGATGGTAGCAGCTAGCAGCTGACCTGATGACAGCAAGGGTCCCAGGTTAAGAGGTCCCGGAGGTTTGGCCTACTAAGTAGCCTGCCTACAATTTTAAGCGAGAACAAAAATATATAGTTTTTATACAGACTTTTGTACACATTATTCTAGTGTATTATCATAATTTGTTTAACATAAGCAAATATATATATTTTTTTTACCTCAAACCAGATAAAGACTTGCGCACCCCCTGTGATCTTTGCCACCCCCCTGAGGGGTACCCGGACCCCAGGTTGGGAACCACTGCTCTATTGGTTTCTCCTCATGTTTATATGTTCAGCCAGTTCAGTTTGAACAAAAAGTAAATGTTAAAAATAATATGATAAACAAAAAAAGCCACATTGCCAAATACATGTTAAACATCAGTATCTCTCTCAATGTACACATGCCAAACATCATACTAAAGGTAAAAACTAAATGTTTATATAAAGTATCCATCACATAGTCTGATCTATGGAAGTTGTCCCAAGCAAGGCTAAGTTTTTTTATCAGAGCCACGTATGACACTCTCCCAAGCTCCCAAAATCTGCACCACTGGTACCGTGCCAACTTTGTGGCCACCAAAGTCCCAGCCTCCAGCACATCCTCTCTGGCTGCAAGACTGCGCTGACCCAGGGGCGCTACAGGTGGCGCCATGACAGAGTCCTGCGGAAGCTAGCAGAAGCCATCGAAGCACGCAGGCTCGAAGTGAACCATGCCAGCACACCAACATCATATCCGCCTATCCAGTTCGTTAGACAAGGGGGAGAGGCACTCAGTAGCACAGTACGAGAGAGGTCCTAGCTGACACCTGGAGGGGAGTGGGCCCTTAGAGCTGACCTGGATCGCCAGTTGAAATTCCATCAGGAGATCGCCATAAACTCCCTCCGGGCCAGACATCGTGATTTGGTCCATCGCCACGAAGATGGTCATTATGGCTGAACTGACCGTGCCATGGCAAGATGGGCTGGAGGCTGCCTTTGAAAGGAAAAAGGAGAGGTATGCGGAACTGGCAGCTGGGTGGAGAGCACACACCTACCCAGTGGAAGTTGGTTGCAGGGGCTTCACTGGGACCTCCATCCAGCGATTCCTCAAGACCGTTGGCATCAGAGGCACCAAACTGGACAGAGTCCTCAAAGAGCTGGCAGAGGAGGCAGAGCAAGGGAGCTTTTGGCTATGGCTCCGTAGAAAGGACAAGGCTTGGGGGAGAGACGGATCCTAGGGCTGACTGCAGGGGGCGGCAGGGAGACGTCCCTGCTGCTGCTCCACCACCCGGAGGTGTTCCGGGATTAAAGGAGCGAAACATCTGTGAAGGGTGCATCCTGGCTGATGACCCCGCAGCCGGACCAAAAGGCACTGGCGGAAATGCGTCAGACAGAAGTGCCTTTGCAGGTGGTCTCACCTGTGCTTACAATTTCATATTATGTATTAACACAGTATAAATTGGGAAAAAAATTATGATTATTACTATTTTGCACTACTTTAATTATGCAATTATGTAAAATTGGTCAACATCTTAAAATCCCCATGAGCTTAACATAAGTCCTTCTGAATTGCCGTGACATAGCTGACAAACAAGAAAACATAACACAATGGAGCAAGACGTTCTAAAAATTACAAATTACATAACTGGCACAGCAATGTAGGACTGTGATCTATTTGTGCATCACATCTCTGTTTTTATATTTAACCTGGGAATATTCACTTTCATTCTCCACATTTCTAGGCTTCACATTGTCATACAGTCTTCCCATATATAGTGCGTTGTCCACAAAACCTCTGGACACGTCTCCCACCATGCACCTCTCCTCCAGATAAGTAGGTATAGCTACCAGGCTGGTGCGTGTCCCCATAGTCTTCTCCCTTCTTCTTCTTCTTGCTCCTTTTCTCCCAATTCACACTAGAGTAGATCACGTCGTTGCCTTCCTCATTCTGTGTCTTTAAGCTTTTACCGTCTCCCTGTGCGTTGTTTGGTCCAGAGCTTGGCAAGTTTGTGCTGTTTGGTTCAGAGATCGTTGCAGGGGTGGGGACATCTGCCTGTCTCAGTGCGTTAGTGTTGACGTAAATGTCCTCTTCTGTTGTGTTGGGTACCTATACAGTTAAATAGAAAACATCAGTGGTACAGATACTGTGCTAATCCAGTTAAATTACATAAAGTACAGTAGAAAACTGCATGGCTAAGTCAAAGTACCTCATTTCCCTCTCCACTGGTTAGAGGTTGGCTCATATTAACGGTGCTGGTGTCACCTGTGCACTGACTCTTCTGAAGGTTATGCTGATTCTTCTGAGCCCTGGAAAATACAATGGGCATTTAAATTACATGTGTATATCTGATTCATCTCTTTGTTTTCTCATGTATTAATCAACATAATGAAAAGTTGACACACAGACAGTAAACCAACAGGAGTAGCTTAGCTAAAATGAAATGAGTATTGAGTGAAACTCTGCTGTAACTAAACACTGCTATAAAGGTAAACCATATTAGGTTGATTATCAGTTAGCAGCAAAAAAAGGATGTCTGGCAATCAGCATTTTAATATTTGAAGTGAAATAGGCTACAATTACTGGCAGAGCTTTCAGCAGTGGATTTATTTTTTGTATATTTATTTAACTATACGAAAATGTATATCTTAGCAAAAAATAGTCTTGAAAATCAGAACAACATATGGCAAACACAGACAAACTGCATCTGCAAAGAGGAGCGGTAGTCACATGTTAAAATTACAAACAGGGATAAGGACATCTCTTATACATATGGGGTTGCAAAGTGATTGACATGAGTATTATATACCTATATGTACCTTACTGTATATACCCACCTGTAGTGGGCAGTGGATTTAGCTAAGGTAAAGTTCATCTCAAAGTGCATTATTTTGTCTGTACACAACAAATGATCTGTGTTAAATAATAAAGTTAATTTTGCAGTGGCAATTTGATGACAGCAACTTGTTGCTTATGGACCGGACGTGGTCTACTGATGTAGCTCAAGAAGTTAAGAAGTGCTACATTTGTTCTGATGGATGAAGACCCAAATAAACGCTGCATAGTGCCACTATATACACACAGAGTTAAAAAGGAGTACAAGTTAGTAAAAGAATAACTGTTACAGTAGGCTATGTGTTACATATTGGTGTCTTGAGCTGTTAACGTACCTGATAACACACAGCAGAGAACATATGAGTAATAGTAGAGCGACAACTGTGGTGATGAAGACTGGCAACATCACTGGGTCTGAAATGTACAGTACAAGGGAAGATTAGGATAAAGAAGTAATTCAGACCAGAGATAATTCTTCTGATAAAAGGATACTGTATAAAGAACTCAGCTTGGTGAGTCAGGTCACATTAAACACACCAAAAAGTCAAGTCAAGTAGAAGTATCTTTGAGTAAGTAGTGTGTATGTGTGTATATAAGTATTAAAGAAAAGGAAAAAACAATCCAAGAAACCTTTCTTTTTAACATATTAGTCAATAGTATATCTAATGAAATTAATTTGAGTCATTTTAAAAGTGACCTGTTAAACAGCCTAGATAACAGGAAGCATGGCATTTTAGAACCTCAAAGAGTCGCACCAGAAATTTACACACACACACACACACACACACACACACACACACACACACACACACACACACACACACACACACACACACACACACACATAATGTGTGTAATTTGTCAAATATTAACACACCTGTCAAAAAACAGTCTTTTCTAGTAAGTCTCTCTTATTCTGTCTCTTTCTTTATGTTCCTGGCCCATTTTATAGTTCCTTTATTTTGTGTGAGTGTGTGTCCCTCTCATACTAGCTCTCTGTGTTCCCCAATCACATACCTACTTCAAGCCTTCCACTTCCTGAAATAATTGAAGAAATGGTTGACACCACAAACATTGCTACTAATTTAAATAGGGCTCTGACATGCAAACACGAGCAGTCAATAAAAAGAATTAAACTTAATATTTAACACTTCTAGCAAAACACAAAACACACTTAAGTTAACTCTGAAGCCATTAAATGTTTCTAGTTACTAATATTTATATTTCTAAGCACGTGCAACAATTTGTATCTCTGTAAAATGATACAAATACCTTCCTCTCCCGCTTCTGTTGTACAATGCATGCATTCATAATACTTTTTTTCTGTGTACAGTGCATATATTCACATGGACATACTGTATAGTACTTATTTAGGGATAGGTATTTCGAGCCCTGACCATGTTATAACAATTAATGTAACAGTAATAGTTTCCTGGTGCATTTCTTTCTCAGTATTTGTAACAAAAATTGAGGCAATACTAATGACAAATCATAGAAATGGTTCCAAAAGTGTTTAATGACTACCAATATGCATACTGTAGTGGAGATCAAATATTCCAACCATATCTAGTCTCCACTACAGTATGCAAAAAATATTTGGAGTCTGTCAAATTCATCAAGTTCACCAAAATTTCAAATAATCCTTCCAGCTAACCAAGAAAATTTGCACACATATCAGTACACATAAGACAGACCTTGACTTGACTGAGGCTTAGGGCTGTTGACACAAAATTGTTGACTGGCAGATCCCAGAGAGTTGGTGCTGCGGCAGAGCAAGGTGGAATGATCCCAATCCTGGGGTTGATTCACAGTGATGGTGCTTATCAGTTTTTAAAGTGTTATTGCTTATTACGAACTTGTCAGAGTGACTGACAGATAACCCATCCAAATACCACTGTAAAATGGCAAAAGGATTTCCCACTGTGCTGCAGGAACAATTCAGCTGGGCTTCAGCTTTGCTGCAGTTAGATGAGGGTAGGATCTGTGGAGCAACTGTAATCCATGTAGAGAAAACAGATGTTTAGAGACAAGTATTGTTACATTTACAGTAATCAATCCATTAAAAAATTATGATTAAGAAAAGTTGTGAGTTTAGACAATCATGATGCAAAGCGAAATGCATTGTGTATGCATATGTATTTTCTCCAAGTCCATTATATTCCCTGTTACCACAGGAAATGTACCCCTTTTTAACCCAAAGTTAGGTTAGTTTTTAAATTAACATGTATCGTGCAACAGAAAACTCCTCAGAAATCGACCAGAGTTTAAAAAGCCAACACAAAGGAAGCCCAAGGCAACGGATATCCGGCCTAAATGAGTGAAATCCAGCGGAATTTCTGTCAGCAACGGAGCAATCCTGAAAGTGGAAGGTCATGGATATAGACTACAAATAACCTAACGTAAGGGTATTTTCACACTTGCCATTTTTTGCAGATGCAGCAGCCAGTATCTCCACACTAGGGTTTAATCCCGGGAAACGGGATTCCCGGGAAATCTGATCAAAACCATTTCCCGTTTCCCGGGAAATGTTATGTGTTGATGATGGACATAAACTGTGTTCTTTAAAAAATGTCTGTTTGGGATTTTGGGAACGCATATTTGAATGATATCGATACAGCCATTTCTCGGCCATTTCCCGGGATTCCCGTAATTTGGGCTGTCTATTTCCCGGGATCTGATTCATCTCATTTTCGGGAAAAATATTAAACCCTACTCCACACTGTAAAAATGTTCACCATGAATTTACAGTAATATACTGGCAGCAGCTTCGCCAGTTAACTAGTGTTTATTAACAGTAAGCATACAGTTTTATTTGAATTTACAGTGATATACTTACTGGCTGCTGTGTAATTGCCACCTTTTCCTTTATTTTTCCAAGATGCATTTCTATTAACAGTAAATACCTGTAATTTGTAACATTCACAGATAGTGCTGTACTATTATTTTCTCCCAGAATGCATTGCCATTTACAGTCTGATCCTGTATAACATTAAAACAGTAAAATACTGTGAGATTTTAGCTGTAAATTTACATCAAATGTTTACAGTGCAACAAACGTCGCTACATTTTTGGAGATTGATCAATAATGTCTTAATTAGTTCAAAAATATTATATAGATTAATAAATAAATAGTAGAATTTTTAAATCAATCTACTGAAATATGCTTTTGAAATGTAATACTTACATTGAACATCTATTTGACTGAGATTGGATCGTCCAACTCCAATATCATTTTCAGCCTTGCAGAAAAAAGAGCTGTCTTCTTTAGATACTTTAAAGTTTAAAACAGCTCCGGTCCCAATAAAACTCTCCTGGCCTCCATCAGCTCTGTACCAGGTGTAGTTCCTTACTGCTGGGTTGGCAGTACTGCTGCATGTTAGAGACACATTCCTGCCCTCTAATACCGGACCAGATGGATTAACTGACACTGTGGTGTGTTTGGGGGAATCTGAAAAATGTAAACATAAATATTATTGGCATAGGTGTTCATGTTGTCCTCTTATTGGTGTTTTCAGATGCAGAAATCTTTGCAATGACTCCAGAATTTTTCATGAGATGCTACAAATAATATATTTCATTATTGATTAATCTGTTAATAATTATTTAAATTCATTGATCTTTCACAGCAAGGCGCCTGTTTGACTGGCTAACTGAATCTCGAGGGCCTACACTCAGAGGGACCACACCCAGCCTGTGCCCCCTCACCAATGGTTAAGAGACTGAATACAGTTAATACAGTGTTCAGGTTTTCGTTTTATTGGTGTTTTCAGATGTAGAAAATCAATACATTTTACAAAGATTTCAGAATGACAGAAGCTGCAACTAATGATAAATTTCATTTATTAATTGACTAATGATAGTCTTTTAATTATCTAAATAAACCAACTAATGACTCTATTCAATCAGTGCACTGTATATATAACATAGTCCCAATAAAAGTCTCCTGGCCTCCATCAGCTCTGTACCAGGTGTAGTTCCTTACTGCTGGGTTGGCAGTACTGCTGCATGTCAGAGACACATTCCTGCCCTCTGGTACTGGACCAGAGGGATTAACTGACACTGTGGTGTGTTTGTGGGAATCTGAAAAAGGACGAATAAATCATTTGTATTATTTATAGGTGTAAGGTAATCTAATGCTTATATCTAAATAAAGGCAGGTTATGTCAGTAAAATTAGATTGCTGCTGACACATTTTTGTGAAAGGCATACAAGGAAAAAAAAATTATTATCTTGTTTGGTTTATCATTGAACAGGCCATTGTGAGCTACAGACCACCTTAACATTTGATTAATTATTGCTGCTTAAAGGAACACGCCGACTTATCGGGAATTTAGCTTATTCACCATAACCCCCAGAGTTAGATAAGTCGATACATACCCTTCTCATCTCCGTGCGTGCTGTAAGGCTGTCTGACGGCTCCAGCGGCATCAGGCCAGCACAGAACATGCAGGTGAATGGTTCCAGCAATCCTACTGCTCCGAATAAGTGACAAAATAACGCCAACATGTTCCTATTTACATGTTGTGATTTGTAGAGTCACAGCGTGTACAAAAAACAACGTAACATGAGACACAGCCATCTTCTAACAGTAAACAAACCGGGAACTATATTCTCAGGCAGAAGAATATAGTACTTTGGCGGAGTGATATGCTCGCAGCAAGCCTGTCTGAGAATATAGTTCCCGGCTTGTTTACTGTTAGAAGATGGCTGTGTCTCATGTTACGTTGTTATTTGTACATGTAAATAGGAACATGTTGGCGTTATTTTGTCACTTTTGTCACAATTTGGAGCAGTAGGATTACTGGAACTATTCACCTGAAGGATCTGTGCTAGGCTAAGCTAATGATGGAACCGTCAGGCAGCGTTACAGCACGCACAGAGATGAGAAGTGTATGTATGGACTTGTCTTACTCTGGGGGTTACGGTGAATTAGCTAAAGTCCCAATAAGTCGCCATGTTCCTTTAAGCCTCAGTTTCATAGCATGGGTAAGGTAAACCCTGATGAACTTGCGACAAATTTGAGATTTGCTCTGCAAGTCAGTCTGGCAAAGAGCCCATTCAAACCCATTTCCAATGTCCCCAAAATCGAGGCACCAATCACAACCGCTGAGGCGGGCTTCACACCAATCACAACCATTGAGGCGGGCTTTACGCGACAACGATAGCGCAGTGACGGCGAGCAGCTTTTTGGGTTTTTTTGCAATGCGCCCAGAGGCATTTGAGCGGCGTCTGTTGGTGACGCCCCTTTGGAAATGAGCTGTCAATGAACCTTTCCCAGACCCACTCTCAGTTACAATTGTGAAGGGTCTGGTGTCAACCAGGCTATCAGTTTCAAGGTCTCTTTCTGGAATTTCACAGTGATCAACATACATTAAACAGCTACCTTTCTTGAGCTTTCTCTACTTGTTGGACTGTTTTGAAGCCTAATTTATTTGCTAATTAAAATGCATAAACATGATTTTAAAGTTGTGGAAACCATATAGTGTTGGCAATAAACATTTGCAAAAAAAGTTTAAAATTTAAACTTAACTTAATCAGAGGTGGTATGTATAAGTACATTTACAAAAGTGCTGCATTAACAGGCCAATTTTGATCTACATCTTCTCCTGTATATTTCAGATGGAAATATTTTCCTAATCAGGTACATTTATGAGAGCTGTTGTCATTTTGGAGTTTAGAGTTCTTGGAGGAATAAATAATAAAGCAAGGTAATCAGCACATTTTAGATTTGAACAAATCAGTCAGACAGGATGACCTAGTTCACTTATAGCATTTAAATACTGATTATTCATCAGATGTCAGTAATGTAACAGCCATTTAAACTGCAACTAATGATTATTTACATTCTCAATTAATCTGTCAATCGATTGATCATTTGCTCTGGAAAATGTTGGAACATTGTGAAAAAGTCTCATCACTGTTCGCCAGAGGCTGAGACGACGTCTTCAATAAGCTGCCGTCTGACCAACAGTCTGAAACCCAAAGACATTCAATCTATAATGATATAAAAGAGGGAAAGCAGCAAATTCTCATATTTTGAGAACATGAAATAGTACATTTTTACAAAAGAAAATGTGATAATTAATTGCTTATGGAAATTGTTGATTATTTTTTGGTCGCTCGACTAATGGATTAATCGACTAATTGTTTCAGTCTAATTCAAACTAAGTCAAGAAAACAAAAAAAATGAGATCAAATATAATGTTCATAATGAATGAATTACAGCAGATGACAAATTAACTTACATGAAATATCAGCTGTTAAACTCATGCTAACAGATGACTCAGTGCTGCCATCTTGTTTGCTGTAGACAGCAGTACAGGAGATGATCTTCTTGTGATGGAGGTGAGAAGCAGTGAAGGTAACGTTAGAGATCTTGACTTTAGTTTGGTCCTGATTGTCCTGCAGTGTCTCCTCACTGCCACCCAGGCCGGGGGTCCATGTCAGAGTTGGAGGAAGAGACAGACAGGGAGCTGGAGCAGAGCACGACAAACTCACTGAGTCTCCCTCCTTCACCTTCAGTGTGGACGGAGTCAGAGTCGGACTGGGAGGATCAGCTGGTGGGAAGGTACATACCAACCAGTTATTAAATAAACACTCATTTCTCTCCATTTTTTTAAATACTATTTGCCACATGCAATGAATACAAAACAAGGTCAAAGCAGTTCTTTAATAGGGAAATTATCAATCAAAGTACATATATGGCCTTTAAAACTTACCGTTGACTGAAATATACAATTTCTGTTGACCAAAACTAAATTTCAGTTTATTGTTGCATTCCACTCTGAAGAAATATGAATTGATGTAGTCAGGTTTCATGTTGTTCAGGGTTGTAGTGCAGTTTTTTTTTGTTAAGTCTCCTATCAGTTCTCCATTTATTGTGGTTGATTGTGAATTACTGTCAAACACAACAGCCCCTTGATTATTTCTCCACACTGCTTTACATGTGTTATCCAAGTTTGATTCATGTTCAGCTGTTATGTCAAAGGAGCAGGGGATGGTCACACAGGATCCACTCAGAACCTTGATGTTCTTTGGAATAAATGCCTCAAACTCTCCACACAGGGCACCTGAAACACAAGATACAAATCTTTAAATAAGTGAATACTACTTAAAGGTCCAGTGTGTAATATTTTTAGTTGTTCATTATCAAAATCTGTGTTGCCCATTCACAAACTTGTCCTTTTTCATGAATATTTACACCACCAAGTATTCCTATTGGCTTGAAATTCACATTTGCATTTGCATGAACTGGGGTAGACGCTCCATATCAGAGAATTTCTGCTCCATATTCATTTGCCATCTTGAAATACGTTAGCCGGTAAAGGACATACAGGATATACTGCGCCGCCTTTTGTGTTTTCGCTGTCACATGATAAACTCACAGGTGCTGCTAATGGGTATTGTCACTTCTTGTTTGGTATCCTAACTAAAATTGACTATACCTTATCATTAGAATTATCCAAAATGACAACTTTGTTACATTAAAATTACGCGTGTCACCCATGAAATAAAAGTTGTAAAAGACACACAAGAACATTTTCGTAGCTCACTGCATCCTTTACTTGCTGCAGCATGTACTACAGATACGTTTGGACTGTGGTGTGAATGCTTGACTAACATTATGTACTGTTACAGTTTTTAATCATTTTTAGTCATTGATCCAAATGTGAATGGACTTTAACTCACCTTGCAGCAGAGAGCCAATGAGAAGAAGAGTCAGAGCTGCAGCCATCTCTGTGTCAGGAGAGGCAGAAACTGGAGATTAAACATCAAACAATTCACACGTTTACTGCATTTCATCTGTGATTAATTCTGATGTTTAGAGTAGGGTTTATTTAGAGGTAGCAACATTTGTAGAGGTTGCAAATGGAGAAATGTTTTGCAACCGTATGTTTCTTGTTTGATCTTTATTGAAATGGAAATGGTTCCCAAGAAGCCCATACAAGAATCTGAGATTCAAAGGGTGTTTTCACATGTAGTCCTCTTTAAATCAACCAAACTCAGTCCTCTTAAAGTAGACCAAAAAGTTGACCAACAGACAAAGGACTCAGTTCTCTTTGTGGTCCACTTGACTTGACTCTGATAGAAATAAATTGGTAAAGGTAAAAGGCAAAAAGAATCTGAAAGATGTGTTCACAATGCAAAGGTGAAGACAACTGCAACCCGGACTAGAAGCAAACCGTACTCAGACCACCTCCCAAGGAGGTCTGAGTGTGGCTCGTTTCAGAGGGGTCTGAGTCCCTTTGGAGGGTTCACATATGTGCAAAAGATGCTGACAAATAGGTCTGAGTTCTTTTGGAGGGCTGAAACAGACCAAGTGTGAAAACACCATAAACCTCAAGTGAATGTCAACTAAATGAAATGATTTTAGTTGTGTCAGTATCTCCTGGGGCAGGGTGACACAGCACACCTATTTATCATTTATAGAGAAAAAGGGGATTACTGCTTTCAATCATTTGAAAAATTCTATTAAACATTACAAATTAAAAAATGTTGACATTATAATGAAATGGAAAAACAGGAAGCTAAAAGCAAAAGGCAAAAGTACATACAGTCTTTTATTTATTTATTTTCTATGTATTTACAACAATATATATATTTTTTTAGGCAACTAATATATTCAACCATAACAATGTCTAAAACAACAATCGAATGACATCAATTATTTAAAATTGTTAATTGATCTAAAGTCAAGTGACTGACTTAATGTTTTGTTTTAGAATTTAGTAATATATTTAATATCCGTTTTGATGATTGGATATGTGTCATATTTAAGTTATGATGACTTACATTTTCTTCAGGTCTTTGGAGTAGTGAGATGAAAGATGTGTAGAGAAGTGAGAAGAAGTTCCTTAAAAGTTGTGCAAGACTTGGAAATGGGGAAGTCACTAGTGCACATGCGTGTGAAAATGAAAATTGTACTTTTTTTTTTATCAGAAATGTAGCTCAGCGTAAATTCCTTCAGGAAGACCTAACAATTAATCACTGCTCTTCCTAAATCGAATCAGCTGTTGGAGGCGTTAACCTTCCCGTTAAATCAGAATCGGCCACAAATTTCAAGGGCCAATCACAGCATCACAACCCTGCTTTAAATCTGTTTCTCTCCCTGTGCTATCATCTGTCGTTTCAGGCAAAGCGGGGCAACCCTCCACCTCCCCTTCCACCTCCAGTCGTCGTCTTTCTCCGGCTGAACGCTCCGGAGCCTCCTTCAGTCGGTCTTCAGGTTACTTCTCCGCCACCACTGGATTCCATCGGGGGGTTATTACATAGTTCTCTACCCCTATTTAAAAAAATGATTAGTACTACAACGATGGAGTCTAATCTCCAAAGACCCTGCTACATTTTATTATGCATATGTACAATAAACCTTTGCATTCCAACAAAGTCTCTCCTGATTTGAAATGATTTTAGACACATTTTCAAATTGCTACAAACTCAATAATGCAATAATTATGGAAATAGCACATTTATCTTCAGTCAAATTCAAATCAGCACTTTAGTCTCGAAATTACATGCAAGTCTGAATTTAAGCATGTAAGTTAAAGGGGCATCCATGACAACTTTAGTTATGCAAAGTAAAAGATAATACAGGACTGTTAATTATTGTAATTGTCACATATGGGGCAGACACAGTAATATGCTCACATACAGGGTGCAAACTACGGGGGAGCTACGGGGAGCTCGTCTCCCCTTAATAAGAAATGGGCTCCCCTGAAAACGTGATTTGTGAAATTTTGGGGGGTCTCTAAAAATATTGACAATGTGGCACTTTGACGTGCAATTTCAGTTTTGTGTAACTTGATCATCGTGGATTATAATGTGTAAAATTGCAAAAAATATCATTCATTCATGCATGACGCCGATTTAAAGCTAATTCACTTCAATAAAGATAACTATACATGCTATTTGTGTCATGAGCATCAAGGCGTGGCGGCGCTGCGGTGCAAATTCAACTCATGTTTAGTACACTAGTACAGTGCCTGTTTGCAACGGGCGATTACTTGGCCTGTGGTATTGCTGCTTGTAGAATTCATCAAAACCAAATTGGGGGAGCATGGGGCACAAAGTAACACTTTTTGGTTTTGGCTAGATATTTCTCAAACCATTCCAGTCTTACTGCTCATATTTTTATACTAGCAACATACATATCTCTGCTACAAATGTGCACTGAAAGTTTGTTTGTAGGACCAACCGAGAGTTGCGAGAGGTGAAATGTTACAACCTGCCCCATATGCGGGGTTAGTTGTAACAGATAGAGGGTTAGTTGTAACACTTGTTAAAAAGTTGGATTAAACACAAATAATTCAATAGCATTGTGCTATACACCTAATAAAAGTGTATAAAAAACTTCTTTACTAAACTCTGCATAATATACTAGTTTAATTTATGGCTCTATTAAAAAATAATAATAAAAAAACATTCTCATTCTGTGGTCAAAAGAAATGCAATACATAATTGTTCACGCTGTACTTCAATACTTTCTAAATATTGGTTTTGAAACATTAATGCAAATAAAAGACTTTGTGAGTTAAAAATGGCTCCTTTTGTAGTATAATTATAGGTGCGGCTTAGTTGTAACACCGTGTTACAACTAGCCTAGGTTTACCTCAGGACTGGCTAGCACTTGCTAAGCGATGGTCACATCTTTTATAATGGTACAATGTTTTAGCCAAGAGGACGGTGATCAAGGCAATATAACATTAGATACACTGACTTTCACACACTCTTTAGAAATCGAAAAATACTTACAGTACATGATGCCAAAACACAATTTCTTCTCTCTCTCAGAGATAGCGGAAGTAAACAGAATTCCAAGTTGGCGGGAACACGTCTAATGGCAATGTCATTACATGCCCTGAAGCACATCCAGTTCTACCCTGTGCAACCATCTAAAAAACCCGTGTTACATTTAACCCCGCGTTACTTTGTGCCCCGCGCTCCCCTACCCCAAAATTACTTACAGAAGGACCCCAAACCACTTAAATGCCACTTCACTGTATAGCCTACTACTGACTGAAAATGTGGAGTATTCAGACATTAGCGTATGTGTATGTCACATTTTAGCTGCCAAAGCTCCACTGTTCTCTGTCTCTGGTCCTCAGTGTAAGAGGGGGAGTGTCCAGCTGCTAGAGTGGCAAAAGCCAATGTGTGCTTCATTTACCTATATATTTAATGATATCGTTTGCATTTCTAATCCAAACGTCAACCTTGGCACTGCACTTACTCTTGCCCATAGCAAGATACCTGACAGACAGACAGACGTTTTCTGCAATTTATTGATATATATATATATATATATATATATATATATATATGTCTATATATAGATAGATACTGTATATATAAGATAAGATATAAGATAGATGTTAAGTCAAGACGCAAAGTCCTTGAAATCCATTCTGCAGTAAGCATCATATAACCTTGCAAAAAGAAAACAAGGCAGTTTAATTCATTTAGGTTTTTACTAAGAAATTGTGTATGTTTTGAAAACAATGTACTTTTGGTTTTATGTAGCCTGCAGCTAGATCTAATCAAATAACTACACTTAATTAGCATTTGTCTGGCTCACACCTCAAGCTTCTAAAGAATCATCAGTTCTTGTCTGACATTTCGCATACTGGAGAAGACTCATTGTTCCCACAGGAAAGGTAACTGTTGTTTCTGCCTTTTGGGGAGCCACTTCCTGCTGGGCCAGACTTGATTAGAACAAAGGAAATGCATATCTCTGTAAAGTTGAATAGAATTTGCACTACCATGATAAACGACCTTTGTCTGTGACCTGGAGTAAACCTGAATTCAGAGGTATGTTCTTAACCTGGGAGAGTTTCCATTCAAGGAAACACCCACAATTCCGAAGGAATATAATTCTGAAACAGAGGTGATTTCAGGGCTGCAAACTGTTACCCGACAGGGGAAACATGCTTGCAGACCGCTGTTTACAGTGTATTATTTTGTCATGTCACAGGACTGGTTCTTATGTGACTCCATCAGGGAGAAACATAGATCTGCTGTCCACAGTGTTAGTGTTTTATGTTTGATTGTTTTTGTCTTGTCACTTTCATCATGTTGTTTATTAAACCTTTTGCTTAATTCTCAATTGGACCAAGCCTATTCTTCCTGCTCAGAAATCAACGATCACGTCTTTAAGATTTTTCTAACAGTAGCGATGAAATTAATAGCAGGACCGATTCACCTGCTGCAAGCCCTGTTGGCACACCTTCCCCCGGGGTGACAACGCAAGAAGAAGCTGAAGAAATAATGTCCTCACTGGCTTAAGATGGTGGTGGTAACAGCTCGTCAGAGGCCGGTCACCATCCTAACCCCTCTTGCTCCTCTCTCCCGTTAAAGCAGTGGAGAGACTGGAAGAGCCCATATACATGGCTGTTTGTTAAGGATGGAAGCTTGGGGTTCGTCGCTTCATTGAATGGAGGAATTGTGGTATTCTTCGGTAGCCTGAGTAACTTTAACCGTTGTTCATGTGAAATCTCAAAGACAGCCTGATTTATAGACTATTTGTGGCTGGCTGTTTGACCTATCTATTCCTGTTGATAAAGTATAATAGGGTAAATCCTGCATAGTTAAATTACTGTGTAAGTCATTGTAAGTTGCAAGCACACATTACTTTTTATTGTAACAAGCCAACAACTCACACTAGATGGCATACATTATCACATTGAGAACAGTGAGCAGAAGTTGATGTGTTTTAGTCTTACGTCAGTGTCCTCAGAGAGGTGAGTAATAAAAATAAATAAATGTGGCATTAGGAAATAAAAGTCCACGGAAATAAATAAATGTGGATATACAAAATAAAAGTCTCTTGAAATAAGTAAATGTGGACTTATGAAATAAAAGTCTCTTGAAATAAATAAATAAAGTAAAAAATAAGAAATAATTACATTTATTTAATTATTTATGTATTTATTGCCTCATTTATTTATTTCATGATGTATTTCAAAGGCATATTTATGTATTTATTTATTTATTTAATTCTGAATAAAACGGCATTCCATATTTCCCACCTCTGTGATGTTATTTCCAATAATGCTGATAATGGAAGACATAACCATTAACTAACACTAGATGGCAGTGTGTTCATTTGTTGTAACTTATCAGGAGTTTATTTTCCTGTAAAGTCTGTGTCTTCTGACAGCTGTTTATTTCCTGAGCCAGTTGACAGTGTTTTCCGTTCCTCTCTGTTGTGGCAGTAACCAAGGGGGTAAGCTTCGCTTCAGAACTCGAACCTCCTATGGCACCATTTTGATGATACAAAGCGATCACCTCCCCTTAGCATTCCACTGACTGCCATTCATTTTGACGTCACTTTGACAGCGACTCTATTTGTCTATTGTTTATTTCTAAAGAAACACGACAATGTATAAAAGGCTCCATTACCTTGTACCTCACGTTATATGGCTCCGTAGCAAACGTTTTTGTAAAAATAGGCTAACGATTGTGTCATAACCACACGACTTACTGTCGCACAGTAGAGGAATTACCGTATAGTACAGGAGAAGGTTAGGTTTAGGTTTAATTACTAATGTTAACTAGCATTTTAGTTAGCAATAATTAGCCTGTGCCCATGTTATCTCCTTACATACAGTACAGGCCAAAAGTTTGGACACACCTTCTCATTCAATGCGTTTCCTTTTTATTTTCATGACTATTTACATTGTAGATTCTCACTGAAGGCATCAAAACTATGAATGAACACATATGGAATTATGTACTTAACAAAAAAGTGTGAAATAACTGAAAACATGTCTTCTATTTTAGATTCTTCAAAGTAGCCACCCTTTGCTTTTTTATTAATATGGGAAAAAATTCCACTAATTAACCCTGACAAAGCACACCTGTGAAGTGAAAACCATTTCAGGTGACTACCTCATGAAGCTCATTGAGAGAACACCAAGGGTTTGCAGAGTTATCAAAAAAACCAAAGGGTGGCTACTTTGAAGAATCTAAAATAGAAGACATGTTTTCAGTTATTTCACACTTTTTTGTTAAGTACATAATTCCATATGTGTTCATTCATAGTTTTGATGCCTTCAGTGAGAATCTACAATGTAAATAGTCATGAAAATAAAGAAACACATTGAATGAGAAGGTGTGTCCAAACTTTTGGCCTGTAATGTATACCTACGCTCTCCGTCTCTGCAAGATTGGGAATGATTGAGATTTCTCTTGGCACAGCTACCAGAAGACAACTTACAACTTTCAGACAGGTTGCTCACGTCACATCTACGTCTTCAAGCTCAGTTGGAGGCTGCGCAGTAACGCTCAGCGCTCACCGGAAAAGTGCTTCTAATATCCTTTAATGGTCTCCGTCCATAGCAACGGGCTCTGTTGGTCCATTCTTATATACTGTCTATGGCAGTAACCCCTTAAAGAAGTGTCAGGGGAGTTTACTCAGAATAAGAAATGCAAGAATTCGTTGTTTGTTTGTTTCTTCCTTCCTTTATTTACACATATACAAATTTAAAAAGATACAATTCATGATTTGCAAGTTAATGTGAAGGATAATTGCCTAAAAACCCTGCAGGGACTTGAAAATTCATGTTTAGGGATAATAATAATTTAAAACAATGAAAAGCTTAATAGACCCACACAACTAAACACAAGCCTTACTGATCATAAACCCTTAGAAATGATAACTTAGAACTAATGTACATGTCCCAGGCATGGGACGCCTAAAAGGAATTATATGAGTTAAAGCTACTTGGATTTTATTCCCACTAAGAGTTACACATTTGTTAAAAATGCAATATAATCTTAAATCTTACACATTTATTTACTGGCTAAGAAAACTGTATTGGAAAGATATTATAATACACATGCATGATCATCTTAACAATAATAGCCAATAACAGCGAATAGCCAATGTAACAAATTCTTCACACCCTGAAGAAGGCTGTCTGTGCCGCTACACGTGGGTTGCTTCTCCCTATGTCTTTTACATTTTCTATTATGAAATAATCAGTAAAATAAATGCATTTTAAATCATTTTGAAGATGAGTGCCTTGGATTTTCCTTTTTTTCTACACGTAACAAATTATGTTCCAAAGCCTTGTCATAATGTCTTATGAGAACATGTTAATACAAACTGAAAGGAAGAATAGGACTGTCATTAAGTGTCATTGTTATATATAGGGGGAAAACATTGACACTGATGATTTACTATATTATTCAAATTGATTGTAGTCCTTATATTTGTTGTTTTTCTGGGATAGTCAGAGAGGTGCTAATTTAGTTTGTAGTGTTTACATATATGACCTCTTCATGTATTTACACGTGAGGGACAAAACACAACGATATAATGTAATCCAATGCATAATCATTACCAACACCAACACCACCACAACAAGTATCTTAGAAATTAAACATATTAGGCATCTCTAAAATTAACCTGGGCATATTCACTATACATCGTCTTCTCTGCATCTTTTCCAGTCCCAACCGTGTCATACAGACTCCCCATCTCCAGTGCATCGCTTACATAATTCCTGCATGTGCCTCCCTCTTTGCACCTCTCCTCCTCCAGGTAGGAGCTACCAGATGGGTTCCTACCCCCAGAGCCTTCTCCCTTCTTCATCTTCTTCTTCTTCTTCTTCTCCTTGCTTTTCCAAATCACACTGGAGTAAATCACATCACTGCCTTCTTCATTCTTCTTCTCTGAGCTTGTACTGGCAACCTCTTGATGTCCTCGATGAGTAAATGGCACATTTGACATTCTCATCATATTGGTGTTGACATAGATATCCTCCTCTGTTGTGGTAGATACCTGAAATAAAAAAAGATCTGTCAGTGGTACAGATACAGTATTCTGTTAGACTATCCCTGGTCTATATCCACAACGTTCCACTTCCGGGATTGCTCCGTTGCCGTCGGAAAAATTCCGTCGGATTTCACTCTTTTCAGCCGGATGTCTGTTAACTTCCGTTTAGTTTGCGTTGAAATTTTAATTTTCCGGTGGATTTATGAGGACTATTGTTAACTGCTCCTCAGATCTCTGCAGGGTAAATCCAGACAGCTCTCTAGACTATCTGTCCAATCTGAGTTTTCTGTTGCACGACAAAACTACTTTTGAACGTACACATGTTCCACCAAAACAAGTTCCTCCCGAGGATATTTAGCAGTGGCACCGTGGCTTTTCCCGGTGCTTAGCGCCACCCATGAAGATTGTGATTGGTTGAAAGAAATTGCCAATAAACCAGAGCACGTTTTTTTGGGGGGCTTTTTCCACCTTTATTTGACAGGACGGCTAGGTGAGAAAGGTGAGAGAGAGAGAGGGGGAAGACATGCAGGAACTTGTCACAGGTTGGATTTGAACCTTGGACCTTGAGGCATAAACCTCCAAATACTGTATGTGTGCACCTGCTCTACCCACTGACCCAACTCAGCCACGCAGAGCAGATTTTTATCCCATCCCGGAATGCTTTGTGGACTAGCCAGACCCTCCTCTGCAGCGCTGTGTAGGAAGGTCTGGCAAAGTGAGACTAGACTACCACTGTCTAATACCCAAATAAGGAAACAGTCTGTACCTTATTTTCCGTTTCACTAAAGCCTCGACTCATCACAGCTGTGCTGGTGTCACCTGAGCACGGAGTCTTTGATGGGTTACAGCAGCCAGTCCTCTGAGCCCTACAAGATAGGACAGTAAGACACTCCATCCCACTTACCTACAGTATAACATATCATTATCATTATCATAACAGTTTCATAATTGCTTAGGTACATTTATAGTTAGCAATGATAAAACACAGCTGCTTATCATTATCTATTAATATTTAGATTATCAAGGCAACACGGGACTAGCTCTACAGAAGCAGAATCATTTAAAAAAATAAAAATCTAAATGTCAGGGGGAAATCGTCTTGAAAAACACCCTTGTCACTGTTTTATATTGTTAGTGGATTTGTTGGCTATTGTGATTTTATATAATTGTTTTCACATTTTAGATTAAAATTGTATGTTCTTTTTAATGAAATACATTTATCATTTTGTGCAATCACAACAAATTAACGGTGTTAAACACTGGTTCTGGACAGGAGTTAGTCCACTCAGAGAGCATTTAAAGCTAGAAAACATGACATAGAGTCAGTTTTTATACTAGAGTTAAATGAACAACAATAACCTTGCTGCGTAGTGGTAGTCTGAACACTCACATGTCCCAAGTTGTTACCTACCTGATAGCAAACAGTAGAGCACATAGTATTAGTGCAGCTGTTAGAACACCAACTGTGACGATGAAGAATGGCCACGGAACTCGACCTGAACATTCTGTTCAAGATTATGAAAGTTATTCAGAAGCATTAAAACAGTTAGAATATTTTTTTAGTGAAGTAATTTTGGACAAACATGGAGCTTGAAAGGTTGAGGTTTAACATCATGTATTGGTAGGATATACAATTAAAATAGAAGAGAAAATACAATTTAAAATCCAACAAAAGGGTTAAGTGATTTATTTATAATATTTGTTTAGCATTTCTTTTCTTTTTAAAATTCACCAATATGTAGTCTCAGGAGTAGTAGGTTGAAGACTGTGATTGTGTTTTTTATAATAAATACTTTTTTCTGTATCAAAGTTTGACAGATCCATCCCAGACATGATGGATGTTAATAATAGAAGCTGAAACCAAGAGTGCGACTAACTAACATGCCGATTACATGCCTCTCCTCTACAGTAGCCTATGCAAAACCAGAACACTAAATACAGATATAAACTTTGCACATATAGAGAATATGGCTTTGGACTCCCGATCAAGTTCATCAGAATTTCAAATAATCCTAATAGTTTTCGACTAATCAATAAAACTTGTATTCAGACAGACCTTGACTTTCCGCAGATGTTTGAAGCTCAAGGCTGTAGACATAAAACCGCTGAGTAGCAGATCCCAGAGAGTTGGAGCTGTGGCAGAGCAAGGGAGCAAGATCTCTCTCCTGTGGCTGATTCACAGTGATGATGCTCCTCAGACCTGTGTCATCCAGAGGCTCGTAGCTGATGGCAAACCTGTCTGAGTGATTGACAGGTAACCCATCCAAATACCACTGTAAAGTGGGAGAAGGGTTTCCCAAAGTCTCACAGGAACAGTTGAGCTGGGCTGCAGCTTTGCTGCAATCAGATGAGGGCAGGATCTGGGGAGCAACTGTAAAGAATAAACATTAAATATAAGAATTAAGTCAAGTTGGGTCAAGGAAGGTTAAGTTTGCAATCATTCAAACAATATGTCTTGCTATAAGCAAACAAATGTTTAATGGAAGTGGTGGTGAAAAGGAGACTATATCCAAATTCTTATAATTTTTTGGATTTTACATTTGTTCAAAGCCTTTTTAACCCACAGTTAGTGTGGATGTGTTTTTATCCTAAAATGCGCAATGTTTGTGTTTGTAAGTGTATTTTTGTTCCAATGCATTTTCTTGGTAATTTCCTTAAAACATAGAAGTCTCTACATTTTACAAATGACAAATGTTCATAATGTATGAATTTCAGCAAAGGATAAATGAACTCACATGAAATATAAGCTGTTAAACTCGTGCTAACAGATGACTCAGTGCTGCCATCTTGTTTGCTGTAGACAGCAGTACAGGAGATGTTCTTGTGATGGAGGTGAGAAGCAGTGAAGGTAACGTTAGAGATCTTGACTTTAGTTTGGTCCTGATTGTCCTGCAGTGTCTCCTCACTGCCACCCAGGCCGGGGGTCCATGTCAGATTGGGAGGATGAGACAGACAGGGAGCTGGAGCAGAGCACGACAAACTCACTGAGTCTCCCTCCTTCACCTTCAGTGTGGACGGAGTCAGAGTCGGACTGGGAGGATCAGCTGGTGGGAAGGTACATACCAACCAGTCACTAAATAAACACTAATTTCTCTCAATTGTATAAAATACTATTTGCTACATGCAATGGATACAAAATAAGGTCAAAGCACTTCTCTAATAGGGAAATGACCAAAGTGTATGTATATGGCCTTTTCAACTTACCGTTGACTGAAATATACAATTTCTGTTGACCAAAACTAAATTTCAGTCTATTGTTGCATTCCACTCTGAAGAAATATGAATTGCTGTAATCAGGTTTCATGTTGTTCAGGGCTGTGGTGCAGTCTTTTTTTGTTAAGTTTCCTATCAGTTCTCCATTCCTTATGGTTTGTTGTGAATTACTGTCAAACACAACAGTCCCATGATCATTTTTCCACACTGCTTTACATGTGTTATCCAAGTTTGATTCATGTTTAGCTTTTATGTCAAAGGAGCAGGGGATGGTCACACAGGATCCACTCAGAACCTCGATGTTCTTTGGAATAAATGCCTCAAACTCTCCACACAGGGCACCTGAAACACAAGATACAAATCTTGAAGAAATAGTTTACAGTAGGTTGTTTACTGTCTTCTTAAGTTTTTTATTGTTATAGTTATTGGTCCATATATAAATGAACCCCAACTCACCTTGCAGCAGACAGGCAACGAGAAGGAAATTCAGAGCTGCAGCCATCTTTGTTTGTCAGGGGAGGCAGAAACTCAAGTTTAAAACAGTCTGGAGATTACAGATGGAACAGTTCACATGTTTGCTATATTTCATCCCTAAAATAACAGGATCTTAAAGCAGGCTTGTGTCAAATGTGACTTAAGTTCTCAGGTTGATTACTTTTTTGTTGAACCTTTATATTGTTTTAATCTTCATCATGGTGGAAAAGCAACAACAGTATTTAAGTAAATCACTAAAATGTTCAATTAAAGCCCATCCGATTTAAAATATATGAATTTTATATAATCTGTTAGCAGCTCTTTAAGGCAGGATGACGCAGTGCACCTATTTATTACAATAAGGAAAAATAGTAATATGTGGTTATATAATTACAATGACTTTTAAAATCAAAATTGAATAATTAAATGTATAAGTAGTAATGTAACAGATTTGACAGACTTTAAAATAAAACATTGATCATGGTATTATTCGGTTAAAGGTCAGTATGTGTGTTTCTGTGTGACCCTCCTGTACCGTAGAGATAAACATAGTTCTCTTTAAAATGGGGAAGATACATTTAACTGTTATGCAAAAACAAATAGCTGTGGACACATTACTGTGACAACACACTCCTTTCATTAACAGAATGCAGAAAATGAAATCATGATGTAAAGGAAAAACAGGAAGTGAAATGCTAAAACAGTGAAACATTTTCTGTACTTGTTTGCTGTTTTATTTTTTAATTATTTGTAATTAACGAATTACAGCTTGTTAAGTCAGAATGTCAAAAAACACAATCGGCTGCCTGCCTGCCTGCCTAAAATGTTTTGCTCATCTCTCAATGACCATCTGTGAATCTGTTTTAGCTTTTCTTTCCAAATTTGCAGATATTACTAAGATGAAACCCAGTGAATGAACTTTTCTTTTTGATTTATTGATCTGTTTTTTATAGAAGTTGTAATGACTTACGTTTTCATCAGGTCTGTGTTGCAGTTAGATGAAAGATGTCATGTTGAAGTTCCTTCGAAGTGAGGTTGCATTTTCAGAGCTTGTAGGAATTATTTTGAAAATGAGGAAGTTGCTGAAGAGTAGGTAAGTGAGTGATATTTACAGCATATTTACCACCATATTTACCTAATACGATAATGTCAAAATGTGTCTTCTAACAATAGTGTTTTTTAAGTTATGAAAAAAAACCTGGTGGTCAATAGAAGTAAACATTCTAGGCAATGCTGGTGAAAGTCTGAAAATAAGAGGTTTGGTGATCTCTCTTGATGTACCATGTCACAAAACAGACTCAATCTGCCTTTTACTTCATGATAACCCTTTCCTTTACCACAAACTAGGTTTGCACATTTGATAAAGGTGACGAAATACAGTAATGGCCATAAGTCAAATAACATTTAAAACATGAAATGTTTTAAATGTTATCTGGGCTTTGTATAAACAAATAAATATTGCATTTGTTTGTCAAAATGTATGATATATCTTATATAGTCACTGTATGCTACATAGTGAGAGGTACTGTATGTTCTATATTAAGAGAAATCTAAATACACATATTGGGTATTTGGTGTAGTGCTGTGTACAAAGTACTCTCAACACAGATCTCAGATATAGAAAAGATAGAACATCTGTTGTACTTAATCATGTTCAACAGCTTGACATCAGAATTGATGCGTCATTTTCTTTATGGGTCATTATCTTGAGTCCTGAGCAGTCCACAGCTCCAAAACTCCCTTCTGGGCCAAAATTATAATTGAACCAATAACAAACAAACAATGAGCGAGTAGAAGAATTGTGCTGCTGTACAGTAGAAATTGTGCCTAACAATTCACGTCAAGGCTTGTAGCCAGAAGCAGCTGTCAACTGACACATCATCAGTTCAAAATTGTGTTTGTAAGCAATTCTCATAAAATTAGTTGAATTCATAATCAATCTGATAAAACAAGGTTAACCATGTTTTTTTTTTGAGTTGTTAAAAAGGGTATGTGTTAAGGGTGAGGGAAGTAGCAGGGAGGAGTAGGGAATGGCGGACCCAAAGTGCAGAGAGAGCAGGCAGGCAGGCAGGCAGGCAGGCAGGCAAACGTTGAAGTGGAGGACTTAATAAAAACAAAAAGCGGCAGTACAAAGACTGGAAAACTCACAAAAAATAAACTGACGGGAAAAACATAGGCAGGAGCAAACTGACGCAGGCACAAACACAAGGCACAGGGAGGAAACACAAGGGCATGGCTACAAAACAATCTGACACAAGACAAGGGGAACACAGAGGCTAAATACATGAGGTGATGGGTAAATCAGAAACAGGTGAGACAACAGGTGAAGCACATCAGGGCGGGGCAGGACAATCAACAAAGGTGGGAAACAGAAAGCAAAGCTAGACATGACAAGACAGAAGACCAGACTATCAAAATAAAACAGGAAGCAGGACAAACAGACAAAACATGACGTAACCTAAATACAGACACTTGACACAACACTAGGCAACACAAGGGATAACAGAGAACACAGGAATAAACCAAAACACACAAGACACAGAACAGAGTACATCAACACAACAGGGAACAGAAAGTTAAAGAAAGTGCAGACACAAAACACTGAAACCATAACAGTACCCCCTCCTCAAGGGGCGGATACCAGACGACTCAAAAAAAAGGAACAAAAAACAACCCAAGGAGGGCGAGAGAGTCCAGGGGGAGCAGAGAGTCCTGGTACAGGGACCAGAGTCCTGGGGGCACAAGGGAAAGAAGGCCCTGGGGCACAAGGAGCGGAGGACCCTGGGGCACAGGGAACAGAGAGAGTCCTGGGCAAGGCCGGATTTACCACCGGGCCGATTGGGCCGGTGCCCGGGGGCCTCCGACTTCTAGGGGGCCTCCAAGACCCCACTAGCTAACTGTGTGGCCTCATCCTTTTTTTTCTATTTTAAATTAAATTAAAATACAATTAATTAATTAATTAGTGTGCGTCTGTGTGTATGTGTGTTAACAATAATTTAGTTGCACACAAAAAAGTATCATGATCAGTTTTTTAGCTGTGTCTGACAACTACGAGTCAGGTTACCGCGGAAACTGTAGATAGCGGCAAGACAGGCGGTGGAGGATAGAGTGAAAGAGTTTGAGGAAATCGACAAAACAAACATGGAAAAAAAACGGTGGCGCAGTGGAGCCACAAAACGGAAAGCTAAAAGGGAGAAGGATAGCAGAGAGGATTTAATTAGGAGTAATATTCCAACCATCTCCACTTTTTTCAATAGTCGTCTCAACGCTAATAAAGAGCCTGGCGACGCCTGCAATGATGCTAGCGATGAGGAGTTTAGCACAACATCCAGCCTTGCTATTTCAGATTAACAATTGGAACAACATCAGCACCCTGAGCATCAGCAGCAGGACAGGACAGAGAACAAATATTATAAATAAATAAAGTAGGCTATACTTCTTTCTCTAAAAATGTAAAGTGTACAAATATACAAACATATAAACCATAAGATAATACTGATACTGATACAGATTTTTAAGGTGAAAGAATGCAGTTGTGGTGATTTTGATGACATGCTTTTCAAAGAAGAGGTTGCTGTCAAAAATAACTCCTGATGTTGTGGATGTATGAGGAGGGAGACAGAGTGGAGTTATAGATGGTGAAGCAAAAGTTGTGCAATGTTTTGAAGAGGAATTTGGGACCAATGATGATTGTGTCTGATTTGTCACAGTTAAGTTTGAGAAAGTTGGTTTGCATCCATGATTTAATTTTACTGAGGCCAATGGTCAAAAAGTTTTCTTGTGAGAGTGAGCTGTATAGGCCTATACGTATATAAGTTATACACAACCTATTTTCATTCATAGATTTGATTACAATGTTACAAACACAGCTCTGATACACTTTAGGCTAGTAGATCGTTGATCATCTATTTCTCTGTGAAGGGGAGAGACCGTGAGAGAGAGTGAAAGAGGTGCTCAACAATCAGCTGTTTTTACAAAGTCAGCTCTTTAGATAAAATTGTGGTCACCACTGTTTTTTTCTTGCCTCTGTTTTTGGTGTCATTTACTAGTGTTGGGGGAGCTCAAAGATTTTGTGCCCAGAGGCCTCTGCATTCTAAATCCGTGCCTGGTCCTGGGGCACAGGGAACAGAGAGAGGGGCCAGAGAGGCCCGGGGGAACACAGAGAAAGAGGCCGCTAGGGACAGGACACCTGGGAAAAGGGACTGCAGGCTTACGGACTTGGACAGACTTGGACTGACTCAGACAACACAGACAGACGGGGAAGGATGGAACACATGCAGACACGGACGGGACAGACGCAGATGGGACAGACTCTGACAAAACAGACGCGGACAGGACGGACTTGGATGGGACAGGCTCTGACAAAACAGACGCGGACAGGACGGACTTGGATGGGACAGGCTCAGACACAGACGGGACGGACTGGGACAAAACAGACGCGGACAAGACGGACTCGGATGGGACAGGCTCAGACACAGACGGGACGGACTGGGACAAAACAAACGCAGACAGAACAGACTCAGACAGGACAGGCTCAGACGAGACAGAAAGGGACAAAACAGACGCAGACAGAACAGACGCAGACAGAACAGACTCAGACAGGACAGACTCAGACACAAACGAGACGGACTTGGACTTAGGGGCAGGGAAAGTAATAGGGACACAGATATTGAAGGGGACAGAGACGGGCACGGTGACAGGGACAATGATGGGCACGGTGACAGGGATGGAGACGGGCACGGTGAGAGGGATGGAGACACGCACAGTGACAGGGATGGAGACAGGCACAGGAATGGAGACAGGGACAGTGACAGGGATGAAGACAGGCACAGTGACAGGGATGGAGACAGGCACAGTGACAGGGATGGAGACAGGCACAGTGACAGGGATGGAGACAGGGACAGGAATGGAGACAGGCACAGTGACAGGGATGGAGACAGGGACAGGAATGGAGACAGGCACAGTGACAGGGATGGATTTGGGGGCGCCTGGGACTGGCAAAGTCTTATGGGTGGTCTCAGGGGCACCAGAGACCGGCAAAGTCTTAGGGGCGGTCCCAGTGGCGGTCCCAGGGGCACCGGAGGCCGGCAGAGGTTCCTGGGCGGTCTCATGGGTGCCGGAGACCGGCAATGTCTCAGGGACGGTCACAAGCCGGGATTCAGGGGGACAGCTAGCCGGCCGGGGAACTGAAGGGCTGCTGGCCAGCCGGGGATCTGGGGCGCTGGACAGCGCTGGAACACTGGGCGGCTCGGGGACACTAGAGGGCTCGGGGACACTAGGGAGGCAGCTGGCTAGCGGGGAATCAGGGGGGCTGCTAGCCAGCCGGGACTCAGGAGAGCTGCTGGCTAGCCGGGAGTCGGGGGAACTGCTAGCTAGCCGGGACTCGGGGAAGCTGCTAGCTAGCCGGGACTCGGGGAAGCTGCTAGCTAGCAGGGACTCGGGGAAGCTGCTAGCTAGCCGGGACTCGGGGAAGCTGCTAGCTAGCTGGGACCATAGACAGTATATAATGGACAAATAGACCCCGTTGCTCTGGACGGAGACCAGTGAAGGCTATTAGAAGCACTTTTCCGGTGATCTCTTGCTTTACTGGAAGCAGGACAAACAGACAAAACATGACGTAACCTAAATACAGACACTTGACACAACACTAGGCAACACAAGGGATAACAGAGAACACAGGAATAAACCAAAACACACAAGACACAGAACAGAGTACATCAACACTACAGTGAACAGAAAGTTACAGAAAGTGCAGACACAAAACACTGAATCCATAACAGTATGGGTATACAGGACTCCAAGAAGAACATTAGGATGAAGGAATTCCCCTTTTTACAGATTAAAGTCAGAATGTTATTTAACTCATGGGGGCACCTGCCATGGAGATGATGGATATGGAGCCCCCAACCCTTACACACAATTTGCTACAAAACTTATCTTCCTCCAATAAGATTTGTAGAAGACTTCAGTAACTCCACAATATTTGTCCGGAGCTCCTTGGCCTTCTCTGCGTTCTCTCCTTTTTCCACATGTTCTTCTGCCACCTGGAGCCCCTTCAGCACCGACTGCAGGGCGTCTGCATTCTTCACTGAGTCCATCTGGTCTCTGTCTGCCCGGATCTCCTCCACCCAGTCCAGGTACGCCTGAAGTAACCCGAGGTCATCCACAAAGTTTGCAATAATCCAGAGTCCCGGTCGACATTGCTCCAGCTCCCTCAACCTCCTCCTCCCCACCTCTCCGATGTCATTCCCAACAATGCTGATGGAGGAGAACATAACCAGGTAAGAGTTATTACTTTTTATTGCAACAAGCCAACAACTCACACTAGATGGCAGTGTTTCCATACATTATCACATTGAGAACAGTGAGCAGAAGTTGATGTGTTTTAGTCTTACGTCAGTGTCCTCAGAGAGGTGTTTCTGCTGAGGCAGCTGACGATGTTTTCTGTTCCTCGCTCTGTGATGCCAGTGATGTCCAGATAGAGTTCCTCCACAGTGGTGTTGTGCTCCAAAGCGTTCCACAGCTCCATAACCCCCTCCGGACCCCGGTTATTGCCACACATACTGTATACATTAGTGTAATAATTGTGTTACTGTTAAATATATATATATATATATATATATATATATATATATATATATATATATATATATATATATATATATATATATATATAGTATAGTGTCTAATAACTCATAACAAAGGCATAGAGAAAGCTCATAGTATCTGCAAGTCTGGAAAAGTTTAAAAACTTCTTCTTTAAACTTATCTTTATGAATGAATGTGAGCACATCATTTTATTTGTCATCTTTTTAATATTATTGCCTTCTGTTTTATATTTAGGTAATTATTATTATTAAAAAGCATTAAATTCAGTCCCCTCAAAGAAAGGCCTTACAATATAATAAAATGTTAGAAAATGAATTAAAGTTCATCTGCTGTATATAATAACATTAGTTACTTTTCTTTATGTGGTTGTGGGCTGTCGGGAGACGACAGATCTGTAAACCACAAGATAGACTGGTGCACCAGTGGATTGTGCATGCAGGAGACTCTTCAGTCTTTTTTTTATGTAGTGTCAGTCAGCGGCGCCAGACATGGAGCAAACCCTGTCGCTACTGCCAGCTACAGTACATACTGGAGGAGGCTTATCGTCACATTATGGGCAGGTGTCAATTTTACCAAAACCTTTAGTTATATATTAATTGGTTAACCCATCCATTAACTTTCTGCCAATTATCTGGATACAGAACACATTTTATCACAGTTCATCACATTACTGAACTAGGAATTATTGTTACATACAACTGACAAAAATGTGATTTAAATGTCAATACATTCATAATGTTAAAAAAGGCCTTATTGTCCTGACTAGTTTTCTGTCATTTTTTCTGTTATGACTAGTAATAAAAAGTTCTTAAATGTTTTTAAATTTATTTATTCTCAAAAGTGGCATTTTAGTAATTGAAATAAGTACTCTGCAATGACTTACAAGAGCTTCTTCACTTGGCACTCATTCGATTTCAGAATTGCAGATTCTAAAATAGCAGCTTGCCTATCCAGGCAGTTGTATCTCAAACTGAAAAAGAATAGAAAAACATTAGGTCAACGTTGTTTTTAGCAGTCAATTTATCAATTGAGGAGGCTCACGAGAGATGCTGGAGTCAATCACAGCGTGCATTACACAGGTAAACACAGAAAGAAGATGCGTACTACCCACAGAAAGGCATCGGCCAGTCAGGAAATTCAAAACCAGACTTGTCAAAAGTCAAATTGTAATTTGACAGGTTAATACAAAGTCAGTTACTCACTAGAGAGATTCACAGCGGTGTAGGATTGGCCCCAGTCTGTTCAGTCCTCTGTTTCCAATGTTGGAGTAGCCTAAGTTGAGCTCTTGCAGCTTGTGAGGCGAGAACTGCAGCACGTAGTGCATGGCTGCACAGTCCACAACACTCAACTTCATTTTGAACAGGTTGAGCTTCTTGATCTCTGGTGCTGCAATGCTGGTTGCTTCCTTCATGTGGAACTCCATCAGGCAGTGGAGAAGATTCAGGGCGGCCTGGTTCTTGAGCTTCCTACCCTTGAACTGGTCTTGGAACCACAAACCCAGCCTGGTGGAGATGCCATCCCCTTTCTCCATGGGGGAAAGAACAAGGCCATCCAACTGGCCTGCCAGCCGAGCCCGGAGCATTCCCATGAAGAAGCGTGTGAACATCTGGAGGCTCTCCAGCTTGTCCATGTTGAGGTGTGTGTTTTGCAGGGGTGCAGCTGTGGAGGATGGTGGACGTAGCCCAAAGCACCAGAAGTCCAGAGCTTGGATTATGTCTTCCTGGCTGAAGATATTGATTGCGCAGTAGAGGGCAGCCAGATGTTCTTGAACAGTCAAGTGGAAGAAAGAAAACATCTCCACCGTTTCCTCTTTGAGAGGCTGGAGGATGTGACAGAGAAAGGTGCTCTGCAGATCAGCAGGTGTAACGCCGTAGTTTTCCAAATCTGCTCTGTCGAACATGATCTTTTTCTGTAGAAGGTTTTCATAAGCCAGTTTTCCCAGGTTAGTCAGTTGTTGCTTTGCTAGTGACAGAACCTCAGATCTTGGGGTGCTTCTCCCTGCGCTCCCCCCTCAGCGCATGGTGCTTGACTGCTGTGAACAGGTAGCAGAAGTACACCTCGCTGACTGTCCTGGGTGGGTTTAGCTCCAGAGACTTTGAGTCACCAACATCTTGATTTCCTGAAGAGAAGAACTCAGCCATAGCGGTACAGATGATGTAGCAATAAAGAGGGATGAAGGACAGCACAAAAAGGTTGTCATTGTTCAAGATGTAATCGTAGACTTTTTCAGCAACTTTTCTGTCTTTGTAGAACTTGTTGGTATATTCCTTCACCTGGTCCTCCTCAAAGCCCAGCACCACACAACATCTCTGGAAGAAACGCTTGGGAGCTTCAGTAGATGGTCTAGTCGTGAGAATGACCGATGCCTTTGGCAGAAGGCTTCCCTTGATTAAAGCCACCATCAGCTCTGACACCGGCACCCTCGAACGAACGTCAATGTTTTTGTCAGGACTGTTCCAGTCCAAGGGGAATTTGAACTCATCTAAACCATCTAAGACGAAGAGCAAAGAGCTTGGCGAAGTGAACAGATCAGGTAGAGCTTCCTTAAGGTACCGGAACCGTTCTCCAAGCAACTCCAATAAACTCAGTGGCGCTTCAATCAGATTGAGCTCTCTGAAGCGCAGGTCAAAAATGCAGGTGAATTCACGCATGTTCTTCCCAATTGCCCACTCATAAACGAGTCTCTGTACTGCTACGCTCTTTCCAATACCAGCAATACCCTTCACTTTAACCCTTTTGGGGGGCCGTCCCGATGTTCCTTGGGGGCCCAGTAGATGGCACGGCCGGATGCGCTGGCAAGCCTGATGAACGTAGATGCGAGCTCGTCTGCTCGCCAGGTCAAAGTACTCATGTTGGCGGCTGTCAACTAAGTCATCGTCTTCTGTCACAAAAAGGTCAGTGTAGCGGATCTCAATGTGAGAAGCTGAGTTTGAAGCCACTCCCTCACCCTCTGAGTAACACTTCAACTGCTCTGTGCGTTTCAGTAGGGTTGTTTTATGGGCAGAAATGGGAACTACAATGGAAGACCGCAAGATGAAATATATTGTCAACAAACTTAAATTACTTTTCAGTTTTCTAGAAGATATATATTTTGAGTTACCTTCTTCAGCTACCTAAGATTACATACCTCGAATGTTGGCCAGCTTTACACTCCTGCTAGGTTTCAGTTCTTCTTTAGCTACACAATAAAGTAATAAAATAATTTCACTTGAATGCATTTTCAAAACATGGGAACAGTGTCAAGTATGTTTACCACTAGAAAGAAAATATAATAATATATATAATATTCTACAAATCTAGTTTTTGATAACATAATAAATCTATACCTTTAACCTCAGGAGTAAGGGTAAATCTCTTGCTCTTTCCTTTGAACAGTTTAGCAAGGGGGCCTTTAGGCTTCTTTTCTGTGGAAATCACAGGATTCATATGGTAAATAACACATTGGATTATATGATATTACATTTCAAGTTTGTTTGGATACTATACATTTGTTTAAAAATGTCAGATTCCCAGGAGACAGGAACTGTACTGAATGCTAACATGCTCACAGTAGGAATGCCAGCTTGCTTATGTTTAGCAGGTGTAATGTTTACCATGTTCACCATCTTAGCATGTTAACGTGCTAATTAGGTTTGTGGGAATGGCTCAGTTTTGCAGGTATTTGATCGTAAACCAACTTTTTAAACAAACATTTGAACATTTTGACCTGATGTTGGCACTAGAGGAAAAGCCTGGGTAATTCATTACAACAACATTGCACAGCAATCCATCCAACAGTTTGCATTACATTTCCAACATTTCACTCATAACAAAAAAAATCTATCTGAATCCGCCCTATAGTACCAAAATGGTGGACCGACCAGCAAACATTGAGCCCATCCCTAGCATGATGGATATGAGAAGAACTTGTCATAGCTGAGTTAAAAAAAAATTGCCAAAGTCAGCAAAAACTACTTGGCAAGACATTACAGGTGATTGTGCCCTGTTAATAATCTTCCTTCACCTGTTACTCATGCAGTAAAACTTGATTGTCTTTAGTTCTGCACCGCCAGTTTTTTTACCTTTCCTTATGCATCTGTTGAATAAACAATACCTAATTACAGTCATCACCAGTGTATTAACACAACCTTACCTTCAACTTGTACAGGTGCAGGCACTGGCTTACTGACAACATAGTCCCTGCAGTGTCTCTCCACCCAGACCTGCAGATCTCTGCAGTAATAATCCTGCACCTCCCTCAGCACCTGCAGGAACTTTAGGCTGCTCTCCTCTGTGGCACACACCATCTCTAGAGCCTGGGCCACGGCGTTGGAAGGTGACCTCTCCAGCAGAGACAGGTAGTGGGCCAAGGAAAGCACCTCAGCATCATGCAGCCAACGCAGCAAGGGTGCTGGGTGGTCGAGAGTCCAGTTCAGCAACAAGTCTCTCTGAGACCGGAGCAATTGCTGAGCTGAGTTCATGGCTTCAGAAAATACTGTCGGGAGGAATAAGATAAATACATTACAAAATGTCATGCATTCAGAAATGACAAATTCACAGTATGAAAAATTTAGTACAGTAAGGCTCATTGATTAAAATGCTTACCTTAAAGAAATAATTTATTATGTTCTGTGTCACTTTACATTTCGTCTACTTTTGCCTTTGCAGTCTTGAGTGTTTGCAGGAGAGCAGTTTGTGTTCTGTCTTAAAGTGGAGGGAGGCGGAGTGCTATTGCTTGCTGTCGACAGCAATTCAAATAACCATTCAAAGGGTCCATAGTTCAACGTTCAAGTCTTTGTCCCTGCTTCTGATTATTCACTTTTGTTTGATCATGCTAAAACATGCCAATCCCCTGAAGTGACTTGGGAGTAACACATAAAAGTGAAGAAAAATATCAAACTGTTATTCATTTTTTATAACGTTGTGACTTCAGAATCCAATGTAATGCTGAAAAACTGACTATAACAGTCAGTTTGAGTATATAAAACAGATTGACCAGCAGTTTAAACATTCTTTTGTTGAAATACAAAAGTTGTAGCTTGAAACTTTCCAGCTTGCCTCCAACTTCTTGCATAACTGAGATGACCTACATACATTAATTGATGTGAACAATTATGAATCCGTGGCAGGCAGAAATGTTAATCATTAATCAGTTTCATTCAACTTTCTATGGAACTTTTATCACTATTACATTTGCCACATTGTAAGATGTTTGGTTTGTGTAGACAAAAGGAATCAGACATAAACACATGTAGTTGTTGGAGCCTTTGAGGAAATGGCCAACAGCATGAGAGTGACTCACACCCTTTGTCATGTGTTGTCTCACAGATACTTGCTGAGGTCTTTTTTCCCCAAACAATTCCTAGTTCCACCACTTAAATACGTATTTGAATCTTTTGACATGCTTAAATAATTGTTAAGTTGTAAACCTACCATTGCTGATTGCAAAATTAGCTCAGTGGTATGTATGTAATCAATGTATGTAATACTCAAAGATACTGGATATTGGAAGAATAAGAGGAAGCATTAAAGTGAAGTCATAGTACAAGGAGCACAATGAAACACTCCAACTTCCCCCTCTTTGCCCCTCTCTTCATCCTCACCTCTGTCTGTGCTGGCAGAGCAGGGTTGCAGTCATGCATGTGGACACTGTCTTTCTTGTGTGTCCTCTGATTTTTGGTGAGTAATTTAATCATTTGGTGTTTTTTTTTTTTAAAGAAATGCATTAGCTTCAAATTTCTGTATGAATTTCAAGGTTATTCATTCATTGTTTATTGATGTTGAACTCATTAGATTACGCCCTCTGATATCACTGTTATTGCCATAATGATTACTGTAAGAGATGGAAATATTGTTATTTTTTTTGTCTGTGAACCCTGTAGAATATAATGTAGTTGATGATCACATTATAATCACCGACGAGGATCATTTCTGTTGCTTTAAAAGATATATGCTCATTTATTTTCTCCATGAAGTTGATAACAATGTGACAACACAAATGTTTTCTGAAATAATTAATTTTAAATTATTTACTACATAATATCAAAAGTTTGTAAAACTCAAGTGTAGTAGATTTTCCAGAGCCAAAAGTGCACTTGCCCTCTTCCCTTTTCTAAATATACATCTGTTGCAAAATTGTGCTGGGTCATTTAATGAATTTGCAGACAGTGCAGCTGAAAAAAAGCAGTTCTAATGTCCTGTTAGTTCCAATGTATCTTTTTGATGACCTTTCTAGAAGATCTCAAGGGATTCATTCAGTTAGACCTGGGAGAGCTAGTTTGGAACAGAAACGTTTTAATTGGCCATGCCAAATTGTCTTCATAGTGGTCAAATAAATACAACATGAAACACATAAGATATGAATATAACAATGATAAGGCACAATTATATGGTTGGATGGCTTGCTAACATTGGTGTAGGTTTCGGGGGGGATGCAGGGGATTTGTCCCCCCCCCCCAATATAAAAAAAAATAACCGTTCAGTGGGCTTAAAACATGTATGGAAAACAAGAACGGTGTCTACTTGTGCAACACTGGGGGGATAAAGAACACAACAGAAGCGTGAAAAAACAAAGATAGATTTATGTTGATTTAAACTTTGCAGCTTGGCTTTAACAAGGTCTCATTGTCTGACAGATTTGTTGATGATTCCTAAAAAACATCCCGAAACACGCGTGGTGTTTTGAATATGCAGATAGTTTTGAACAATACAGGAGCAAAGTAAATTTAGTGTTTGACGCTGAAGATTTATGGGTGAGGACCCCCAGACCGTGCTGTTATTATGTTCCCCCATGTTGAAAAAAACCAAAACAACGCCCTTGCTTGCTAACAAACCTTCTGTCTTACTGATTTAAACCTGAACCTAACACAAGGCCTAGTTACATCAGATCCAGTGTATTGGTAAATCATTTTCTGTTCTCTATCCCAGCTGCAGCCCTGTGGAGGAGGGTCCAGGCTGTCTCCCCTGTGCCCTCAGTCCCAGACCATGTCCAAGCCCTGGTGGGCTCCTGTGTGGTGATTCCCTGTTCTTTCACTCCTCTAGCTCCTCATACTCTCCGGGGGAGGAAGGAGAGGGTGGATGTACGTCTGCGGTTCAGAGGTGGTGGTCGCTTCTTCCCTCTCCGCAGCACCGCTTTTAACAGCGAGGACAGAGATCAAGTGAGCCGGGATTTCCAAGGCCGGACGTCCCTCTTTGGGAAAATCCCAGATGGAGACTGCTCAGTGAAGATCGAAAGGATCAGCCAGGATGACTCACGGGAGTTTGAGATCGCTCTGAAGAGAGGTGATGACTTACTTTGGGGGCGGCCAGTGAGCTTCAATCTGGATGTTGTGGGTGAGTCCCCATGCTGCTTCTTTCTTCTCTCTTTATAAAAGCAGTTCTTTTGGATATTTAACAACCAGATAAAGTATGTATATCCAGGTTTTAGAATTAAAAATCAATTGGAATTGCGTAGGAGCAGAAATACAGTGTATTCATGCAAACACACAGTGGAGTGTCTCCGACACAGACACAAGAAAAGCACCCAAAAAGCTGAGATGAATGTATTATACAATAATTGTTTTATTGAAGTGCATGACGTGTAGATATTTCTTCTCTTTCAGGTCACCATCATGCCAAACATAGCAATAAATAAATGGACAAATGAATGCAAAATAACCCTGACAGTCAAGTAGTACTTAGAAAAGAATAAATTAAGATTACATGAAGAAAATCTAGGAAACAATCACAGAAAGATTAAATAATTTTGTAAAACCGACCAAAAAATGAATGTGGAATCATCCACCTTAAATAAGCAATCTCACAATGGGCTGATCGGTTATTACAAACATATAATCTACAATAATGGCCTTTGTAGGGGATTCTGCACTGTGCTTTAGTAGAATTAATATTTTGTCTTTAATGGAATACATGTCAGCAGTAACGCACAGAAATGATGGGAGATTTTCCTCCCTGACAGACACCCCTGAGGCTCCTGTCATCAGCGGCATGTTGTCAGCCACAGAGGGACAGCTGGTCACCCTAAACTGCTCCGTCAGCTTTCACTGCCCCTCCAGACCTCCATCCCTGCGGTGGAGCTGGGAGAGGGGAGCCCAGCTGAACAGCACTAGGCCAGGGGAGGTACAGACACTCCACCCAGAGCCCCACAGGCCAATGTTACTGGCCTCTCTGTCCTTTACTGTGTCTCACCAGGTGAAACCCAGGCTCAAATGTGAAGTCAGTTACCCAGGAGCCAAAGCATTGGCCATTTCGAAGGATCTGCATGTGACATGTAAGCATAGTTTTCACCGCTAGGCCTATTGTTGTGTTTCTTGGCTCAGTTTATACTAAAACCTTTTGTGTTTTCTTATACTCCATAGTTTCCCCAAAAGATGTAACGGTTCAGGTCCAGTCCTTGATAGTGCAGGAGGGGGGCAGCGCCTTGTTGGTCTGCTCATGTAAAGCTGACCCTCCGGTGTCTCAGTACCGCTGGTCCTACAGTCAACACGGCCGCACGGTGCACCTCCACCAGCGCACACACGCAGTCCGGCTGTTCAACGTGACCCGAGACATGAGGGTCCGCTGCTCGGCACAGAACCTGATTGGTCGAGGAGAGTCCCGGCCCACGCTGCTGAACATACAATGTAATCCTACTTCTTGTAGGCCTACCACTGATGGCCATACACACATACATATATTTAGACTATTTCACAAGAAAGAAATTGTCTGGTACATTACCTCCTTTAAAATGGCAAAATGTTGTTTTTACACTTTGGTTTTTGTACGAATCAAAAAACAAGATATTATGTGTTAATTAGTGAGCTTTAGAGGTTGCATATAGGATTTTTTGTTAACTTTGGACAATGACAGGAAAGCTGTTTCTCCCTGTTTCCAGTCTTTGCGCTAAACTAAGCTGTTTCCTGGCTTTAGCTTATAGACACCAGAGTGGTTTTAATCTTCTGATCTAACGCTGCAAGAAAGCGAATAAGCGTATTTCTCTTAGACCCTGTTTTGTATAGTTAAAGCTTCATACACAATGGAGTGGTTCCATGTGTACAGAGTAGACACAATATGGTGTAACAGAGTTTCAATATTACATGAATAAAAAGTTTAAAAGTTAAATGTGGTCTTTCCCTGCTGCAGATAAACCAATCATTCTCCGGCTGTCCTCCATCTGTGTTGTGGAGGATCAGAAGGTGCTGTGTCACTGTTCAGTCAACTCCAACCCCAAACCAGCAGTTACCTGGAGCGTGAATGGAACTATCCCACCTCGTGATTACAACGTGTCGGTAACATCTGAGCCCGACACGCTAACAGCTACTCTGAGGGGCCGCATGGACAAACCTCAGACTGTGATCTGCTTTGCTTTCAACGCAATGGGAAATGACTCCCTGGTGTTGCTGCAGGGAGGTGAAGGTGAGTTCAAAGCACTGCTTTTCCACACTAACACAGACATCAGCTCTGCCTGTTGTTTATTCACTCCAGTGACGGGATGGTGCTGAAACATCTGTGCAACATGCCTGCAGCTTGGAAACATAAGTAGAAGAGAATAAGCTGAATAATGCTACATAGAAAACCTTATGTTGTTGTACCTTTGTTAAACTATGAGCACGGCTTTTCAGTTGCTGCAGTCCATTTTATATGTCTTTATATTGCAGTGTTCAGTTTAATAAAAAGCTTTCCCCCGATTTTTTTATGGAACATCTAAGTGAAGACGTTACATCAATTACATGCCTGAATGATCTAAAGTAAACTTTAATCCATGCTGTTTTACCAATAGTGGGAAAGGAAAATTGTAATTATTATAGTTCCACATTTTATGCTGATCCATCGCTGCTCCTTTTGTCTATTTTACAGAGATGGCACCTTTATTGTGGATGGTGATACCTGCTGTGTCCATTTGTCTGGTCGTATTCCTTCTGTCTCTTTTTTTCTACTGCTGCCGAAAGAGAGCTGGAAAGTATGTGAAGCAAATCAGTCCTTTAAATGTTCCCCTTAAAATGTGTATCACTTCCTTTATTGTGAGGTTTTACGTACCTGTTGTGCTCCTCTCAGACATGTCCTGAGTAGACGCCCAGCCGTGTACCCTGGAGGATTGGGAATTTATCAGGATCGGATGCCCCTCTACGTTAACTGCACAGAAGTCACCCATATCTACACCAACGGCAGTTACCAACTTGTATACCAGAACTGCACACCTCTTTTTGTCCATACTAAGCAGGTAGGTTATGTCCCTGGCAACAAAGGGGCATTGCATAAACAAACATTGTTACATCTGTAATTTCTAAATTTGAAGATTAGCAACATCTGTCCCTTTCTTTTGTTTTTTTTAGATCCGTCCAATTGGCAGACGAGGTGGGGAGAGAAGAAGAAGAGATGGAGAGGGTGGAGGAATAGACAGACGAGCGGCTTTGGGAGTCAGAGGCACGAGAGAGGTGCAGAGCTCGGCTGTGGGCGACGCAGAGACGGCCATATACTTGGAGATCCTCTGAGCCCACTGTTCTACTGCTACATTAAACTTACATTAGACTTCAGATTCTTTCTCACACTGATGGTAATGCATAGTTAATGTAACTTCCAGTTATTGTATATATTGTACATGCATTATGTGATCTCTTGAATAACTACTGGTGGTCTGTCACTCTCCACATTTCCATATTAAGTAATTTCTATTTCTGTTCGCATTTAACCTTCCTCTGTGCTCTTTTTTTTGTTTTTTTCAAACATGTAAAGGTTTGATAAGAGTTTTTCATCTTGTGTCTATTCTACAACCCACGCAATCACTCAAATTTGATTTGGTCTTACCAGTCTACTGCTGCTCCAAACACATTTTCAACAACAGCTGCAGCATGTCTAACACAAAGTGATCCTCAGACGGTGTTTTAAACACAGGAAGTGTATCACAGTGCTCATGAGAGAATATGTCATGTCATTTCAGGAAAAGCACAGCTCTAATGATATATATATATAATAATAATACTACTACTACTACTACTAATAATAATAATAATCATAATAATCATAATAATCATAATAATAAGCATCCCAGTAAATTTGAACTTTTTAGTAGTTTTTCACACAAAATGCCACAAGCAAATGTTTACAGAAGTGATATTTACTGTGACTGCAGAGGAAGAAAAAAAATATTAAAGAAAGAAAAAATACTGGGAATCAACCCACAAAGTCCATCTAAAAGCCACTACAATCAATATATAAATGATTGCAGTCTAACTTCCACATCCATTTACATATATAATTCAACTGTTTAATTAGATGTTTAAATGTTTCGTTGTTAAGGGCATTTACATAGTTTGAGTTTAAGTTGTTTAAGTTTAAGTTGAGTTTTGAGTTTAAGTCTGTGCTTTAGGTGCACTGATGTACTGATGCAAAAAACATTTATGTACACTGGCATATTGTAGTCTATATAGCTTTCTTATTTTGGTTTATTTGGTTTAGTTTTTTTCTACTTACTCCTGTACTAATTCTACATATGTATACATGAAGATGTACCTTTCCTATTTGTTTTTCATTTGCTTTGTTTTTATTGTCTTTATCTGGTTTGTGTTTGGTGCTTCTATATGACACCCACTAGGGATGAATACAGTGTTATCTGATTTCTAGAAATAAAAGATTAGAGAACGCTGCTGTTTAATTTTCACAGTTGCAGTTAAGTCAGAGATGCAAGAAATTGAGCCTATATTAATAATTACGCTTCCTTTGAAAATGTGCATTTTAATCATATTTTAAACGTATGGAACGAGGTGGTTTCACTCTCAAGTACACACTCTGAACCTGTTGGTGGCGATAAAACTCTGGTGATGCTTTTATTTAACTGACAAAGAAGAAGACAAAGCTCTGATTGGATGGAAATGCAGTTAGGCGGAAATTGCGTCACAGCACCAAGCATATCATGCTTTTGGTGGGAATATGAGTTCGCCTCCACGTACATTTATCTTAAAATTAAAAGCATTAATATATGTTTTCTGATTTTTAATGTAATGCCAAAGTAGGCGGCTATGTGTCAAGTATATAGCAATTTCAAAGGTTTGTGCGTAACAGCACTTGAGGTGTGTTAAAATCATCAGGCTAATCAGGAAAAGTTCCTTCTGCCTATTGTTTGCTAGCATGCTATCACGTTAGCTTACGGTATATCTGACTAGCAACAAAGTGAATTTGCATCCACTGAAAGGACACTTTATGTGATTTATGTTTTGTTAACTGGTTGCGATAGCGCTTAGTGGCAAGGCAAGCGCCCGGCTTGTTTTATCTTCCTTCACACTGGCTTATTAATCAGTCTGTTACCTGTGGGGAATCAACAACAACATGCCAGAAATCCAACTCAAACACGTCGTGTCTTGCACCACCGAGGACCCTGTAAGTTCATTTGTCACTTGCATTGCATTTGGAAAGTGATCCCCTCGTTTCCTGACACCAAGCTCTGCATATATATATATATATATATATAGCCCCTACCCCCTAAAGAAAAAAAAATATATATATATTTTTTTTTATTTAGCCAAATGTGAGCCTTTCCTCCACTCTCTTCTTGTCATAATGCTAAACAGACTCACAAGGCAGACAACCTGCTGAGCTCTGACACCTACAGAAAGTGGAAAGCAGCAAGACCCGGGGAGAAACAGACATCAGTCATTCTGCAGGTATGCTTTTTAACCTCCTGTGTACACAGATTTTTACCCGGCAGTGGTTACGTAACATGTTTTGTCATTTTTGATGTGAAGTTTACCTATGTCTACTCCTAAAACCTGGTGATCCAGCTAATTTGATCCAAATCAAGATCAAATAGACCATTAATCCTGAAAAAAAACGCTTTTGCCAGAGATTGCTCAAAAATACAACAAACATTTAAAATATACATACATGAGAATAAAAACATTAACCATAGAGTAAATACTGGTGCTCTGATCTAAATGCTGAGATTTACAGAACAGAATGTCCCAGATTGCCCTGCTAGTTTCTTTCCTGGCCGTGTATCCACCAAAGAAAAGGAAAGATTATAATCCAATTTGCCGTTTGTAGTTGTCAAGTGGTAAGGGTTGGGCAGTCATATTTTCTGTAACTTCTGAAGTGTGAAACAATTTGCAATTACATTTATTTTGCTGATGCTTTCATCCAAAGTGACTTACAATGAAGGCATTCAACCATGTGGATACAATGGTGCCTACATTTTATTTTATAAATACATTTTATTTTATTGGCCAAGGTGCAGTCTAAACAGATGAGTTTTTAGTCTGCGACAGAAGATTAGTGGAACATAGCGCATTTGTGTGGTGTGTCACCAATTAACAAAATATTGACTTCCACTTTTCGTTTGTTGATATATTTGTGTCCTTTTGGAATTCCCTTCTTCATTTTCTTGCAGACGATTTTTTCGGACTTGACAGAATTGTTAGGCATTAGGTTAAGGGATTAGGCTGGGTGAAAATATATTGATAACATAGTGTGCTCATCTTTGTCTCTATTCAACTTTTGCCTGAGGCTTTAAGAATCGATTATGATATTTTACAGAATATGTTAAAAGCACTTTAAGCGCACTTTGAAATTTTGATTAGGAAATTGTATATGCTAATACAAAGTACAAGTATCACTAAGGGACAGTCTGTGTTGATATATGTACATTTCCTTGGCAAAAACATGTTAAAAAGTAGGGGCTGGTTAAATAGTTTAACCTCTTGCATCCATTATTTTAACCTGCACTGTTTTTCTTTTCTCTCAGTTCGAGAAGGAGGAGCAGGTGCACAGCATTGATATTGGAAATGAAGGATCAGCTTTCATCGAGGTGCTGGTGGGGAATTCTTCAGCTGTCAGAGACCAGGACTATGAGGTGTTCTTGCAAACCAAACCCAATTCCAAAGCATATCACCTCCGAATTAATTATAATCACTCTACTACTGTCATTTTTTCTTATTCTTTGATGTCAATCTTTCTCTCTTTGAGGTTCTTTTGGTCACGTCTTCCTTCATGTCCCCAACGGAGAGCCGTAACGGCACCAACTTGAACCGGGTGCGTTTCTTTGGGCCCAACCAGCTGCAGAAGAGCACAGCACAGGAGAAGTGGGACCGAGTGAAAATTGTGTGTAGCCAGCCATACAGCAAGGTAAGGGCCCAATCATTTAAATACAGAAAACTGTGCAAACTGATGTATTATCCATCTAACTCTTAATCAACAGAATCCAAAAGTAAACCATTTGCATTTTGGACTATTTTACAGCACTTTCACCACCACCACCAATAGCAGTGCAACATAATTTGACAGACAGTACAAATGATTGCGTTACACACAGAGCACCATAAGGATCAACTTGTATTAAAGCTGCATGGTTGCACCTGTAGATGTTGTGTTTAGTACTTCAGTTAAGATAACTATCAAGCTTAAAGGGTACTTCTGTGAAAGCATATACTTGTGATATTAAATGTAGTTTGATTTTGTGTGTGTGCTTCGTAGAACATAGCGTACGGAGTGGCCTTTGTTAAGTTTCATTCGCCGCCTGACAAAAATGATCCTCCTCCAACAACATCCCCGGTAAGTCATGCCAAGTTCTCGAACTCCACGGTGCCTGGAGATGTTGTTTTATCTTTGAATATTTTCCCTTGAGACCTGAGAATACTATTAAGTGAGTTGTTCAAAACCTTTGTTTTTAGTAAACTCTGTGTACACAAACAATGTTCTCAAAGTTTGACTTGGGTATATTCACAAAAACACCCTAGGTTGTATTTTGGCGAGAGTTACGCTTTAACAAGGGCTGGGTTTTGATAGTTGCTGATTCCTCAGTACTTCTACCAAAACAATACTTTTTGATGGCTCACTTTGGAAAGTACAAACATTTTCTTCTACAAAACCCTTTTCAAAGAAAGATAAGCATCTCAAGTTGTGGATGTTGTCTCAACACAAGACTTCATACAAGCACTTTGCCTAAGTGAAATAGTCCCAAATTCACAAAATTATTATCTGAATCAGAAAACTGCCTGACCAAAAAATAAGTAAACCAGCTTGTCTGAAAAGACATTTAATGCACACTTTAGACTTTGTCATACCAAGTTTTTGACCCTATGGGAAACATTTCACTTAAAACCCAAGAAGTATTAAGGTTCACCCAGTTCTATTGTTTATTAAATAAGGTTTTAAGTTACTACCATTTACAAAACAAGTTGGAGAAACCAGACAGACCACCAGTAAACAAGTTATCCATTCATGTTAGTGTCTGCATTAAATGTAGTATTATAAGAAGATGGTCTTTGTGAGCATGTTACTGTAAGATTAAATGTGTGGCTGCACTGTTATCAGCAGTGCTTCAATACTTTTTAGGCACTGTCCGAATTACCGCTAAAGTATTGAAAAATGCCTCGTCATTCAATAACCAACTTCTATATCTAAGGTACCCGCGGGGTCTTAAAAGCATTGAAAAAGTCTTAAATTTGATAATCTCAAATTAAGACCTTTAAAAGCCTTGAATTTGGTATACAAAGTCTTGGATTTCGTTACAAAGGTCTTATATTGTTTGCCTTTCCTAGGATTAAGTTCATACCGTAACAAATTTAACTGTTACTAATGTAGGCTAATTAAAAACTGAGCTCAGTTTAACTCGCAGTTTTACTTGGATTAGGGTGCCACCTAAATCATGGTTGCAGCTGCCGCCGTGGTCCTGCTCAATGCCCTGCTGTGCCCTACTACTCCTGCAACGCCCCACTATGACCGAAAACACTCTGCTATAGCGGTTAAACTGAGGGGAGGATGTGCGGAATGTGTCGGTGTGTGTCGGACCTTGGCTGGCCGCTCGACGCCTTCAGAAAAAGCTCAAGATAACAGGCTAATCTGCTCGGTGTGCGTCTTATAACAAACAGAGCGAGCAGCCACCGGACTCTAACATCTGTCGATCCGTGCAGGACTTCACTGTGAGCGGACTGTTTAGAGACGATGTGACCGGCAGGTAACAATCAAAGGTTATCTGCTACTGTAGCAGAGCTGCAAGGAAACGCTGAACTGAGCGGTGTGTTTTCAGTGTTAAACACTGCTGCAGGTATTCATGCACGACTGTTGTTGGTGATTTACAGAGGTGGAAGACTTACTCTTGCAGTAAAAGTAGAGTTGTAGAGTTACAAATTACTGCATTCAACATCTTCCTTAAGTAATAGTACAAAAGTATTATCAAAATATATATATATAAGTGCTCATTATGTAGTGTAATATATCTTATTTTATTGGATTGTATTATAATCCAGTAAATTGTATTAAATATGACTGATAATTTAAATAAAATGTTTTATTTAATTCAAGTAGCCTACATAACTAACATAATTATTTTCTGGGGTTTAAAATGTATACAGATTTGACATTTTCCCCTCATACTTCTGTCGGAATGGGTACGAAGTTGGCATTGAATTTCATTTGAAATGGTATTTAAAAACATCTTAAAAAGCCTTGAATTTAAGTTGGAGGATCCTGGGGGTACCCTGAAGTAGGGCTGGGCGATATGGACCAAAAGTCATATCCCGATATATTTTGGCTGAATATCGATATACGATATATATCCCGATATTTTTTTCCGCAAAGTGAGAGCAAATGTTCAGTCAAAGCCAAAATCAAATATGACATGTCACAAGTAGTTTGATAGAAACAGTTGCAAAATCAAATAAATAATAAACCGGTTTCTTCACCTGGTTCATGATTAAATGCTCAGCTGTTCAAATAATAAAATGTAAACCTAAATACTGTATAACAGGAGTACCTTTTTTGAAATCAAAGCTCCATATTTGTGATTCGTTCCAAAGGTCAATTAAGCTTTTGATATTAATATAATCTACTTTGTTCAAAATGTAATGCCTCATGCCTGTAAGCCTAGGTTTATAGTCCCATTCTTCCACTTGATACTGCTTCCACTTAAGTAAACTAAAAGATGAACTATCGACTACAAAACAAAGAAACTAATTAATGTGTTAATACAAAGAATATTTATAATGATCGGTTCACAGATCTGAGTCCAAACGGAAACTTCACCCTTCTGAACTAAGAGTTTCTGCTTCAAGGTGAAGTTTAAAACAGACTGAAATGTCCAGGCTCATTCCTCCACTATTTATTTCTGTATGTATTTATGCGTTACATGTCATTTTAACGGGCACTGAGCTCCAGATCCTGCAGCCGCAGAGCGGTCTCTGCTGCCCGCTGTAGCTTCTCTCCGTCCGCCTGCCGCCCGGCAAACTGAGTGGAACTTTCCGCCCGATATCGACATACAGGTCGTCCTGGACTACGTGTAAGATCCTACCGATCACCACTCTGTCTTTGGCTGGTCCGATCTGGATCAGCGGGGACCCGCGCAGCAGCGAGGCAAAGCTGTGTTTTTCCCGGGGGAAGAGGCGCTGCGGCCGGCCACGGAGCTCTCAGCCTCCCGCTGTCGCCAGAGCTCAGATTGCTGGTCGGGCGGCATACATAATCATAAAACACATTGTCACCTGTTAAATGTTATTCATTGCTGTTTGTTCTTTTCATTTCCTCTATCGAACATAATTAAGCAGTACAAAAGTCCGGCATCTTTAGCGTTGATCTGAATGCTTCGGACCCCTGTTCCAAGATGGCGGCGGTTTTGACGTATGTTTAGAACCTCAAGGCGACATCTGTGTATATATCTATGGGAGCAAGGATCACATTTGAACTATATCGATATATGCGATATGGTCTAATTCCATATCTCATTTAAAAATATATCGATATATTTTTTATATCGATATATCGCCCAGCCCTACCCTGAAGGAGTAAATCTCATCAGCGTCAGTGAGCCAATAGGCATGCAGCATGCTTCTGCCAAGATCTAATGATGCTGGTGATTGGCTGTCTAACGTTACACGTCGTAGAGGCATGCAGGAAAAACTCTACGTTACTCACAGAGACTGGGCTCACGTATTAGGAGCTGAAAAAAATAAGATTTGTGCCGTAATGTTGTAATTTCTTTTTTTATAAAATTGGTATTGAAAAAAAAAAGTATTGTTTAGGAACCGGTATCAAAGTCACGGTATTGGTATCGGTACTGAATATTTTTTAACGATACCCAGCCCTTTAAAACATGGCACAGCATCTCACAGCAGCGTAGCGTGTGTAGCACCTTATTTTATTCTGTGATCTACACAACTTTGTAACCATGAAGTAATTTGATGAGTTGAAACTTATTTTTGCTATAGTCAAAGAAAGTCAGTGCCTCTACCTTCTCTTTGGGCACTAAACTTCTCTGTCTTCTCTCCGCTCAGAAACTGACAAAGCTGGGACAGTTCAAGGTGAAGGAGGAGCCTCTTTCACCTGCTGCCAGCCTTCAGCCTGGCAGTCTTTTCTTCAGTCGGGACAATGCAACAAAGTCCAGTACTTCACTCAAAGGTAAATCCACTTAAATATACTAGCCGCTAAAGCCCAATTAAATTCTCCCATGTCCTTGTAACACTAAGTGCGAATCACTTTGAATAATCCCAGAAAAACGCCAAGAGAGCACTAATTGGCCTTCATTTTAAGCTATTTCAGTCTGCCAGGAGACGAGGGAAGAGCTATTTCAAAGGCATTTTTATTATGAAGCTACTTTGTTCCCTCACCGCTCCCACCCTCTGCACTTTTCTCTCTTTAGTGTCTCCTCAGAATGAGAGGTTGAGTTACGCTGCAGCTGCCCTGCAGGCTGGTGGCAGCTCCCACTCATCAGGCCAAGCTTCCTCCTCCAGCTCTGCCTCACCACAGGTACTAAACATTTTCTCAGTAGGAGTTAGATTTTTAAGTGGCGTGTGGCAGCCGAAGTGGCATGTCCTGGCATGAGCCGCCGGAAGTGGCATGTTCTTCACCGTAAGACGTAAAATGTAACTTATTAAAATATAACTTAGTTCTTCACCGTAACACGTAAAATAGAACTTATAACGTTAAAATATAACTTGGAACGTAACATTTCGTTAAAATATACGCGGCACTTTCTAAAGCCACGTGGCGTGTTATCGTGAGGCTATGTCTTATCGTGAGGCTATGTGACACGCGGGTTGCGTTCAGGAAAAGAAGAAACGTTTGGGATTAGGACAAGAAAAACGGGGTTAGGAAAACCACAAACGTGAAAAAAAAATATCAATCGTGGGACACAAAGTCACACGCACGACTTGATCGCTGCTCTCCTGGGTGAAAGTCCTGTGTTTTACCCATCCTCCACCCTGACCAATGTACCTAAACGGATTTTTGCCGTTTCATACTACTCGCTACGGCGTCAATTCATAAGCAATTGCAATTGGCATATGGAAGTACCGGAAGTACATGCCACTGGCACGTGCCACATGCCAGTTAAAAATCTAACTCCCTCTCCATTTTCTCCACTGAAGGACAGCCAGCCAACAGCAGTTCGCTTAACAAGCAGTAGGTTTTTTTTTTGTTGCTTTATTTAGACAACAAGAACGCTGAGAGGTACGCAGAGAAAGTGAAGCAGAGGCAATAAAGCTTGTTGTATGATGGGATCTATAGTTATTGGGAGTTCCACATCACGTTTGGGAAAGTTAATTTGATTTAGAACCAAATGGTGTTTAAAAACTCAAGCTTTGGACCTGATAACCGAAGTGAATTCAAACCAGAAAACAAACCAAAACCAGTTGAAGAAGCTCTGCACTTGCCATCTTCAGTGATCTAACACTATAACAAAATCAGTTAATTATTGTATTCAACCGGAGCTAATTAAACGAGCGACGAGAAGACAGCACTTTGAGTGAGCGGAGGTGGGGTTATGTGTGCACTGCAGCGGTGTGTTTGTCAACTGTAGGAGAGAAGAGAGAGCAAGAAAGCACAGCTGGTGCAGATGTTTCGATAGTGAGTATTGAAACTATTTCAAATATTCAGATTTTCATCATATCAAAAAAATTATATTTTTGGACTTGGCTATATCATTCCAGGAATAACTCAAACACTGGTTTACCAAAAATCGTATATAAAAAAAACCATGACATATTGAACAGCTGTTTGCCCAAAACAGTCTGTATGTTGATTGTAAGTAGTAGTGACAGTACTGTATGTGTTCGAGGGTTGAAAATGTTCATGAATACAGTGGGGGAAATAAGTATTTGACCCCTTGCTGATTTTGCAGGTTTGCCCACTTACAAAGAATGCAAAAATCTACAATTTTAATCATATGTACATTCTAACAGTGAAAGACAGAATCCCAAAGAAAATTCCAGAAAATCACATCATATGAATTTATTAAAATTGATAACCATCTGATGAGGAAAAACAAGTATTTGACCCCCTGGACAAACAGCAAGTATTCTGGCTCCTACAAGCCAGTTAGTCTTTCTTTAAGACACAGCCCCAATCCAAACCAATTGTCTACATCAAATACACCTGCCTCACCTCGTTACCTGTATAAAAGACACCTGTCAACACCCAAACAACCAGCATCCAAGATCACCACCATGGGCAAGACCAAAGAGCTTTTTACGGACATCAGGGACAAGATTGTTGATCTGCACAAGGCTGGGATGGGCTACAAGAGAATCGGAAAGCAACTTGGAGAGAAAAGATCAACTGTCGGTGCAGTTATCAGGAAATGGAAGAAGCACCACACCACCGCCAACCTCCCTCGGTCTGGGCCTCCACACAAGATCTTGCCTCGTGGGGTGTCCCTGATCATGCGAACGGTGAGGAATCATCCCAAAACCACAAGGGGGGAACTGATGAATCAACTGAAGGCAGCTGGGACCACAGTTACAAAAGAAACGGTTGGTAACACACTACGCCGTCATGGATTGAAATCCTGCAGCGCACGCAAGGTCCCCCTGCTCAAGAAGAAACATGTACAGGCCCGCATGAAGTTCGCCATTCACCACCTGGACGACTCAGAAGAGGCCTGGAAGAAGGTGATGGGTCAGATGAGACCAAAATAGAACTTTTTGGCCTCAACTCAACTCGTCGTGTTTGGAGGGCAAAGAACACCGAGTACAACCCAAAGAACACCATCCCCACCGTCAAGCATGGTGGTGGCAACATCATGCTTTGGGGGTGCTTTTCAGCCAAGGGGACGGGACAACTCCATCGTATTGAGGGGAGGATGGACGGGGCCATGTATTGTGGAATTCTGGGCCGACATCTCCTTCCCTCAGTGAGAGAGCTGAAGATGGGTCGAGGATGGGTGTTTCAGTGCGACAACGACCCTAAGCACACCGCCAAAGCAACAAAAAGAGTGGCTGAAGAAGAAGCACATCAAGGTTCTGGAGTGGCCTAGCCAGTCTCCAGACCTGAATCCGATTGAAAATCTTTAGAGGGAGCTTAAAATTCGAGTTGCCAGGCGACAACCTCGGAACCTGAATGATTTGGAGGCTGTCTGCAGGGAGGTGGGCCAACATCCCTGCCGAAATGTGCACAAACCTTGTCACCAACTATAAAAACCGTTTGACATCTGTGCTGGCCAATAATGGCTTTTCTACAAAATATTAACATGCCGTTTGTCCAGGGGGTCAAATACTTGTTTTTCCTCATCAGATGGTTATCAATTTTAATAAATTCATATGATGTGATTTTCTGGAATTTTCTTTGGGATTCTGTCTTTCACTGTTAGAATGTACATATGATTAAAATTGTAGATTTTTGCATTCTTTGTAAGTGGGCAAACCTGCAAAATCAGCAAGGGGTCAAATACTTATTTCCCCCACTGTATATTATATTATAATATTATTTTGGAATCTATCTCTGTACTTCACCACAAACCAAAAGTCCCAGGACGTAAATAAAAAATAATACATTTCAGTATAAAAAAATAACTAGTATTGTATAACACAGGCTCTTAAAATGTACAGCAAATATTTCACATATGTGCGAGCTCTGGTCATTATGTTCTGTTCCTCTTGTTGGTAAAAAAAACAATGTATTTTGTTAGGTATGCAGCAGCTGAAGTTGTAGCTTTGATTGATTTTTGAAAAAACTGTTTGAAATGTTTAATTGCCTGCCTGACTCCAATAAAAATGCACCACTGTAACTCTGCCTGAGCCCACTCTGAGAAAGAAACCAGAAGAATGGGCAAGTGATAGCTTACTAATTGCAGTTCTGTTTCCAATTTTCTAGTGTAATTGTTTAGGAAGGCTATAATACTTTACAAATCTGCAGAATCGTTGTTTTTGCTTCCTTAAGGGACATTTTATTTCAGACGGCTCACCCATGACGAATACAAGAAATTGCCTGCCACACTCAAGTGAGGTTTATTAAATGTTCTGGCATTAAATAAAATGGATATGTGGACAGTTTGTACGTGTCCACTTTACTCTACTTGTCATCCAACAGTATCTCCTCCAACGCACCTGTTTTAAACATACAGGTGCACATTATTTTTTTCATTCTGAAAAGGTGCCAATTTTTGAGTGACTTACATTAATTGTTTCATCATAGCCACCAGCAAAAAGGAAATTTGAGTTCAGCAAAGCGCGGCAATCTTCCCCCGGCCCTCCACCCTCGAAGAAAATAAGCCCCGCTGGCTCACCTGAGGGCAAAGCTGTGACCCCCAAACACAAGGCGAGCCCAGCCAGCACGCCAAGCCCCAGCACTGCGAAAGGTAACACTCACATCAGCATCTGAATCTTGAAGACGATTTCCTCACCTGGAAAAGTTCCTTGACTTTTGCAAATCATCTCTCCAGCTGCCCCGGGGCAGAAGTCTGCTGACAGGAAGCGGGAGAGCCAATCCAAACCCGAACCCAAACCCAAACAACCGAAACCTAGCGTGCAGCAGGTCCCATTCAAACGGATGATGGAGGGGGTCGTGTTTGTCCTCAGTGGCTTCCAAAACCCCTTCAGAGGGGAGCTGAGGGAAAAGGCTCTGGACATGGGAGCCAAATACCGGCCCGACTGGACACCCGACTCCACACACCTCATGTAAGTATCAAGCAGGATGCAGTGAGGAAGTATGGGAAAACTGTATGCTTGAACTGTCCTGACGGTATCATGCACTACTTGTTTTTTTCCTTCAGAAAAATACTGTGATATTTTGTGTTGATACAGAGAAGCTAGCAAGTGTCGGTTTTATTCTTACATATATTTAAAATAAATAGTGAGCTTGTTTAAAATACCTGCAGTAGTATAGTAGTCTACCTACCACAGCCTGATGGACTAATAATTGCAAAAATGTACATTTTATCATGAGAGAGAGAGAGAGAGAGAGAGAGAGAGAGAGAGAGAGAGAGAGAGAGAGAGAGAGAGAGAGAGAGAGAGAGAGAGAGAGAGAGAGAGAGAGAGAGAGAGAGAGAGAACACAGTACATGGTGAAACTGCAGGATGTTGACAGACGATAAGATTAAAACTTAATGAACAGAATGAAGACTGATTTTTGACAGGTTTCTTTGGAGAAAATCATAAAAACACAATCGCACATTTCATTGCTGTACTCAGCATATGGTAAATTGTTTGACATTTATATATGAATGCAACATGGCTGATGTGTAATGAATTAAAAAAATTAATTAAAAAAAGAGTTATTTCACATAAAGTGCAAACATCTTTCCAGAAGTAGCTCGTAATTGTTTCAGAAGTGTTCTCTTATGAGCGATTTGTATCTGTACTTGATTTGTATCATTAAAAACAGATTGCATGGTTATGTAACAGCCCTGTTAGCACTCTCAGTAATTTAGTTTGATTGCCTCTTGATCTCCTCTGCCCTTGTCAGCTTCTCTTTAGTGATGTGTGTGTGTGTGTGTGTGTGTGTGTGTGTGTGTGTGTGTGTGTGTGTGTGTGTGTGTGTGTGTGTGTGTGTGTGTGTGTGTGTGTGTGTGTGTGTGTGTGTGTGTGTGTGTGTGTGTGTGTGTGTGTGTGTGTGTGTGTGTCATTAATCTCCAGCTGTGCCTTCGCTAACACCCCCAAGTACAGCCAGGTGAAATCAGCAGGGGGCATCATCGTACGGAGAGAATGGATAATGGACTGCCATAAGAGGAAACAGATGATCTCCTATAAACGGTAAGAGAAGGTGAAATCCAAAATAAACTATTGAACACAGATGACTTCATAGCGATAATAGAAAAGTGAAGCTGTAATGATTCTTGCATGGAAATTCAGACCTATAGAAATGCCTGAGCTCAGTTTTGGCCACAGGGACAGCTGTGGTTAAGGTGTCAGTTAAAGGGCGCTTCTGTAGAGTGACAGCCTGCTCTTAGTGTGGAGCATCCATCGTGTCCAAAGTATGACTCTACATCTGATTAATACTTTCTCATAAGACACAGTTGTACCTCTACATCGTAAAATCTGCGCACAGCACTAACACTGATTGAAGCGTCCAAAAATACGCCCCTCACAGCAGTGGTGCCCACTTGCTACAGAGAACATTGTAACCTTGAGCAGCTGATGCCTGCTGTGATCACAAATTCAACCCAGCCGGCTCCAGCAGCTCTCTAATTATCTGCCTCATTACAGGGGGAGCTTTCACAACATCTTCTGTCATCGGCCCACATGAATCTGTATACTGAATAATGTAGAGCAGATATACTCTTCTTGGGCAATGGAAGGTCTAAATTAATTGGAAAAGTTCTGTATTCGTGTTCCACTGTATGAAGTTTTGCCTTGCCATTTAAGGAAATCCTTTATCCTTGCTGTTTTTGTTATGACTGTGCCTCGCCTGAAGATGAATCAATTGCTGAGTGAGCCTCCACACTGTTGTGTTATCCAAGGTTACTGAACTCGTTAGTCTCCGGCTTCTGTTGCATTCAAATGTAGGGTTAGCAAAATGCAGAACTAGTGTTGTGATAGATATGGAGTTAGCTGTCGGCTCTAATAAAAGAAAGTCCTGCCTTCTGCCATTTATTTTGTTCTTAAGCAATTTTCAAACGTGGAATCAGGAAAAGTGCTAGCTTCTACAGCACGTATACCAGTTTCACTAAATACCTTCTTTAGCCGTTTTATTTTGATAAGCCACATTAGGGTTGCAAATATCGGTTATTTTCATCCTTGATGAATCTGCCAATTTTATAGATTAACGTTCTATAAAACATCAGAAAAAGCTGAACAAAGTCCATCACATTTTCCTAGAGCCCTAGGTGATATCATTAAATTTAACTCTAGCTCGTCAACCTACAGAAGTATGGCTTTTTTTTTTGGGTGCTGCTGAGTTGTAAGGTTTAATAACCGAGGATGGATGGATTTTATGTGACTGACCGAGTGGAAACTTTTATCATATCCTATCTTTCTGATCCGTCAGCTTTAGCTCTGCCCATATTTGTTGATAGAATACTGTAGTGTAGAGGGGCCGGCGGTTCCAACTTCTAAGAGTCCAATATATAAGTCCCACAGTCCAATCCCTTTTTATTTTTGTTCTCTATGCTTTTAAAACCATTCTGCTGTTTTAAAAATGATTTGACTTTTACAAGAAAACAACAATCCTTTTCAGAATGAAGTGCATGTATCGGAAAGGGGCTCAATGTTGGCTTGAAGCATTTCAGTTTATAGCTGAAGTGATTGGTTGATTAGTTGATCAACAGAAAATGTATTGTTAACTATATTGAGAGTCAATTGATTTTTCATCATTCTCTAAGCAAAGATGTCAAACATTCGCTGATTCCAGCTTCTCAGCTGTGAAGATTTTCTGCTTTTCTTCATCTCATATGATAGTTTATAGATTATATTTGTGTTTTGGACAAAACAAGCAATTAGAATTTTTTTATAATTTTTGTTTTCACAATAATTGTTTTTGATTTTATAGGCAAGGCAGCTTTATTTATATAGCACATTTCAGCAACAGGGCAATTCAAAGTGCTTTACATAAAACATTAAAGAGCAGTTAGAAAACAATTAAAAAACAATAATAAACAAATTAAAAACATTAAAAGACAAGAATAAAATTGATAGTGCAGTATAAGAATAAAAGTTACAGTGCAGTATAAGAAATTAAAGTTAATAAAATAGATTATTTAAAGAAAAGCAACATCAAAAAGATAGGTCTTTAGCTTAGATTTAAAAGAACTGAGAGTTGCAGCGGACCTACAGGTTTCTGGGAGTTTGTTCCAGATATGTGGAGCATAAAAACTGAACGCTGCTTCCCCCTGTTTAGTTCTGACTCTGGGGACAACAAGTAGACCTGTCCCAGACGACCTGAGAGGTCTGGGTGGGTCATAATGTAGTAACAGATCAGAAATGTATTTTGGCCCTAAACCGTTTAGTGATTTATAAACCAGTAAAAGTATTTTGAAATCAATTCTTTGAGGCACTGGAAGCCAGTGTAGAGACTTCAGTACTGGAGTGATGTGATCCACTTTCTTGGTTTTATATAGTTTTTTATAGACAAATCAAATAAGCAATTGACAGATTAATTGATAACAAAAGAGATAGTCAGGTTGCAGCAGTGTGGCTTCCTTTTGGCTATAATTACTTACTTGGATGTGACTGTCATTTCAAAGAAATTATTGTCATTTAGTTCCAGCAGGATACATCTGGCGTTGAGACGGGGTGCGCAAAAATAAATTTTTTACTAATGTTCGTCTCTAAAGCAAAGAAAATGAAAGCGATCAGAGTTACATTTTGATTGGATTATTCTGGACAGCCACTGTGTGCATATGAGCCAAGAGTCTGAGAGAGTGTTGTGTAAAGCTTTAAAAAAAAAAAAAAAACACTTCTGAAGGGCGATGGCACACAACGCTGTGGTTTTATGACCTCTGATAATTACTTTACAAGATGTCAGTAAGCACATTGAAATGAGAAGCTCCCTGTCTCGTCATTCTGCCCCACGCTCGCCTTTCTCAGTCAATTTCGGATTGTGTCGAAGATCCCTCAACCCCTCCCTCACCGCTTTGCTCCCCCGTCTCTTGTTGTCAGAATAATCCATTCCCCTGCCCAGCACCGCTATTGTGCAGCGCTCGGAGTGTGCAGCTTTGATGATGATGTATCCTTTATTTAAAAGCTGCATCTGCTATGGGTAATTAAAGGGACCACTTACTTTGATGATAAGTGCCCGAACAAATACGCACACTCTCAAACTGTTGCTCCATCATGCACACAAACACTTTCTAACTGAGCATCTGTAGGCAAATGCAGAGCTTCTGCTCCCGCCGTCCGTTCTCTGTAGTGTGTATATATAAAAGAGATTGTGACATCAGCTGAGCACCCCAGAAATGCAATCTCCATAGTCATTATCCAATCAGTGACGATCCAGAAATGGACGGAAGGAGAAGAGGGCAGAAAACACTCAAGCAGCTCTACAACATCCCATCACAATAGAGCTGAATAATTAAAGCAATTTCTCATTAAAACCAAAGCTCTGTCGCAACAACACAAGAGGAATTGGAAAATATCAGCACAACCACATGGTGATAAATCTACGGCGAATAAAACTTAATCACATACAAAAAACCCTCACCTAAATGTCCTTTCCTGAAAACGTTCACTGCATCCTGAAGTGTACAGAGCCAAAATCTTTCAAATTGTTGCGATTAACTTTCTGTTAATCCATTACTCGATTTAACTGTTTCAGCTCTAGATAAGTGTATTTCAACCTCTCAGGTCATCAGCAGCAGTAAACAGAACATATATTTGATGAGCTGAGAGGCTGAAGGCCATTGTTGTTGTTTTTTTTTGCATTTTAGCTCTAGTATAACTTGGTTTTTACCCTCTCTAATAAACAACATTGTGTCTCCAGTTCTCTGTAAACAGAGCAGATCGAGCATGTTGGTCTGCTTTTGAGGTAACAACACTTATCGGCATAAGCAACAGATTCAGCATTACTTCCCTTGCCCACAGTGTCCTCTTTCTTTTTCCAATTTCCTGGAGTTTTATGAAACAAGTAAGCATAGGTCAGTAAATGTCTCCCTACAGTGTCAGCGGAAATAATTACACCTCAATGGTGGTATTTTGACTCTTTCACTTTCAAGCTGCTAATGTCCAGGTGACTTTACAGTGGCTTGAGGGAATATATGGAGAGGGCGCGGAGAAATGTCACATCACCTCATTGAACCCTCTCACACATTTAGAAGATAAGACGTTTTATTATTAAAATAACTTTTTAATGATTGTGCAGACAAGGCAGTGGTACCCCGGCGTACATCTGAATGCTTTCTAGTTTATAGATTCAGCAAGTGCATATGTTTTCATCAAGCAGAACTTGAAGTCACGTGGAGCATTAATAATATAAGTGATGAAGTAAAGCTTCACTAGATTTTCCACTCAGGGTCCTATCTGGCCCTTTACTATGGTCAATACGACACTGTTCTGAACGGACCACTCAAAGTCACAGTCTAAAGTTGGTGGCTGACATTGTGGTCTTTCCATTACATTACATGTCATTTAGCTGACGCTTTTATCCAAAGCGACTTCCAATTAAGTGCTTTCAACCTTGAGGGTGCAAACTCCAGACAACAAGTAGTAAGTGCAAGTGCATTAGCTTTAAATAAGTTAAACAAAGAGTCATATGAAAGTGCAGCTTTAAGATATATATATATGTGTGTGTGTGTGTGTGTGTGTGTGTGTGTGTGTGTGTGTGTATATATATATATATATATATATATATATATATATATATATATATATATATATATATATATATATATATATATATATATATATATATATAAATATAACACTCCAAAAACACCCGATTTTTTTCCAGGGGTTGGGGTATTGGGTTTGACCATGTCCTGGATGTAAGCTGGGGCTGATCCGTTTGTGGCCCTGTATGTAAGTACGAGTGTATTGATGCGGATGCAGACAGCAACTGGTAACCAGTGAACAGAGCGGAGGAGCGGTGTAGTGTGAGAGAACTTGGGGAGGTTGAAGATATGTGCAACATGAAAATGAAGTCTTGATTCCCTACCAAGATATACTTTTATTCTGTTTTTGTCCATCAGATCACTCAGAAGAGTGTACTCAATACAATTTTTATTGTTCCTCAATCCTCTTCTTCCTGCTAGCTTAAAACGCAGTGGTCTCTCAATATAAAACTCTTCATGTCCCACCAGTGGTGCACCTTTCAACAAGGGCTACTTCTGAATAGGCAGTAATGTAGCATTTAGTCTCTTGACTATGTGGTTTAAATTTCCTGATGGCTTCTGATGATGACTCAGAGTCATTACTGGTGTCCTGTTATATAATGAAGTCATGTTATTGCAGCCCATCGTAGCGTTCTTTTTGAGGAGCTACTCTTAATGGAGGGAGACTGTGAAATAAGAAAAAGGTGTTGGGGGAGTACTGGGTCCAAGCCTGATTTATGACTTGGTTGTTCTTACGTCAGTTTGAAAGTGTTTTATTTTCTCCCCTCCTCCTGCAGTAGATTAGACTTGTATCCCAGCAGGCAAACTTCAAACTATTTTATATGAAGGCATTGGTAATGTTTTAGGCATCAGGACTGAAAGAGGGTACCTGCTTTTGCCTGACAATGGCCCACTGCGGTTTGAAACCTTGTACAAGTAAAGCTGATTGGTAGCAAGCTATATTGTGAAGGCATTCTCTTCCCTCTGGCCTTTAATCATCTTGACACATTTTGTTCACCCCTCCTTTGTCTTCCTCCAGGTATTTGATGGATGGAGCAGAGTCGAGCTCGGAGAGCGAAATGGAAGGGGACGACCAGAGTGAAGAGGAAATCAACAAAAAGGTAAATTGTTTTTTTTTTAAGTGAGCCTATACAAAATAGGGGTGTGAATCTTCACTGGTCTCACGATTCAATTTGATTGCGATTATCCTGTCAGCGATTCTAATCGATCCGATATCACGATGCGTCACCTCCTCAATATTAATATATATTGCTACAAGCAGTCAGGTATATATGTATGAACTCGCCTTTTTATTGTATCTGTTCTTAAAAAAACATTTAATATCACCATATTGTTGACCAAATACCTCTATCGATACTGTGGCGATATTGTAGGCTTGACAATTGGTGCTTACAAAAAAATATTTACACAATGAGATTTTTGATAAATAATCATGATTAATGTGTATATAATAACTAAGTGGGTAAAGGCAAATAATAGAAAAGCTTGAACAGTCTGGTAAGTAAAAAAAAAATGACATACTTCTTGTAATCCAGCCATTAAATCCAGGGACAGATGATATCATGATATTACAATATCCAAAATCTAAGACAATATCCAGTCTCATATCACGATATCAATATAATATCAATATATTGCCCAGCCCTACTGTCACTGCATCGATGCAGAATCGTCCATGTCCGCGATGCAATGATCATTTTCAACGCCCCTAATACAAAATGATCTAATGAGTAATCTTTTTCCTGTTGGTAATAGTCAGTCTGTTTTAACGCTCTGTCCATGCTGTTCTTGCAGACTCCACCGAAGCAGGAGAGACAAGTGACCCCGAAAAAGATGCCCGAGAAGAAGACTGAAGATGATGAGTATGCCGGCTCCACTGATGTGGATGAACCAGGTTTGAATCAAACTGCTTTAATAGAAAGTCCCGCTGTGGAAAAAAATGTAACTGAGCTTTACACGATGCTTCATTTAAGATTCAGTCATCATCAGCATTGCCACTTCAATGACTCCCCACTCTTTATTTCTTTGCGTACTACAGAAATTGCTGTTGGGCTAAAAGAGAAAGCACATTACTGTTCTGAAAGTGGCTACGAGATGACAGCCATACACAGACGTAAATTGGGTTTTTTAATTGATTTATAGCCAAAGTTAATCTGAGACAGGCAGATAGACAGGGTGTAATGTTAGGGGAATAAGCGGGCAGTCGGCCCGGTGAAATGGAGGAAGTGGAAGAATGAAAGCAAAGATTAAAGAGGCACTTACAGTTCGGATACAGTTGTAGTAGTAAGAAAATGTTCTCAAAGTAAGTAAAATCTTTTGTCTGTTGAAGGTTAAAAAAAAGGATGTGGGGCCAGCTTATTTTTTTCAGTGCACATATGTTGAACTTAAAGTGATGGTTCGTAGTACAAATAGGTTATGCACTATATGTAAAACAATGGATTGGAAAGTTTGTAAGTACACCAGAAGTTTATGTAAATAACACTTGCCTGTTGACTTCTGCTCTCTGCTGCTGCTGTTACCGGTAGTAAGAGTGCTTAGGGCCGTCTACAAATTACAACACCGAAAAGAGATACAACAAAAATATTTATTAATTTAATGATTAAATAAGGTAATGTCTCCAAACTTACGTCAATTATTACTTGTCTCCTGCTAGTTATACTACAGCACATACTTTAAAAAAAAAGTTAAATTAATAAATATTTTTGTTGTATCTCTTTTCCGTGTGTAATTTGTAGACGGCCCTAAGCACTCGTCTAACTGCAGGTAGCAGCAGCAGCTAGCAGAAGAGAGCAGGCAAGTGTTCATAAACTTCTGGTGTACTTACAAACTTTCCAATCCATTGTTTTATTAGTACATAACTTATTTGTACTAGTGTAGAAGTTTGGTATCATTTCGGTCATTATTAGTGGGGTAACTTACGAGATACAAACGTGGATCCATTAGCCCCTGCACTAAGCTATTCAGCTGATAACGCTACTCTACGCTAACTCTCCCAATGTTCGACCCAGGTGAAAAAAGCTTCTGTGGGGGGTGTTTGGCTCGAGGTCATGGTGCAAAGGACCCTAGGGTGAAATTACTTTGAACCATCACTTTAAACACTTTGGGTTATGTATAATGCAAAGGTTCACTCTGTACGAACAAAAAAAAAGTCCAGTCCCAAAAAGACAGGTAGAAAGGGGAGGAAACTTAAAGTACAAATAATTTCCACAGGATGTGCGATACTTGCATTCCCATCTGCCCCAGCTGCACTTTGTGTTCAGGAGCTGCAAGAAAAATGCTAGGAAAATTATTAAAAATCGAAACCACCTGGGGTAACGGCCTTTTCTCCCTGTTGAGGTCGGGAAAAAGGTACCAGATACACCAGGCAGTACTGAGAGGCTCAGGAGGAGCTTCTGACCTCAGGCCACTAGAATCCTAGATGAGGCCACTGCTTAACCCCAAAATGCCACCGTCCGCAATGCGTCATACCACTCCGGGACCGCCCGAAGTGGAGTGTTTTGCCTGTCCGACTCAAGCTCGAGCTCTTCCATATTGCATATTTCATTGTATTGTTTTTATTAATTTTTTTGTGCTTGCGTCTGGAATTCCGGCCTTTACCTCCACGTTACCTCAGGTCCACTAACCACAAATAAACTGCAATGAATCAGAAGGCAGGAAAATACAATTTTTCAGTCACAGAGAAGCTAGCAACAAACCGTAAGGGTCACAGCCACAACCCTTGCTTACATTTTCAATGAATTGTGAGTGGCTGTGACTCATGGGAAGTGATTCATCCAAACTAAGTAGACCGAGAGGGCAGCACTCGATCTGAAGAGGACTGAAAACATTGAGAGCCAATGAAAGGGTCCAGAGATTAGACAAAAGGATCACCTTTATGAAGCTCTTGGAAATGGAGTTGACAATGCCAACGGTGAAAAGGACAAGAACAACATACATACTGTAGATTCTGTTTGAGGTGGAGCATGCATGAATGCAAGATGCAATCACTGTGAAGGGACTTGTGCATGATTCTCATTTCTATGTTAATGCGAGGCCAGAAGTAGTGAGAAGTGCTGGTGCATAAGTGAGGCGACGCAACAAACACTGACCCACCAAACGCATACGGAGAAGGCTATTTAACCTGCTTGTCTTTTCCCCCTCAACAGCACGCATGTATGTTAATGGGAAGTGTTGCCAACGAGGCTACATCCTTTGAACTGCTGACATGTTTGCGTCATAGAAATTACACCTGGCATTTTTCTCTTTCTATATATCCATGTATTTTGTAGAAAACATGATAGCAAGTTTGACCTCTTTCAAAAAGGACAAAGAACTATATAATGCAGATTTAATTGGTTTACATTTGATCATCATAGTTAATTAGTTTTAAGATTAGGGCCAGACTGCAGTGATGGTAATTTAAAGGTACACGGACCTTGTGTTAAGATTAACTTTAAATATTAGAGGTAGGAAAAATAATCAATTGTTAGATGCATTGCGATTCGCTCTAGAACGATTTAATGCTTTTTCTTTTTTACAAGTACAAATCAGAAAACAGAGTGACTGAAAGAGGATGGGATAATAGACAACAACTTAGAGTTTAGGCAAGAATGCAGAAAAAAACAAACACAAAAATGGCCAAAAGAAAATTTTATTTTGTATACATACACATGATCTAATAAGACATACGTTAAATAATTAGGCAAAACTCATATAGGCTGTTAATCTACTTTATAACATTACATCTGACCACCTCATCTTTCATGTTGTAAGAAGCCAGTTCTCCACCTTTAAACATGACTGAGCCTCCGACATGGAAGATTACTGGGAGAGAAGGGGACTTTGACAAGCATGTTTAAGGCTTAAGCATGGAATGACTACAAAATAAAAACCTCAGTACACAAAACATTTCATTAAAACTTGTGTGTGACAAATATATGTCAAACTCTAAGCTTTGTCTAGGAAGTGATTAGCAAACTCTGAGTAGCAAACTCAGATTTATATATATATATTTTTAAAAATCACGCATGGAAATGTACATAACAAAATTGTTGCATCGATAATTGTTTTTAGATTTGAATCGTTGGCCTCTGAATCGAATCGTGAGGTGCCAAGAGATTCCCACCCCTATTAAATATATTAAACTTATCACACATAATTTCCCGCAAGGCCTATTTCTAGTGTTAAAAAAAGACGTCAGGTTTTTAGGTTAATTGTACCATATTACATACCTGCAAACTAGTCGCTTTTCGGCAAAAATCAACATTTTGAATGGAAAAATGTCATCCACGTGAATCGTGTAGATCCGAAGAGTTTTTATTTTGTGGGGGGTTTCCGAGACCCGGTGCTAATACGGCACCGGTGCCTTAACAAACGTTATCTACCGGACTGAATAACAATGTGGATTTTGATGCCTTTCGGTCACCTTTTTCAGCCCTTCTGAGTTTGCAGGTATGATATTAACAAACACTGTTTGCTTGTGTATGTATTCACCGTTCACCCAGGCAAATCCCACGTAGGTGTCACCTACTGTGGCAATACAACCTTTTCTGATTGTGTGATGATGATTTCACAGGAGACGGTGATGATGAGTCTGCGGTGGACACGGAGGACGAGCTGCAGAGGTAAACAAAACAAGTAATGGCAACGAGGCCGTTTGCAATATTGATGTAGACGAGTTTGTTCTCCCGTGTAATTAAAGGTCGACTTGATTTCTGCTCTCTTGTTGCTCCATAAGTAACACAGCCATCAGTTAATTCTAAAATCTGTAATCCCACTCTGACTTGAGCCAACTTTTGATTCACAATCGCACAATAATCACAGAGTGTGTTAGGATTAGTGGGCTGCAGTTAAGCTGTGTAGGTTTACCTCATAGGGTGATGTTTAAAAAAGCCCCCTGATTTAAAATAAAAAGACAACCTTTGAAATCCTGATTAAATTGCAGAGGGATTGGTTGGTTAGAGGGTCGTAATCCAGGACTGTTTACTCTCAAAACTCTTTTAGAAATATTGTTTTGTGCTTTTACTTAAAGCTACTCAAACCCATAGAGGATTATTATCTGACTTTGCGCTCTCAGTGGAGCATTTTACCATCTTTTAGCTCATTGTTTTTGTTTCACGAGCTGCAGCTTTACTGTTCTGGCTCCCTTTCACGGCTCTAATCAGCATTGTTTCCCAGCAAAAAAGCTCTGAAATCTCACTGTATGCTAACTGGCTACCACCAAACAGCAGAAGTTCGAGACTAGCTGGTGAACATAGTGGAGCATTTAGCCGTTGAAGAGCCAGATACTTCCATCAGGAGTTAGTGGAGACTAAAATAAAGCTACGAGGAGAGTGACTTACATTTGTCAGGTGGTCACAGAAAGAGAGAGAGAGAGGTTTCTTCTTTTTGAGAGGCTGACATGGGCACATGTAGCATCAAAGATACAACAGGTCCTTATCCTGTCCTTGTAATAGGGTGGAGAACGAGAGCAGACAGAAGAAAGCAGCAGTGGGAGGGAAGGTGGTGAAACAGGAGGATCCATATGGGGGATCGACAGATGAAAACACAGACGCCGAGGCTGAAGAGGATCACCCCATCCCTGAACTACCAGGTATGTCTCTCTCTGTTCTGGTCTCCGTGTCCTCCTGTCTCTTTTGTCTGTTCCTGTTGTCATCACAGGAACACTCGTCCGACATGGCAAACACTGACAGAAAGTAATTGGATGGCTTTCTGCCCTTTCAGGAACTTAAAGTGCACCTATAATTACTCCTCCTACATATTGTGTAGTCATCAGATGACCTCATCTGCTCCTTTCTCTTCCCATGTTCTCATTTCTTTCAGACTTCCTGAAAGGAAAGCATTTTTTCCTCTACGGTAAATTCCCTAACAACGAGAGGCGCCTTCTGCTGAGATACATCGTTGCCTTTAATGGGTGAGAGACTTTAATTGGTCAGAGAAATAAGCTGTGAACATCTCTGCAGTACATGTTTGTGTAAAAGAGTACTGTCTTTGCTCCAGACTGATTGAGGACTACATGACCGAGAAGGTGCAGTTTGTGGTGACTAGTGAAGGATGGCACAACTCCTTTGAAGACGTGAGTTGAGTCCTTGCTTCTTTTTCCACAAACATGATATCTAACACAAGCTTAAAAACATTGTACATTTCTGTTAATGTGCATTTGAGCATGTGCGCATGAATAATTTTATTTTCGCTTCCACAGACAATACTTTGTGAAAGTAATTGCTTCTGGAAATGTAATGCTCAAATTATACAAACTTCACAGCTGAAACTCACAGCTGAAACAATTTAAACAGTTACTGCTTAAAAGAAAATGGCTAAGAAGTCCCTTACTTACTGATTAAGCAGTCGTTTTGCAAGGTATAATCAAATAAAAGCCTTTAGGCAAATTGGGAGTATTTTAGCCTTGCCAGTGAAAATACATCAGTGTTGGGACCAAGTGACTTTTTAATCTGTTTTAAATTGTGGGTCAGAATTGGTTTTCAGCCATTTGAGGGCCTTGTTCGTGTATGAATTTGCAGCTTTAGTTATACAATTGGAGCTTTCAGTTTTTCAAAGGCTTTATACCTCTTCCCATCTGTGCATTTGTAATGAAACAAGAAGACACTTCATGACCTCTCTGTTCCTTTCGCTTTCACTCTCACTTCGATCACAGGCGCTGATGGAGAACGGCAATCTGAACTTTGTCAAACCCGCATGGATTTATGCAATCAATGAACGACAAAAGATACTGCCCTACCAACCCTACTCGGTCGTCCCCTGAACTGTATGAACACGCAAAGGTGTGCACAGACGCACTAACACCTCATATCCTGACCGATAGGAAAAGACACGTTTTTATTTTCTTCTTCTTACCTTTTCAGATTCACAGCTTCACTTACATTAAAGCAATAAACCGATTGTATTTCATTAATACCTTTACACTGATTTTATACTTGCTATTCGTGAAATGTTTTCAGTCCTCAGGTGTTTTCAACAGAGATGTTCTCACCTTTCAGCCAAGATGGAGAAAATGGAGTCTATTTAGGTCAATGTTAGGATAAGGTTTAGTTTAATATGATCTTTTTGTTAGTTCTAGCTTGGCCAGAAAGAAACATCTTCATCATCAGTGTGCTGCTCACTTTATGAACTAAGTACACACTCAGGTCTGATTCAGGTCTTGTTTAAATTTCTTGGTTCGTGCTGCAGTTCGCTGCTGTTCACCACGGCTACCCTTAGGCCCTGTCTGGAAATGAGTTATCACCCTGTCCTGAGTGCAAGCGGCACTGATAACTCTGACTTATGTAAGCAGACAGACCAGTATGAGACCAGCCCAAAGTCAGGTGAAAAGTGTAATTTATTTAAGGCTGGAGCCACCAACTGCAAAAAATCCGGACAACTAAATTCTACAAATCAAAAATGAATACTGAAAGACTGTTTGTCTTTCTCCTTTTTATTTTAAGAAAAAGGTCCTGAGTGGAAAAAGTGATGGATTTCTGTGTGTTTAAGTTTAATAAATCTGAGTTTTTGATTTTATCTATGTTTATTGAATTAATATTGCAAGAGATGGACTTGCTCGATAGATGTGAGGATGTAAAATGGACAGTAGTTTGTGTCACTCAAGATTTACAAAATGCTTCTTAAGACGAAGAGATATCGGGCTTACAGTACTGTCTGCTTGCTTGTCCAAAGCAGCTTGTTCAAGTTCCTATCTTCAACTTTTTTTTGTTCTCATACTACTTAATAATTTTGCCTAAATAAAAAATAGATTTTTTTAAATAAAGGTATTGTTCTCATTTGTATTCATCAAACTGTCCTCACACTTAGCTGCTCTCATCCCTTCCTATGCCTTCCTGTTTGTGTTTGCAGCTCGAAAAGGCACTCCCTTCCCTTTCACTCCTTCTCTCATCTCGAGCCCCCTTTCTGCTCTCTATCTAATACTTCTCGCCCTGTTTTGTGCCCGGAGCCACCAGGTCTTCTGCTCTTCAGTCAAGGGGATTAAAATGCTCGAATGTGGACGTGAGACAGGGAGAAATGGTGGGGTGGTTACAGGGAGAGAAGCTGCAGGAAAGATGGAGAGGTTTGGATGCAGTAGCCAACGATCAGACTATTTTATTGTGTACTATACTATATAGTATTGTATTTTAAAAGTATCTTTTCATATTCTTATTGTAATTTTTCTATTCTATATTTATGTTCTTGACTGTTGCAGTTCTTTTCTTTATTTTTTATTGCCCTATTATATGTTTATTGTAGACACCAAACAACAAGGCAAATGCCTTATATGTGAAAACCTATTTGGTATTTCTCATTCTGAAGGCAAATTCACATGCATACCAGCAAGTGTGAGGCATGTTAGTACCACTTACTGTGACCTCGTACCAGGCACTGATTTGCTTTTCATAATATGGAGAGAGCACGGTCAAATCCATTTAGTTCTGGAAGCAGGAAAATTTACAGCAGCTAACTGCATTCTTGATACAATGTCATATTTCATCGAAATGCCCATCTGTTGTCAAGATGACAGAAAGGGTGGGCTGCTTTCAAAATGTCCCATATGACAAGTCGACTTTGTTCAAACGGCACACCTTGATCTCTTCTAGTCAGATTTATTCTGTGCTCTTTGCATTTTTATGTCTCCTGTGAATCTTAGCGGTAACCTTGGCTGACTGCTAAGATAGCCAAACATTGTCTGACTCTGTAGTTGTAATGTTAATTTATGTGTGCTCAAATTGTTTTTATTATCAGATTGTAGTTCTTTAGTCATGTTTTCCCTTTCTTCTTTCTATGTTCTTCTGACAGTACAGACTTGGAGGGGATGAATACTTTACTAATGTAATTTGTATTTTTGTACTGTGGATAATTTTTGTAGATATCTGTTTTCATTTTGACCTTCAAGGCATTTTTTTTTTACTGTCAGTCATTAAGTCTACTTTGATTAAATATTGTAAAAGGAACAGTTAGCTAGGGTATAATACTTTTAATAGGCACTGTACATACAAAGGACTGGAACTAATGCAATTTATTTCCTTAAACACATATCAAACCCACTGAGTTTTAAGCGAGCTCTTCAATATATTGGGATCAAATTCTCTTTTGTGCTAGAACTATAAGCTATATATAGTAAGCCAAGAAATTATTTTCTCCTCACCTAACATTTGAATGCAGGTACCATATGATGTAAAAAAAAAAAAAGAAAGTAAAAGGTGAATAGACTGACCTCATGCATAACCTGGATTACCCTGCATACCTGTCTGGGTGGAAGGAGTCTGTGTTTTTTGTTTGTTTTTTAAGTCCAGTTTGTGATAAATTGGCCGGAGTGGAGAATGAGGCATTTAAAATTATGCATTTTTGAAAATATAACAAAAAACTTAATCATGCAATGCACATTAAACATCTTTAATATATCAAAAATCAAAAATGTGCATTCCCATTTTGATGCAAAGTATTTTAGGATTGCTTGTGTCATGATTAGCACTTACTGAAGGTTGGAGAATATCACACTTTATTGGACTCCGTTACAAGTAAAACTCATCCTTTCAAAAATTTACTTTAGTTAAAATACAAAAGTATTGTCATCAAAATATACTTAAAATACCAAAGGTATAGAGGACTGATTATGCAGAATGGCCAATTTCTGTCTCATATATACAGCATATTATAATTATTGAGTATTGTATCACTTTAAGGTCAACTTTAGGTTGATTTATATAGCACATTTAAAACCATCACAGTTGATCAAAGTGCTGTAAATATCAACTTTAATCTTGCAGCTGGTAAAGGTGGAGCTTATTTTTATACTACTACTTTTTACACTGCTGGGTAGTTTAATCTATAGTAATACATAATGTATTTGTTCCTTGTATTTTATATTAATCAGAATCTGTGAAGTAAGGCTTTAAAATAAGTGGAGTGGAGTAAAAAGTACAAGTCTCTGAAATTCAGCGAAGTAGAAGTGTAGAGTACCATAACATGGAGTACAGTTAAGTACAGTGGTATCAAAATTGTAAAAGTACATTTTTGGAGTAAATGTAGTCCTACCTGGTTACTTTCCATCACTGTTATTTACCACACCCGTTTTGTCGTAATTGGTTTTATCAGGACATGTCAGTTAAAGCGGCATTAACCTTAAGATGTTTCATCAGTAAATATGTTGATGTGTAGTCAGGCTGACATTCTCTCTTCATTCTCGTCAATTGCTTTCTAGACAACAGCTTTGTTCTCTTGTTGAAGATCTTTTATATTTTGATCCAAAGTTTCTTCTTTTCGATTCAGGTTTTCGGCCCCAGCAGCTACCCCTGATAATAGGCATCGCCAGCTTGAAGGATGGTGCCACTGAGATTTGTTTTTATGATTTATTGTTCATGACATCTATGACAGATTTCTTGCATGGTGTCTTGAAATCAGTTTTGCCATATGGACTTATTAACTTCTGTTCAACTCCAAATGGCATAGCATCTGTGGAGTTTTTTTCTTTTAGATTTTGCCGTTAAAGGTAATCCATAACAGTAAATGAAAAACTGACATCACATCATAAAATTGCATCAGGGCATTAATATCAGTCAGGGGTTTTACACTTTAAAGATGTTCTGCTTATTGCTTCATATTAAAGTTGATGAAAATGTCATAAAACCGATCTTTAATATATTGTGTTTCCATAAAGGGGTAGTTTTATGAGGCTGGGTTCATTTTGAGGTAGGCCTGACTAAAAAAATGCCATTCGTACCCCAATACACTTTTTAACTGGAACTTAATTTGAAATGTAGGCTAGCCTACTAATTGAACACTGTCTCTATTTTACCTACAGTATAATTAGTGCTGAATTACAGGGTTGTTTCCTGGAAACTTAGAAAGGATCCTGTAATAAGTGTATATAACTGCAGTACCATTAGATTGATTTATGCCTGTTAAAGGAATAGCAGGACATTTTTGAAAGTAACGTTACGCCCTATTGCTTTCTGGCAGAGATTTAACTCAAGAAGTTTTTTACCATTCGTTAAAAATATTAAGTCTTACATTATAGCTATATCAACTGGCTAGCTTAGCTTAGCACAATGACTGAAAATGGGGGTACAAGCTAACCTGGTTGCCTGATTGGATATGAGACTGTTATTAGGGATAGCCTATACGTGCTAGCCTGACAAGCCAGACCCACATCAAGATGGTCCGGAAACTCACCATTGACAGGGCTCAATCCGAGGGGCGGGATATACGGTTGTCTTTCAAATTAACCAGGCAGAGCAACAAAGAAGGTAGCGAAGCTAGTTGATAGATTAAATCTTTGCCATATCTGGTCGGCAGGGATGTAGGTCAAAATTCTGGGCCCTGTAGAAAGGCATTTTCTATGGGCCCCTCCCTGTATCCATAGCTATTAATTCTAGCATCATTTTGCCCCCCCCCCCCAGTCCGACGCCCCTGCTGGTCGGCAAAACTCCTTTTTTAAGAATGATTTCTTTTCCGTTCTTAGTTCTTTTTTCAAAGAAAAGCTTAACTCCAGGTCTTCCAGAAGACCACTGTTCCCAGCAGCAGCAATAAGCTCCGCCCACCGACAATATACACGATGTGATTGGCCTGACCAGAGAGTGCCTAGACCCCCTGGCAAAATAATTTTGCTTCCCCTAGGGTGCGTCTAGATTTCTAGGCTAAATACATGCAGTTTAGTGCCCCAAATTCCCTATGGAAGATTCTACATGCAGTTTAGTGTCCCAAATTCCCCATACAATGTCCTTAATTAACCTGCTAAACCACCTGTTTTATAGTAATTAATGTGCGCGTGACAAGTGACCCCCCACCACCCCTCAAAACTCGTTTATATAAACCCTAGACTGTTGGCAATCTTCTCATCTAACTGTAATCCAGAAAGAAAATAAGCAAAACATTTCCCCAAATGTCCAACTATTTGTTTTTTAAGCATGAACATGAAAAAATGAATCTCAGCCAATAGCATTACAGCATTTCTACGGCGCGAGAGCAGCAGCTGCCCTGGGGATTTTTTTTTCTTTTTCTTCCAAGTTGCCTATATACAACCGAAACTCTGCGTGATCATTTCCTCCCCATTTCTTCTCCTCCAACTCTTTCCATCCGTCCATCCTCCTCCACGGCTCGTGTCAAGACCCCCGCCGCGCTGACCCCCCCCTGCTCTACCGCCGACCATCGACACGAGAGGAGCGGGGACTGAACGAGCGTCTCTCTGTGTGTGTGTGTGTGTGTGTGTGTGTGTGTGTGTGTGTGTGTGTGTGTGTGTGTGTGTGTGTGTGTCACACGCGCGCGCACACACCGTACACTGACTGACTGAGGTCAAGGTGGGGGGTGTTCGGCTGTAAATTGTTAGGTAAGATGCTGCAGCCTGACGCCACTTTGTCGCCCGGTGTTGTTCCTGAGAGGACAGGACAGCGGACCTGGATGTGAGCAGCTCTGCCGGGAGAGGGTAAGTGATTTAAACTCTTTAATTAAAAAATGAATTGTATTGCTACGTGGGACCTGTGACGATTTAAATTAAACTCGGGAGCACATTTAGCCTATTCTCTTTCCGTTGGGGAACTTGCTGCTGTGACTTTTAAACGTTTTTAATGACGGGATTTGCTGTACTTATTCCTCGTGGTAGGCTATTGTGGAAATATTGACACGTTTCTGCTGGAGCAAAAACAAAAAAACTGGCAACGACATCGATTGTGTAGGCTATTTGGGTCTTTCACTTTATACGATTTTTGAGACTACAATGTAGCTTTCATTTGATCATTAAAGAACAGGTCATACGTAGCCTATAGGTAGGAACAAGGCACCCTTTGTTTAAAAACACAATTCCTAAGGAGACAGTTTACAATGTATAGTTTATTAAAGATGTCAGTGACAAATTGTAGGCTATAGACCATACTAAAACAGCAATATACTGTGTATAACAGATGTCACTGACATATAGTTTTAAGGCTCAAACCAACCAAAGCTGATAGACAATAAATACATAGCCTATAAAATGAAATATATATATAAAACAACACAAACCTATATTCCACAATAAAACAAAGAGCAGTATAGCATATGGACCATGCATTAAAAAAATTAAAATATACTGTAAATACACAATGATATACAGTAATTGACACAGGATACAGACTAAGGTGAATATAAGTATAGTGCATATATTTTCCGTCTATGTGCAGAGAAGGTGATTCCATATGGGTCCTCATGTTTATCGTTAGACCCATGAAACAAAACCTCTAGGTATAGGCTAATGTATTTCAACTCTCTCCCTCAAATTCCTCAAAAGTTTGAATGTCATTACTCACCTTGATCTGCTTATGTCCCTGTATAGATGCTTTAAATGTCTGTACTCCCTTTTTGCACAAACTGCAACATAACTCTTAAGCATTTTCTAAATTTTTATTACATCACACGAGGCTCCAAAGTAATGATGCCTTGATGAAATAAAATCATCTTGCCTACGTTTGGGTTGAAGAAACATAATATAATGCCTTTTTATGAAGTTCTCATTTGTAATACCCTCTGGTGGCAAAAAGGCTGCAGAGTGCATAATGACGCTCATTTAAAGGAAACATAATGAAATGCCCTGAATAGAGGACTAGAGGATTTAAAATGGCAAAATGAACTTATTTGGCAGTGTGCTATGAGTGTGTAAATAGCAGCCAACCCTAATAATACAGATATTTTAAATGTTAATACCATCTGTGTTATGTGATAAATTATTTCTTCAAATACTCCTTTTCAATCTGCATGAAATTCTTCAACAGCAAATAGGGAGAATCACACACCACATTAAAGAACGTTTCCCTCAACTGTGTGTGTGTGTGTGTGTGTGTGTGTGTGTGTGTGTGTGTGTGTGTGATCTTGTGTGTAATTTGTGTGGTGGTTTAATTTCAAGTATTTGCATATTAGCTACACATCACTTGGAACCGTCTTCCGAAAGCTGCAGTCTCTCATTTTAAATAAAAGATGGAGACGATGGAAAAATTGCTTTTGAATAAAAGATGTTTTTGGTTGGTTCGGGGAAGGTCTCCTCGCGGACTCTGTGTTGAAACCATTCAGATTTTTTTTTTTTTTTAAGTTATTAAAAGGGAATATTTTTGATGTCACAGTGGATCCTCACTCCCTCTTGTCATTCCTTCGGGCCTTATTTGATCTCTTTGATCATTTCATGTGAAGGTGTGACGTTTCTTTCTAAGTCAAGTAGCCTACTGTTTGTGCAGTATGAGGTGTCACAGATCACAGCGTAAGTCATTTCATCCTAAGTGGTGCCTTGGCTCTGCACAGGCTGATTAAAAGTATATTAGCTTATCACATGTACGCTCAAGTTTTAGAAGAGCACAGGTGTAAAAAACATAGTGGTAATTAAGTAGCTGTAGTTCTGATTAGTTGCTTGTGATCCAAATCTCCAATATAAAAATGCAGTCATGAGGACACGTCCCTGTATTTAATTGCTTGGTTGATTGCTTTACAAAAAAGGTGCGTTGTCTTCTTTTGGGGGAAAAAAACAAACTTGTGATCACTTGTGAATTTCCCTGCGTTGTGTAACTAAATATACAGCCCTGCAATTTTATTTCTTTTCAAGACTTGTTGCTCGGCAAATAAAACAAGGGTAACGAGGTGTTCTGGGAGTGATTGAGAGTAGAACTGGGGGTTGAGAAGTAAGAGACAACATAAAGAAATTCTGCCCTAAACCCACCAGAGAGATGATTATGCTGCAGCTGAACATCCATATCCTTCCTAGTGGCCGCGACTGATTCCTGCCTCTCAGTGAAAGAAATGAAAGATGTACTGCAGACCAGCTCATTGCCTTTGTGGAGCTGGGGCAAAATTTGAAGGAGTCTTGTGTTGTTCATTTCTTTTCCAGTGGTGTTAGGGGCAGACAAGGCCAAGGATGTAATAGACCTGTCAAGTGTAGAAAGGAGCTGCAGAGAAGGAGAAACAGGATATTAGACAGGAGGAGAAGGCGATAAGAGGAAAAGATGAATGATCAGGATATATCCTTCAACGCCCACTTAAAACAAACCTCAAGAACAGCCTTTTTCCATCTTCGTAACATTGCCAAAATTAGGAATATCCTGTCTCAAAACGATGCTGAAAAACTAGTCCATGCATTCGTTACTTCTAGACTAGATTACTGCAATTCCTTATTATCAGTTTGCCCAAATAAGTCCCTTAAGACTCTCCAACTGATCCAGAATGCTGCAGCACGTGTTCTGACGAGAACTAAGAGAAGAGATCATATTTCTCCTGTATTAGCTTCTCTGCATTGGCTTCCAGTGAAATCTAGGATCAAATTTAAAATCCTCCTCCTGACTTACAAAGCTCTAAATGGTCAAGCACCATCATACTTAGAAGAGCTCATAGTACCTTATTGTCTCACTAGAGCACTGCGCTCCCGGAATGCGGGGCTACTTATGGTTCCTAGAGTCTCTGGAAGTAGACTGGGGGCCAGGGCCTTCAGCTATCAGGCTCCGGTATTGTGGAACCAGCTCCCAGTCTGGGTTCGAGGAGCAGACACCGTCACCACATTTAAGAGTAAACTGAAAACCCTCCTCTTTGATAAAGCTTATAGTTAAGGAGTGAGGAGTTGCGGCGTCCACCTAACCCAGCCCACTGCTTCTCCTCGGAGTCATCAGTTTTATATACTGTATAATTAATAATCTAGCGAGAGTAGAGGGAGGCAGGCCAGTACAGCCCGATCCGGTTGGGGAGAGTTCTAGCCCGACCAGACACCTCTCTTTAACCTGCCTCTCTTAAGTTATGCTATTACAATTCTAGACTGCCGGGGAGGCTGTTCCTCCCTAAGACACACTGAGCTGCTCTCTCATCTCTACGTGTTACTTTTGTATGCATCCTGTCCCAGAAATCTTTGTTACTAATCTAGCTCTGGGGAGTTTACTCCCCGGAGTCCTTATGTTTCTTCGCAGAGCTATGCTCTGCGATTCTCTGCATTTCCCGGCCGCATCCTGCTGCGTCCTGCTGCATCCGCAGCATCCACCCGTGCTCTGCAGCGCCACGTTACATCCCGCAACGCCCTGCTGTGATGTTCCTATGCACAGAGTAGTCAGGATCCGGTATAGGAGACTGCACTACTCAGTATGACACGATGTGCCCTGCTATGACATGAACTTCCACGATATCCTTCGAAGTCACTGTGACTCTTGAGGGAATTACTGTAATTGTTGGGGTTTTGGAATTTATAGAGCGTGGTCTAGACCTACTCTATCTGTAAAGTGTCTCGAGATAACTTTTGTTATGATTTGATACTTATAAATAAAATTGAATTGAATTGAATTGAATGAAGGGATGAAGGCTGGTGGATGTTATTGAAGGGAGATTTTTGTCCAGGAGTGCGCAATATGGAAAAACAATGTTCTAACAAAGACCATACTTGTTTCAGTATGCATTGTATTAAACCCCATGCATGTTTAAATGTGTCTGCCAGAATAAGAAGTGATGGTGCAGAGGCACAGCCTGAGGCAGTGATGGGTGCAAGATGAATTGAAAAGGGTAAATTGACTGTTGAATCAGCTCTTTGTTTGAAGGCAAAGGGCAGCATGTAAAGAGCAAAATGAAAACATGAGTTGAGCTGACTTGTGTTTCTCGCACAAAGTCAGCAGTAATAACTGCTGCAGTAATGCCAAATATTGACATAAAGACTGAGATATGTATCACTTATAGGGATTTCTTAAATCAAGAATGAGTAGAATAATAGTTTAATTAAGTAGCTTTGTTTTCCATTTAGCTTTTTCATATGTCCAAACACGTCATCTCTTCAGGTTTTTTTCTGAATATACAAAACAAAACATCGCTTTTGCATGCGTCCTTATTTTCTCACCATATTTTGTATCTCCCTCCTTGAATTCCTGAGTGATGTTATTTGTCTCTGTAGCTCAGACTTAAATTAGACTTTGTTTTACTCATAATGAATGTGAATCTGTACAAAGTAAATGAAGGCTCTAAAGAGCAACAGCGCCAAAGGAGTTGCATGAGAATAGCTGCTTTAATTACGGTGCAACATTTTGTAGCTCGCAAAACATCTGGGCTGTCTCACTTTGTTGCCTGTTGCTCAAACAAAACAGTCTCATAAAACTTTGATAAATGAGCTTGGAAATGCAGATGGAATATTGTGGACATAACCTGACTTCGCCAGATGGATTGCTTCGCATTTGCTAGGCATATCCATCTGGGAACTTTCCGTTGGAGAACTTTTGGGAGGGGGCGAAAATACTGGTTAGCTGATTGGATGAACCATCTGTCTATCACCTATGTTGGTGATAGACGGGCCAAATCAACCAATCAGATCCACGAAGCGTATGAAAATACAACCACAAGCCCGCCCTTGCTGCTGCAGGCAAAGCATAGCTCGTAAGCTCAGCATGCAAGCAACATGTCGGTAAAGGATATTTGCCGTTGGTGTAACGAGAATTTAGGAATAAAAGGCACCATTTCAGGCTCCCGGTCCATATTCCAAAAGAAGGATCCAAGAGAAAAAAAGCATTAGCGAGCGGCTAACAGAATTAGGGCTACCACCTAAACCCGCCTCAAAACCAACGGCCCGGTCGTTTGGCTAACGGCTCCAAATTTTCTCTATCTCAAGATGCCAGACTGATCTGCGAGTGGAAAACTGGAGCTCGTGAGATCAGGACGGTCTCACGAGGCTATTGTGGACATGCTTCTGTAGCACAAATTGTATACAAACATATTTAATTTTTAGCTGTTCCTTAACTGCTATGTAAAAAAATTAAGTTCAGTTAGGGTGGGGAAACTTGTACTTGGATTAAGTTTAGTCAAGTAACACAATCTTTCATTAGCGCAACGCTTTGTTGGTAACAAAGAAGTAATATCCAGCCCAGCCGCCATACTCTGACTTTCCACAACATTACCTCACTGAGAAAGTTGTCTATTTGGACGTTTACATTTTAACACATTAGGCTCAATCCACAAAAGTTTGGGAGACTCGGCACTGCTTCCAAGCATCGCTCATCCATATTACTCATAACTTTCTTTTCCTTATGCATGTACGGGAATAAGTGACATTTTTGGGGATTGAACATATGAAATCAAAGTAGACGTCAGTCAGAGAAATTGTCAAGCTTGCAGTAAGTCAGTAATGCAGTCCAACACAGCAAAGCAACTTCTCTCAAGTGTGTCCCTACAAGGATGCAATCTCATAAAACATGACCTTAAGAATTTTAGAAAATGAAATTACATTTGTATCCCTGACTTCAGGACAGTTTAAGACGTGTATACACAGTTATGCAGCTTTACTGTGGTGGCCATGTATGAAATGAAATTGACTTCTCAGAGCAGGGATCATTGCACTCGGTTTTGAAAGGAAACCAATAAACTGATGTTGATGAGGGTCTTCACCTTACGATCAATAAAAACTGCACAGTGTTATACAGCAAGTGCTCTGAGTCAAACAGGGTTACCTGTTTATAATTAGAGCCTCTTTAAATGCTTACTTGCCATTCTGCTGGCGTATTGCCCTAAGTGGAAATTGTTTTTTTTGGGACATTAGGGCTGGGCAATACTGTAAATCGATGATGTATCGATATCATATGATGGACTCAATATTGTTTTTGATTTTGAATATTGTATTATGGCTTAGGTTTTTCTGAACCTAACCAGACTGTTCCATTATTTGCCTTCAACCGCTTAGTCATTATATTTATATTACTGATGATTCTTCATCTAAAATGAAATTACGAAAATATTTTGTCAAAGCGCCAATTGTCAACTAGGGCTGGGCGATATATCGATATTATATCGATATCGTGATATGAGACTAGATATCGTCTTAGATTTTGGATATCGTAATATCGTGATATGACATAAGTGTCTTTTCCTGGTTTTAAAGGCTGCATTACAGTGAAGTGATGTACTTTTCTGAACTTACCAGACTGTTCTAGCTGTTTTATTATTGATTATTTATCTAAAATCTAAGTGTGAAGATATTTTGCGAGAGAACTGTCAACTCTAGAATATATCGCCGCAGTATTGATATCGAGGTATTTGGTCAAGAATATTATATCTGATTTTCTCTATATCGCCCAGCCCTATATTAGAAAATATGGGACGTAGAAATAAGTGCTGAAAATGTGTAGAAGAAAAATTTAACAATTTAAAACGTTGGAAAAAACTAAAACAAACCTTATGGCGCTTTGATTTCATAAAAGGTACTCCTGTTGTTATACTGTATTTATGTTCACATTTTATTGTTATTTGAACAGCTGAGCATTGAACCAGGTGAAGAAACATGTTTATTATTTATTCATTTGATTTTGCAACTGTTCACTGAAATAGCCGGTTTCTATGAAACTACATGTGACATGTCATATTTGGCTTTGACTTTGACTGAACATTTGCTCTCACTTTGCGGAAAAAATATCGGGATATATATCGTATATCGATATTCAGCCAAAATATATCGGGATATGACTTTTGGTCCATATCGCCCAGCCCTATTGTCAACCCTACAATTTCACCGCGATATCGACATCAAGGTGTTTGGTCAAGAATATTGTGATATTAGATTTTCTCCATATCGCCCAGCCCTAGGTGGCATTCATTAGCAATACATTCAGTGTGTAAAGCTGTTTAATCATCAGCTGCTGTCGTCTTTTTCATTTGAAGGTGAAGTGAGACTTCAGTGTTGTAACGTTGAATCCAAATTACCTTTTAAGAAGTGTAGAAAGCAGTCTAATCTCTTTTATAGAATTAAGAAGCTGTAAAACGGACCAGCAAGTCCTTATCCTTAAACAATACAATAGGTAATTTTTCAATGCTTTATGAAATGGACCATATAACTGACAACAGATGTGACAACATATGAACATTTTCTGATCTGACACTTGTATGATAAACTCATGTTAATGGACAATATCACTGAATTTGAGGCTCAGCATTCCCTACAATGTTTTATTATTTTATCCTTGAAAAGAGCTAATGTGTTTTAGAGGATGTGCTACAGTCATTTGAATAGAACAGTAGCAGCTTTCTCATGTCTTGAAGGATGAAAAAAAATAAACACAACCAAGGACGTCTTAGAGGAATTATAGGGATGAATCATTCTATCTTTCCTTATTCTTTTGTACATTAAATAATGCAACATCCATTATGTTGAGACAGGAGACACAGATAAAGGACTTTTTCACTTTCACTTCTATCTTGTGTTTTTTGCTCTTAGGACGGTATTGTTACAATGAGACAGTTTCAGTCCATGCATCAATCCAGCATTTTAAAGTTAGATCGTAGATGTTCACTGCCACCTCAATGTGTAGCATCTGATGATTGCAAACGCAGCTGAAGACAGCTGGTGCTCCGCATTATTCTGCTTCTTCTTCAGTTTGCTTACTGTGTTCGGGTTCCATTTGTAATGAAAGAAATGCATTACTTTGTTAACAAAACTACACTAGTTTGGAATCAGCTGTTATATTTATGTTTTTCTTCTTTCACAGAGATAAAAAAAAGTATAATACAGACACCAAATGTATTATTTACATTTGGAATAGTTTTACTCCTAAAAGAAGAACAATTAAATTATTCAAACTTCCATTTGGTGACTGTCCCTATAGTGTTGCATGAAATGAAAGAATATTGTTGGAACTTTGATATGAATTTGTTTTCCAGTCTAGAAAAGCGTAGGTGACCCTAGATCCTGATTGAACAACAACTGGGCAAGGGGGCTCTTAATAACTAGTTTGTCCATTATTCTTTGGGCCCTCTGCAGTCTACTCAGTGGTTAGATTGAATAGGCTTTAACTGTGGTTTGTCAGTCCATAATATGTTCAGCTGATATTATCTTATCCAATTCAAAAGGTGCTAACCCTAGACTAACCTTCTATTTCTATTGCAACCCTTGTATTGTCCTTTGTGTCACGGGGACTTGTTTAGTTCACTTACATTTTGTGTTAGCCTGGCGTTGTGCTTCAAGGTCGCCAGGGCCTTTTTCATTTCATGTCAGCTACCAAGAAACCCCGGAGGAATAGATGAGGCGAGTGGTCACCGGGGACCCGAAGGTCAACGCCAGGCCAATACAAAACGTCAAATAAACTCAACGGGTCCCTGTGACCTGAAGGACAACTCAAGGGTTACGTTTTTAGAATAGTTATAGCACAAGCAACACACCTGTTTATTACAGCTTGTTATAGACAGGAGGCGATTTAAGGGAAGATGCCATCCCTCTTGTTAGCAAAATGACCCAAATGCTTGCCCCTTGTTAACCTGCCATCCCCTAGTAGCAGAGAGAGTGCAGGGTAAAAGGGATTTAGTTCTATATGTTGGTCTAGTCTGCCTGACTCCTAGATCTGTTATCTGAGTGAGGTTTGTGCAAGTTGAGTCAATGGTCTTGATCATGGCTCTGAACTATCAGTAGCCTAACGATGACACATTCATGGCGCTGTCCGTGGTGCTGAAGTAGTAGAGGGATTTGTAATTTGATCTTTTCACTGAGCCCTGCCTTTTTGGCGATTTTTGTCTCATCTTAGGTGACAGTGGTGGGGGTATTAAAAAATAATCGTTTACGGGGCGGTTCGCTAGTCACAGGTGAACTAACAAAACAAACAATCCGTTCCACCTAATTAACAAATCGCCATCTGGTTATAGGTATTATTGTGCACTGCCTTTTCAATTGTCAGGTCTGGTTGAACCATTGTACAGCGTTTTGTTCTTCATGTACTAAACATGATTTCTTTTTGCAAACCCTTAATACAAAATAACATCTAGTCTGAGAGAGGTCTTTCTACAACCTAAAAGCATGAAAAACTATTACAAAAGTAGTTCTCTCAGCCATCTAATTTTACTAAATCAAGCTTTTGTGGCAGGAGATTCCCAACTGTAAGTTTATGTTACCACAAGGTCTATTCAGTAGCTTATTTTATTAATTTGGATTATAAATAGAAATTTTGTGTTGTGATCACACTAGTGGAAAATACACATATTAGCTCCAAATGTTTTTCTATCAGTTTTAATAAAAATGAAAATAAATAATTTTAATGGGAAACAAAACATTACCAGCTCTGGGATAAGCATGCCCCAGTACCGTATGAAGATTTAGGGCCCTATTTTAACGATCTGAAACGCAAGTATGAAACGCAAAACGCAAGAAGCTTTGTGGGTGGATCTCGGGTGGGATAAATGACTCTTGCGCCTGACGCAAATCTTAAATGGGTTGGTCTGAAGTAGCTAGGTGTAGTTTGGGCGTAACGTGAAAATAACCAATCAGATCGCCATCTCACATTCCCTTTAAGAGCAGGCGCGCTTGTTCCATGGTGGATTGCTATTATAACGGCGGATTTGCCTGGCGCACGCCAGCGGGAGCTGTCCGAGATGCGGCAAAGTAATAAATGCCAAATGTGCAAAATAGGAATGATACATGCGTCGGTGTACAAAGCAATTGCGCTGAGTGCAAGATAGGGCCCTATATCTTCTACTCTGCTGATTACTTTGACCCTAAGCTTTATTGAAGCACAACACTGCAGTCTATTATCTGTTTATTTGTTTATTTGTTTATTTAAAAGGATCCCCATTAGCCGCCGCCGAGACGACAGCTAGTCTTCCTGGGGTCCAAACAATACATACAAAACGTATATGTGAGTAATTACAATCACAATTACTATTATCTATTATCTGTTAACAGCTTTTTCCTTTCCTTTGTCTTTGGGGCATCTCTCTGACGTCTTTTAACTCATTTATGAAGAAAACTGAGGTGAGATTAGCTCAGTTTAGTTGAACTCCACAATCATGGCTGGCAGAAAGTTGTCTATTTTTGATGCCAAAACGATTACAGTATATCTGAGGCATTTGCTGTTTGTTTGTTTGCCTCTTGATATGACCCTGATATATCTAAAAAAATGATTAATAATCTCCATTATCGACTGCTCACTCAAATGAGCTTCACCAGATAAGCACTGGCCCTCTCCTTCACTCTGGCACGTTGCTGCCTCCTGTTGTGATTGGACTGACTTTTACTACTGTCAGGTGCTATGGCCAGTGGTGCAAGCTCAACAGGTGAGGATGGATTATTGATTTGTTCGGCTCCACTCATCTTGGACATGTGTTGATCAGCAATGCATATCACAGGTTAGGGTCAGAGAAAGACAGGGGATATGTACTGTAAGTGTGAGACACGTGATGGTGAGTAGATTGCGTGATTGGTTTTAAGGTGGCGGAATTCTCACTGAATTTATTCATCACCCTGGGACTGACGGGAAAGTTCATAGAAGGAGAGATACTGCAAGTCCGTGGTCCGTTTTATCTTCCTGTTGCTGATAAATATTGTATGCAGCTTTTTGCTATTATACAGCCTGGTTGTTGGAGTGTGTCAGAGCAGAGAGATCGGAGAGGGAAGAAAAATTCTCATGTATCCTCATCATGCAGAAACACATGAACCTCCAGGAGCTGGTTACTAATTGTTAGTTTTAAGCAGGAGTTTGCTGTTTTAAGTAGTTATAAATTATTGGTTCTTGGATTAAGCTGTTTCTCCGGTTGTATCGTCTTTGTCTTACCTTAGTGTGAAAATCTTTGGTATCAGGTAAATGCTGCATCACAAAGCGACCCCACAAATTCTACTTTACTTGACAAGTTTCAGCAGGTCGACATATGTGGGAGAAGATCAGGTTGTATGACAGTAGAGACATTCTCAGTTTTGGTTTTAAATCTTGATATTCAAACTTTAAAAAACATGTATGCATGTCATAATCCTCCTAAATCATCCACAGAAATCTGTTTCTGAATAAATCTAAAATGATACTTTATTTAAACTCTGTCTTAGTGTATGAGTATCATGCACGTCCCCCTCTTCTGACTTCAAATGTTGCAGTAAAATGTTTGTAGTTTGCTTCTTTGGGCAGAACAGAGACCGCAGCTTGGATATGCTGGTTGTGATGGAATCAAAGAGTTTTCATAGTGAAGACAAGAAAGTTTCAAAATATCCCTAAACAGTTCCTGCAGGATAATCCATTTCTTAACGGGGCCATCTGGAAAATATTTTAAAATTGCCTTTGCAAATGTTTGATGTAAAAGGACATTTGTTGGTTAGATCGAAGACTCCTAAATGGCGCCCACTCACTCAATATAAATACAAAAAATTATAAATTGCTTGCAATTCATATACCAAAAAGTTTGCAGATCTAGGTATCCTGTTAAGGTTACCTAGATCAATTTTTTCTTTCATAATGGTGGTATGGGGGAAAAATTGTTGGGATGGATTTTATTATTGCTGTACCCTGAGTGGCCACTGGGAAAATGGTGGTACTATATCTGGCTCTCTTTACATCCATAGTAAACATGGACATAAACAATGCATGATTTAAAATATATTTTTTTTAAAATGGCTTTGCAAATGTTTTATGTGGAAGGACATTTATTAGGTATCTAAGATACAAACAATGTGTTTTGTTGAACTTTTGTGTGTTTAAAGAAAGCAAACTTTACTGCCTCGAGAAGATGCCAGACAACCGGTAGAAACATAAAATCCTGCTCGAATAATAACTTTCTTTTTTAAACCAACCTTAAAGCTATAGTGCGTAGTTTCTGTCGCCCCCATAAGGAATTCTAAGTAATGACAACAACACTGTCGGCGCGTCCACATGATACCAGCCTTCCGTGATCACGCACCGCCCCCACCCCTCCTCCACGCAGTTGCTAGTAGCTGAGGAGGAAACAGAGGATTAAAAAAAAACATGATGGACTCTACAGAAGAGGTCATTATCTTCACTCAAGCTTCTGCGCGGGAAAGTCACCGGACGACACCATCTTCTGAACACAGCCATACTGAGAAATACAGAGAGAGTTGTGTGGAGCTAATCATCCTAATAAGCTTTATAGCAACTCATTTGGCAATGGCTTGAATGTAATAGGCGTTCAAAAAGTTACACACTAAAGCTTTAAGTCTGTCGTACTTCAAATCTTTATTTTTAGTTAAGGTTATAGAGTTAAACTGATTTTATATCTACAAAAGAGTTACTTGCTTTCAGTTGACCTTTCAAGTGCCCTAGGGGCCAAGAAGCCCCTGTGGAGATCTGAGAGATCTTTTATCTCTCTTTCCGTCAGTGGTTTGGAAAACATGGAGTGACCTTGACTCTACTTGTGTGTATATATGTAGGCGAGGCGTGGTATTGTTTGTATGCATGTCCTGTGTTGGTGCCCTGCTAAGTTGTCTCTTTTCTCTGAGGTGAGACCAAAGACACATTATCAACCCTGGTGCCACAATAATCTTCTTTCATATTCCTCTGTTGTCAGATTCAGAAGCCAATCTTGGTCGGCTCTATTGTGAAACACTGAATCAAGTACGCAACGGGCCATTAAGCATCCCGGCCAGGGAATTCTTTTTTCTCACCTTCTGTTTGTGTCATCAATTTTCAGCCTGACCATGTCCACTGGAGCGTGATCATGACTTCCCTCAACGAGTCAGAGGAGACCTCCCCTCCCTCCTTCCCTCTCTCCTCCCGTGAACACAATTTCTCCCACTTTGTCACCCATGACCCGTCATACTCCCCCATATCCTTCCCCACCTCCTCGCTGGCGCCCTCCAACTGCACCAGCTCCCCGTCAGCCTCCTCTCCTCCGTACAACTTCTACGCCGTGCTGCTGGTGCTCCTGATCTTCTGCGTGGTGTTCGGTAACGTGCTGGTGTGCGTGGCTGTGTCGAGGGAGCGCGCTCTTCAGACCACCACCAACTACCTCATCGTCTCGCTGGCTGTGTCCGACCTGCTGCTGGCCACGCTGGTCATGCCCTGGGGCGTCTACATGGAGGTGTGTGTGCACTTATGAGTGCTTGCACTTTTTGTGATCAGTGCTCTGACAAAAGAAACACACACACACACAGCTTGATGCGTTGGGAACTAAATGTGAATACAAATATTATGGATTGTGTGTTCTTGTTTCTCTAGAAGCTTGTTGTTTTCCATTACAACACATGCTAAACAGAAGCAGTAACATCAGATTTCAGAAGAGCAGTTACAGAACATTGAATCATTATTTTCATTAAAGATCAATTTTCTGATTATTTTCTCGGTTAATTGATGAATCATCGTAGAGCTCTAACAACTAGTCGAGTAAACAATTAGTAAATCCACAGAAAATGAATTGACACTTTGGAAGAAAAAGCTCTCTCAGGTCCAATAAAGTGGCCGGTTCAGATGAGTTTATTCACTGTGCAGCGGAGACAGAAGTTCACAAGAAGCAGTGGGAGTCTCTCTGACCAGAATGAGTTTTCTGGTCATGGTTTTAATACAAAGTTACAGAATAACAAAAAGCAGAGAAGACGTTCACTCACAAAACTGGAGTATATTTGCATAGACCCAATACGTCTGCTCAAACTGTTGAAAAAAGGTCCTTTGTTTAAATGAAGTGCCAACTCCGCTGTAGCTGGCTCCGACTCTAAACAAAAGGTCTCACTCACAGTGACCAAAGTGAAATGCTTTGTTTTAACACTAAGTTAGACAAAAAGCAGATAGACTTATTGAACACAGGATACACTAAAAGTTTGTTGATCAGAGAAAATAATAGGAACAGGAAAGAGGATATCAGGATAAAACGAGACTAAAACTGTTAGGTAATTCATTTTCTTCTACAACATCTATTTTGATAATCGATCGGTTTTAGCAATTTATCAAGAAATATGCTGGTTCCAGATTCTCAAATGTGAAGATTTGTTTCTTTCTTGTCATATATGAGAGTAAACTGATTATTTATGTAACAAATTTGTTTGTTCACAAAAACAAGCAATTTGAATACATCTTCCGTGGGCTGTGGGACATTTTAAGACATTTTTTCACTTTTTTAATCTGCCGATGAATTAATAGTGACATAGTTAGTTGTTGCCTTGAATCAATTAGTTTATGAAATGTCAGAGAATATTGGAATATGCACGTGACATCTCATTCAAAGCGATGTCATCAAATTGCCTGTTTAGTCAACCAACAGTCACTAACCATGTTTTGTTTACCACATAAGACAAAGAAAAGCAGCAAATATTATGAACAGTTATTAAAATAGTTGCAGATGAATGAATGAATTTTCTGTCGATTGACTTACAGCTCTGTAACAAACACAGCTGGCCTGAAAAACAAGTTAGGTGTAAGAAAGACTAGCTAAACTGAAACTGTGCTGTATCTGACACTATGTGTTGAGGCATATGGTTACAGGAAGACATTACTTGCAAGGTTGAACTCAATAATAAACAGCCTGTCATGTTGTCCATTTTTGTAATTTAATCGTGCAATAATGAGCTAACTTTCTGCCTACATTATAATGAATTTTTCCTGTGCCTGCAACGTTTATGTTTTGTCCTGAACTTTTCCAATCCTGTTGCAGCTTTCTTCAGAATAGATGACATATTCAGATTGCTCATTTTGTCTGGCAAACAGAGCAAAACTCAAACATTATAAGTTTACTCTCACATAAGACAAAAGAAAGCAGCAAGTTATCAACCTTTTAGGAGTTCAGCTTTTTAGGAATCAGCAAATGTTTGGCATTTTTGCACAAGAAATTACTCAAGTGGTTAATTAATTGTCAAAACCTTACTGATGAATTTAAAATGTAGGCTACCAGAGGTGTCAAAAGTATTCACATTCATTACTCAAGTAGAAGTATAGATACTAGGGTTTGAAAAGCCTTCTGTAGAAGTTGAAGTATCAACTCAACATCAACTTTTTCCTCAAGTAAAAGTATAAAAGTACTGGTTTCAAAACTACTTAAAGTATAAAAGTAAAAGTAATGTAAGGGGAAAAAAATGACATTAAGGACAAAAGCTTTTTTTTAAATATATATATATTTAAAAAAGGAGCACCTTGTTCAATTGTATTTGTCTGTTCTGTTTGTTCAGAAATATAACCATTAAAAGTTGATCTAAATTTAAAAAAAGGAGCACAAGGCGACATTAAAGAACGGCTTATGTATTGCTAAGGCCACAGGGTCAAAATTAAATGAATTATTAAAAATGTAATAACAATAACTTATTTCAGGCTGAGTCTGTGTTGTTTTTCAGACAATGGCAATAGACAACCCTGTTTGTTTGACAGATATTGTTGTATTAAATCGGAGTCTTTTGCAATTTGATAAGGGAAAGCCATATCATGGTTTCGATTTTAGTTTGTTTGACAGATATTTGCCAAAGCAATGGCGCAAAACAACGTTAGAGACCTTTTATGTGAAAATGAGAAATTTTGAAAATGTTTTCGCTTCATTATTATTATTATTAGACTATGATGGTTGTCTTGTTGTGTAGACTCATTTTTGATGAATGAGAGCAATCAGCGCTAATCTCCTGTGACCACTTCATAATAAAAGTCAACTTGTGTTTCGCCACAAGTCCCTGCTGAGCACACCACCTCCGCACACTCCTCTCAGAAAACCCCCGTATCGTTCCAAACTGTGAACCCAACGCAGCTGCTATATCCCCACAAGACATCCCATTCTTTCGGTTTTCTAATATAAAACTAGCATATTCGTCTAAAAACATTTTTACGTCTGTATCATTCTAACTGTCCATGGTCTCATCGATGTCCAAATGATTTCCGGGTATGCAGCCGCTTACTACCTACGATCGCTTCCGGGTCACGAAAAAAATGAATGAGGAATAAGATTTATATACACAATTTAATTTCCGAGTTCCATCTACAAACACATCAAAGAAAATCGGATAACGAGATAGTTTTTTGTTTTCCGTTTTTTAATATCAAAACAAAAAACGAATAATGGGTTGTTTTTTGTTTTCCTATTTACTAATTGTAATTGGGAAACTGGCCGTTTTTCGTTTTTGTTTTTTTCCTTTCAAAACGAAAATCCGTTGGCCGCCAAGTACACGGACCAAAAAGTCTGCTGTAAAATAATTACTCCAGTAAAGTATAGATATCCAAAATTTCTACTTAAGTAAGAAAACGAAGTATTTGTACTTCGTTACTTGACACTTCTGAAATGTACTTATAAGTTATTAGAACTTAAGCTCCAGAATAAAATAAAAAAAAACTTGAATTCAGTCCTCATGTCTCGCAGACTATAAATATTTAATGTGCAAAAGGCAAAAATACCAATTACTACATTCAGTCCTTTTTATCCGTAAACCCACTATCTTTTTTTAATGTGATATTGGAGATACAATACAACCTTGTGGGTAAATTGGGTTACTTCAGAAATGAGTCATTGGGGCCCGCAGTAAGGACAAATGGAATTAAATATTAAGTACTTCTGAGTGATCCAGCCTGGTTAATATTAACACTACTCCACTAGGCTTACAACATGTATCAGCCAAAATGTACAATATGAGTGGTGTAATTAAAGCCCTTGAAGGGTACATAAGTTATAAATGAAAGTGAAGGAAAAATGTCTTGTTGTATGTCAGTTTGTGTTTGTTTTGTTGAAGGTGGTTGGAGAGTGGCACTTCAGTCTCATCCACTGTGACATCCTGCTCACCCTGGACGTCATGATGTGCACCGCCAGCATCCTCAACCTCTGTGCCATCAGCATCGACAGGTGGATTCTCGCTTAAACTTTACTCTTTGGTTTACTCTCTTTACTGGGGCATATTTCTCTCTTTTTTTTAATTCTTTGATTTATTGAACGTATAACACACTCTCATCGTCTTTCTCTGTTTTCTTACAGTTAGAGAAAAAGAAACAGTGAGTTCATGATGATAAAAAAAAAACATCAATATGTATTTTATTTACTTCATACTCTCCCCTAGTCTTGATCTTGATTGCTTCAAGTTGGGCTAGACAAAGAGCTGGCAACACACGTGCCTGCAATACAAGAAAAACACACACGCATCCACTAAAAACATTTAAAAAATGCGCTCGTCGGGGGCACCTGGTGTAGCTCACCTGGTTAAGTGTGCGCCCCATATACAAAGGATCAGCCCTTGTCGCAGCGGCCACAGGTTCGATTCCAACCTGTAGATCTTTGCTGCATGTCATCTCCCCCTCTCTCTCCGCATTTCCTATCTGCAGCTGCCCTGTCTAATAAAGGCCTGAAAAAAAAATCTTAAAAAAAATAAAATGCACTCGTCATCCAGCTGTCACACAGCAGCAGGTTAGAAGCCCCACATACTTTAGTCATCTGTTTGTCTATCAGCAGGAAATGTCAGGCCTTTACTGCGGCTTTTACATTGTCTTCTGCAGCCATTAGAGTTTGTTCTTCATGGATCAAGGAGACTGTCTATGATGATTTGGCGTTCCACCTGATGTCCTTCTCATGGGTCTAGGGGGAGGTGACCAGACAGGCTGTCTGCAGCTACACCCTAATTACTCTGACAAAGTCACACATTGAGGCTGGACCAGTTTAGACTTAGTGCAATATCTAAGGATAGAGTCTAATTGCTTTGTCAAAGCTGACGATAAAATATGCACTGCAGTTAGACAGTTGTATTGGCTTCATGCCTGATCAGTTAAAAATAAAACAGTTACTACAAGGTAGCATGGGAAAACCTTGACGGACTTCCGGCAAATTTGAGATGTGCTCTGCAAGTCAGTCTGGCCAAGAGCCCATTCAAGCCCATTTCCAATTTTTCCAAATCGAGGCACCAATCACAACCGTTGAGGCGGGCTTTACACGATGACGATAGCGCAGCGACGGCGAGCAGCTTTTTGTTTACATTCAACGTGACGGCTACCGAAGCGCAGCAAACCGTTGATGCCGCTGTCGCTGTTACATCACCCGGATCGTTGGTCTGATTGGTTGAAGGACTATCCAATTGCACCCAGAGGCATTTGAGTGGCGTCCGTTGGTGACGCCCCTTTGTAAAATGAGCTGCGAATGAACCTCACAAAGACCCCACTCTCAGTTACAACTGAGAAGGGTCTGGTGTCAACCAGGCTAATTACAAGGTTAAAGTGCCTGACAACTTTAATGTAAGGATGATTACGTCTATATTAGTGTACTGTAAGAGTCAGACTCTGAGCCCTTTTTATACACAGTCCTCCAGTTGTGAATGATAGAAAGTAATTGGATAAAATTAGAATAAACCCAAATAAAGTCATCATATTTAATGTTTCTACTCCAATTTCTCTCCAATATTTCTTAGTGAATGTGCTCTTGTGTGAATGAGCTGGGACTGTGATTACCTAATTAATGATCCCTGATCCCCATTTCCCCAATCCACTTAACTATTTAAGTTTTATTTCTTCTCTAAATACACAGCGGTTACATGAGGAAGTTTATTCCAGTGTCTGCATCCTCTTTATTCATGGCACTTTGGTTCCACAGTCTACACATCAGCCTAAAATTAGAGGAGGGTCGCCTGTTCAGGTCCCGTGTGGACCAAGTACGGAGCGTGGACTGGTAGCTGGAGAAGTGCCAGTTCACCTCCTGGGCACTGCCATGGTGCCCTTGAGCAAGGCACCGAACCCTCAACTGCTGGGGTGCTCCTTTAATGGGCAGCCCCTTCACTCTGACATCTCTCCATTAGTGCATGTTTAGGTCCTGTTTGTAAATGTGTGTGTAATTGGGGCCTGTGTGTAATAACGAACAGCAGATTAAAAAAATTTAATTTTCCCTGGTCATTAAAGCATAACTTAATCTTAAAAATCTTAAAGTTAAAGGTCCTCTAAGCGATGTTGGGTGACGTTACTTCTTGTTGATGTTCGAAATATTGTCAAACAAAACTGAGGCTAGCTCGCCTCTCCCTCTCCCTCCTCCTCATCCCATCTCCTCCCTCTCCCTTCCGTGCTTCCGTGCACTAACCCCCCAACCCCCACCCCCAAATCCTTCTCGTCGGTTATTGGCTGGAACAGTGTTTGTTATGTTTCGTGGTGCAGGTTGGCGCAGTGTGTTTTTGTTGCCGTTTGTGGAGCCTGGGCTGTCTACAGAGACCGCGTGTGTTCAGGGAACAGGCAGCTAGCAGATAGTGAGATGTTAGAGCACCTTTAATATTGTTTAATTTTGTCCTGTAGCTATACAGCTAGGAATTAGAAATGTATATCTCTAGACCTAGACCATTGTTGTGCACAATCCCTACAGGACTCCTTCACAGCTGATATATTCCTGAGGTAAACTAAAGTACTATGCCTCCAACATCATGTTGCAGATTTTGACTCCTAAAACAACAAAGACCTTCTGGGAATTGAATCTATTAAAAGCGGAGTTTCATTTGTAGAGTCTTGGGTTACTGCTCGCAGTCTGGATTACAGCAAGACGGCACACCCCTGCGCTTAAAGCAGACGGCTTGAATTGGTTTTGACATGCCGGCAGGTGTGTGTTTTGTGTCCTAGTGGGCTTTGAAACAGGCAATGATGGCTTGGCTGCTGTCGAAAAGTCAAAAAATTACCTCCTAAGTCCTTTTCCTAACCACTTTTCCTTAACCGCGATGGTAAACGTCATGAGGTCAAGGAAAGGTGTGAAGGACAATTCAAAAGGATTAATAAATGTGGACAACCCGGTGGAAAATATTACTTCATCACCATTTTCCCCCTTCTTATTCTGCAATAATTAGGTTATGTCGTTTCATGTGAAGCACCCACTGCATGTAATTTCGTTATTATAAAACACTGGGCTGTAGGCTTTTTCTTGTATGAAAGGTGTTCAGCAAATAAAGTTTATTTTCATTATTGGTTGCTCAGCTCACCCTCCTGTCCACAAATTTTTATCCACATGAATCCCGATTAGGATGATTGTAAAATAATTGTTACATGTATGCAAGATAAGCAGAACGCATTAGACCTACAGATCTATGGTAGGCTACATATTCTATGTTATAAGGGTTAGATGGTAGTGGGTGCGTGACAGAAATAGCCTACATTATTAATAAGGACAATATTCTCTAAACTGTAAACAGAGCAGAGCTGTCTGCTGCTGCTGCTGTGCGCGTTCACGCACGAGAACAGCAGTCAACAGCGTGACTCCATCGATTATTTCATAAGCTATAAAAGTCGAGTTATGTTTTCTCTGGCAACTTTATAATTAGATTTTTTTAGTTTTGCTGTTTAAATGTCCCACGATATCAGCTAAAGTAACATTACTGTGCGCATGGAAACATTTACAGTTACTAAAAACAGTACATCTTTGAAGAAAACACTGATATATCACTACGATAGCCTACAGACACTGTAGAAAGGGTGTAAGTAACTTGTATGGGTATTTCAGGTAATTGATTTGAATGCCGTCAGAGCCGATCCACACATTTTTACATAATATTCCTACTTTTACACATGGTCATAATAATGTAGTCATATCTGTACAAGTTTTTAACAAGACATATATATTGAAATAAGCCAGGGGGCGAACTGGTAACTTGTTTCAGACGCTGCTCTGGGCTATAAATAAACCAGTGTCCGGTGCGTTGTGTAACTTTGGATCCAGCGGTCCATTCATTCACAGTTCTGTAAACACATGCTCACTGTCATGTTACGCGTTGGAGAGGAGAGTAAAGTTCTCACATTAACCGGTTTATTAAACCACTCAAACAATGCCATAAAGTGCATTATCATTATTAGGTCTATTGTGTTGCAATGTCTCACTAAAAATAAAATGCACACACATATATATAATATGTACAATATTACTGCGCTACTGCGCACCATGGTGATCGCTTTCAATTTTGCTGCCGCAAGGACTTGTAGGACATAAATGATGGTCCAGTGTATCCTATGCTAAAGGAGGTAACAAAGGAAACAATGAAGCACCTTGAGTCCAACATATTATTAGCAAAGATAAGACAGGAATTTCCCCAGTGTGGGATTAATAAAGTCTATCTTATCTTATCTTATCTTATCTTATCTTATAAATCGGCCTATTTGTGATTTGTTTTTAATTTTACACATTGATGACCGGCTTATTGGCCTGTAGGTAAGGTAAGGTAACCATTCACAGATACAATTAATCCTAGTGATTCACTGTGCTACATGTATGTTTAACATTAAAACATGATGTATAAATGTCAATAATAATAATGTGAATAGCTTTGTATTGTATGCACCATAAAACAGGTATGGATGAAGGCTTTAGGCCGCCCTATTACACATTATTGTAGGCCCAGTTTAACTCAATTTTATACAATATGTTATGGGGGATCCCTGCTCCGTCTCTTTCAGCTAAGGGGTCCTTGGCCTAAAAAACATAGAAGACCCTTGACTTAGACAATTTGAAAGGCTATTATCATGGCAGCCACTTAACTACTTCCGGGTCATTTCACTCCATTAGGAACCTTCTATGAAGCAAATTCGACCATTCTGTGTTCTGTGTCAAGTGCCTGAGTTCACTTTAAAATGTGAGAACATGTTGATGGAATAATGAAGTCTGAAGAAGCATCAATATGTGTTTACTCTGTATTGACAATGTGTTCAAATGCATGCGCCATGAGTGAGTGCGAGAGAGGCATGCTAATGTATTTTCTCTGTGTGTGTGTGTGTGTGTGTGTGTGTGTGTGTGTGTGTGTACTATTGCAGATACACAGCGGTAGCCATGCCGATGCTCTACAACACCAGATACAGTTCCAGGAGGAGGGTGGCGGTGATGATTGCTGTGGTGTGGTTCCTCTCCTTTGCCATCTCCTGCCCTTTACTGTTTGGACTCAACAACACTGGTAACAGCTACATCTGATCCCTTCTCTCAACTTACTTCCCATTTACTAGTTAAGTGTGTTGTGAGCTCCACCCAGGGATTACAGTCTTAGTGCTCGGTCAATCCACAAAGTGACATCAGATTCATTCACATGTCCTCACAAAACAGGTGGTGCTGTGGTCTTGGTGATGTAGTGACTACTTGCTGGTAGTGCAGCGGTTACACTATATGGTCATCACTTTCATGACAGTTGTGCAACTGCTCAGCAGCACAAATTCACGTTATAGTTCACCAAAGATAAACTTATTTTAAGATATAAAGACATGAAGATAGCTTATCTTTGCCTATTGCCTTTAACTGAAAACAATTGACTTTGGTCGGAGTTTTCTGAGGGCCAGCATCTTTAGCTGTGGTTCCTAACTTCGGGGGTGGGACCCCTAAATGGGCCCCTGCAGGGTCATTAGTTGATTAAAAGGATAACAAAGAAATACAATGTTTTTTTTACACAAAACGTTTTTTTTTCAGACATTTCTTGGATTTTTGCTTTTTCGTCTTGTATAAAACTGGATACTTTCACCTCTTCAGCCTTTTAACAATACCACCCAGGCACACATTACAAGACTTGACTTTTTGAGGTCAAAAAGGATTTTGGGATCCTTCATTTCACTTCCATTGAAGAGCCTTGTTACAGGTGCAGCATTCACTGCTTTAGCTTCAGCCTGTATTTAACATGGTTGCTGTTTGGGCCGTGTCCTGTTTCACACCAATACAGGTTAAGGCACAAAACGGCTCTTTTAATTAATGCTAATATGGAAATGGAAGATTGGGTCCTTCATGGATAGTTTAGTCTGCAGCTGTTATTGGATGTTTTCTGAATTTTTGCACTATTCTGCAAAGCGATATTTTACCCTAATTTAACTCACTAACTAAGCATCATACACATTTTCTTCTGTACTCACAGACATTGCAGTGCTCTGAATCATCTGTCCCTGAATTTGATTATCAATCTTTGAGCAGATAGAAAGCAAATCTCATGCTGCTCAGTAAACAAACAGACCTTATACTTAAATATCCATTAGCACAGATTAACAGACCATTCAGTAATTTCCCCATATGTTGTTCTCATTGAGGGAATGACAGATGACGTGCAAACAAGTGGGAACACATAATCCTGGATTTGTTTGCTGTCTCACAAAAGGAGCAGCAGTGAAGATGCTCGACTGCTAACCCCTACTTTAATGAAGGCAGCTGCGAGGAGGGACTTAATGTGAAATGTGCTCGCATTGAACTGAAAGCAAACCACTTGAGAATGAGTGGAAAACAAGAAGTTATGTGAGAGACAGCCTGAGTTGACAATCAAAACACAGCAAAATACTGAAAGATTTAAAAACATATATTTCACTCTCCTCAGTAACAGGCTGCTCATAGATTACAACACACGAAAAGTACTTCTTGGGTAGATTTTCCATTCAGTTCTTGTGCCAGTGTTTGTTCTCAAATGGTCAACTTGCATCAACATTATTTTGCTTTAGAGAAAATTGCTTCAACTCTCATTATATGCATTAAAAATGAATCTACTGCCAGGGGAAACAGCTAGTGTGGCCCTGTCCAAAGGTAAAATAATCCACCTACTAGCACGTGTAAGGCTCAGTTATTCCTTGTTAGTCATCATCATCAACATTGTTTGTTTCATCCGTTCAAAAAACAAAGTGTAAAAAAGAGCAGTTCCTTGGCTGACAATTCAGACACAAAGGCAATTCAATGTGATCTGTGGGACTGCAAACATGACATTCATAAATATTACATGTTTGGATTTTGTGTGTGTGTGTGTGTGTGTGTGTGTGTGTGTGTGTGTGTGTGTGTGTGTGTGTGCCTGTGTGTGTGTCTGCAAAGCTGCCCCCAGGTACATGAGAGTGGTTTTGATCCAACTCTTTTGATTAAAACAATAAAAAAATCATAAATTATTCAAACTGAAACAACAGAGAAATCATATAATCTTCTCTGAACGTTTCTCTACAATATTCATTTGTTGCATGTTTCCTCTCTGCATTAGCCAGCCGGGAAGGCACCACGTGCAGCTTTGCCGATCCGGCCTTCGTGGTGTATTCATCGGTGGCCTCCTTCTACGTTCCCTTCATCGTAACGTTGCTGGTTTATGCGCAGATCTGCGTGGTGCTGCGCAAGCGAGGCAGACGCACCGCCCCGCCGCGCAGACACGGCCTGCACACACATGGCGGAGCTGATGTGGGAGAAGGTCATCGACACAGGAAGGTAGAGTCACAAATTTGGATGCCAACTGTGTTTTGATCATTCTTAAGACGTTTATTTTTACTGTGTTTTCACATTTTTCTCTTCCGGCTAATTTTGGCGTTACAGTTTTTGTCGACTACCTACACACTGAAATCAAAAGAATTACACAATTATCAAAACCTTACACTCAAGGAGCAAAACATTGGCCCAGATGTGCACCACTATACGCACAATGTCAGCCTCACACTTTTTGCAAAACAATACACACAGTGATTTGCAAAACACTAAACACACTTGTATTCATTAGACACAGAAGTATGTCATGATGTCACTTCCTGACTGTCAAATGACCACACCTATGAGCCAATCTGTGAAACACAGCCATCAGGTGTGCAAACACATGATTGCTTAATTGTAGACACACCAATCAGGTTCACGCACTATAGAAATGGAGAAATATAGTTTTTTGTAAATAGTGTGATGCTGACATTGTGCGTATAGTGGTGCACGTCTGGGCCAATGTTTTGCTCCTTGAGTGTAAGGTTTTGATAATTGTGTAATTCTTTTGATTCCAGTGTGTAGGCAGTCGGCAAAAACTGTAACTGCTGTCCTCTTCTACAGTGTATGTGCTCCATTTGGTCTAGAAAAGACCCCAATCAATGCATCGGCATGTTCACTATATTAGCTGATTTAATTTAATCACAGTATTGATATTGGTGTATATTTGGGCCTAAATGTAACAAAAAAAACCTAACGCTTATTAAACACTTTTGTTTGTTTTGATGCTTAACAAAACGATTTCCTGCCAGTGTATTTTAACAATTTTTTTTAACCCTTTAAATATTGATATTGGCATCAACTTCAAAAATCCAGTTTGAGTTGGGCTTTTCATATTTTTATATGCTGCCGCCTTCCCTTTCAGAATAAGTGTACACAACCAGAGGATGTGAAGTTGTGCACCCTGATCCTGAGGCCCGCCACCGCTGGCCCACAGCGCAAGAAAGTGGTGAGTCTCTCAGCAACACGGATGGCCTCTCTCTCTTCACTCTCCCTTTCCTGTCTTTCTTATACAATATGTTGCCTCTGCAGTAGTTTATTAACCTGACTCCGCCAGATGGATTGCTTCGCATTTGCTCGGCATATCCATCTGGGAACTTTCCGTTGGAGAACTTTTGGGAAAGAGCGAAAATACTGGTTAGCTGATTGGATAAATCATCTGTCTATCACCTATGTTGGTGATAGACGGGCCAAATCAACCAATCAGATCAACTAAGCGTATGAAAATACAACCACAAGCCCGCCCCTGCTGCTGCAGGCAAAGCATAGCTCGTTAGCTCCTGCAAGCAAGCAACATGTCGGTAAAGGATATTTCCCGTTTGTGTAACGAGAATTTACGAATAAAAGTCACCATTTCAGGTTCCCGGACCATATTCCAAAAGAAGGATCCAAGAGAAAAAAGCATTAGCCAGCAGCTAACAGAATTAGGGCTAGCGCTGGCTGAAAATACTGGTTAGCTGATTGGATAAACCATCTGTCTATCACCACCTAAACCCACCTCAAAACCAACGCTGATTGGCCCGGTCGTTTGGCTAACGGCTCCAAATTTTCTCTGCCTCAAGATGCCAGACTGATCTGCGAGTGGAAAACTGGAGCACGCGAGATCAGGACGGTCTCACGAGGCTATTAGTTTATATCCACAACTTTTCACTTCCGGGATTGCTCCGGAAATTTCGCTGGATGTCCCTCGTTTCGTCTGTCACTTTCCGCTTTCTTTGTGTTGGCATTATAAACTACTAGGGGTGTAACGATACACTCAGCTCACGATTCGTTATGTATCACGATACTGGGTTCACGATACGATATGTATCACGATATTTTGAAAAAAAATGCAAAAATTCAACTGAAAATCAAATAACAGATTTATTTAAAATTAACAGTGTTCAATACCTGTCTTGTTATACATACAACTTAAAGAATGTACAATACTTCAATATAAATCAAGATTTAGTTTAACCTTCTGTATGTAAAGTCAGACGTCATATCCTATTCATTGGAGCATGAATGCAGTGAATGTAAACATGACGCGGGTACGGTAGCTCAACCAATAGGATTAAACGGACGTCATAGGCCGGGACACACAGGGCCGATTTTCGGCCGTTGGACAGTCTGGCGAGGTCAGTGACGCAAATCTGTTCATTGTGTCCTGTGCCGTCGTCAGTCTGGGGGGCTGTCGGCTTTAAATTTGGCCGACCTGACATGTTCGGTCGGCGGCAGGGCAGTCGGGACTCACCCGGAAATGGCGAGCAGAATGAGGTGACTAGAGTCTCTCAAAATCTGATGAAAATCTTTTAAACTGACCTTTGTTGATCTGAAATGAAGACCGATTCAGCAACTGCACGGCCTATTTCTCGCTTAAAATGTTTTCAGAAACACGTTTCAGTGAATTATTTTAGTACAATATGAGATCGTATTCTGAACAAGCCGCCATGACAGTCTGGCTCTCAATTTCCGGAGAAAACAAACCCATGTGACGTGTTCGTCCAATCAGCTGCCGGTTGTCACTTCTTGGGCAACAATACAGATTAGCGCCGCCTGCTGTTATGGAGGCGTATTACGTCTCGTCTCGTCTTTTTGATGTGTCCCGAGGCAGTTTTTTGCATATTGTTCTATATCTATGGTTTTTTGGACCTCGGGGACGTGACTGATCATCTCGACTGGCTTTTCTGCCGATGGTCGGCCGTCTGATATGTGTGTCAGCACCTATATAGTGGTAGTAAAAAAAAATATATATATTTTTATTATAATAATATCGCCATACCTCTACGATACATATCGTAAAATTTTTGCATCGCGATAAATCGTACCACGATATATCGTTACACCCCTATAAACTACATTATGCTCCTCAGATGTCTGCAGGTAAAATTCAGACAGCTGGCTAGACTATTCACTGTCCAATCTGAGTTTTCTGTTGCACGACTAAAGCAACTTTGAACGTACACGTTCCACCAAAAGACGTCCCTTCCCGAGGCTATATGATGATTGTGATTTGTTTACAAAAAAATGCCAATAAACCAGAGCATGTTTTTATCCCATCCCGGAATGCTGTGTGGACTAGCCAGACCCTCCTCCGCAGCGCTGCGAAGGAAGGTCTGGCTAAGCGAGACTACCTCTGCAGTGATGCTCTGCTTGCTCCCTGTTGTCCCATCTTCCATAAACGTCCCCCTTTCTTTTACTTTCGTTTCATCTTCACCATCAAGCATCCACATCTTTGTTTGTCCCCCAGCGCGTACCTCCCTCACCACCCTCCTTCTCTTCTCTCTATGTGTCAGACCCTGGTCAAGGAGGCGATGGTTCACCCTCTCGAAGTGGAGCCGGGTCAGTTCCTGCCGCAGACCGAGCAGAGCCTGGCTCCTCCTCCTGCTCCCCAAACCCCCTCCCACTCGGCCCACGCCAGGATCTCCCTGGCCATCTCAGTTGGACCTGCCCCGGTTCTTCCCTCCACTGTGACACGATCGGCCCTGATGCCTCGTCCCGCCACCCTCGAGGACGGCATGAGGGGCCGTGAGGGATGGAGGGAGCGCAGTGGAGGGAGAGAGAAATGGGGGATGACCAAGGAGAGGGTGAGAGGGAGGCTGTCACAGCAGAAGGAGAGGAAGGCGACAAAGATGCTCGCTATTGTGCTTGGTGAGCGGCAGCGGGTAGTTAATAATGAGCCATGTACACTTGTAGCGTGTGTGTGTGTGTGTGTGTGTGTGTGTGTGTGTGTGTGTGTGTGTGTGTGTGTGTGTGTGTGTGTGTGTGTGTTTGTACACAAACAAACTAGTCTACATGAATACTGTATGTAATTTATGTATGTAATCAGTCACACCAGTCTAATATTATTTGGGGATGTTGCATCTTAAGTCATTCTATGCAAATGTGATGAATTAACTGCAATCTGTTAAATCCCACCTCATTAACTTTCAAAGGTAACATGTGATTCCTTTACTGTCTTTATATAGATGCAGAGTTCATTATTTAAAACACTTCAGTTTTAGAGTTTTTTTGGCCAATTTTTAACTCACTTTCTATTACCATAGGCATTGTGTATGCTTATACCAAGAGCACCTTTTTTGGGGGGTTGAATGAGGACAGACAATCTAGGTGAAAATCTGTTTTAAATGATCTTGTGGTGGTCTGGTAAATAACTGAAAATAATGAGCCTGTTCTAGATGAAAGGTTTTGAATGCATTTTTGAAGAAAGTCTGACTTATTACAATGAGAGACAAATTGTCAAATCTGTCAACTCATCCGTGGCACCAATTTTTATGCTCTCCGTATTTTATGGCTTTTCACTTGATTATATTTTGTTTCTCGCCTACCTCATATGTTTTGTGATTAATGTGACTTGGCTGCTGTAACACTGTGATTGGAATTGATGACGAAGCTCTAAATGTATCTATTTATGTATTGTTTCCGTAGTTTTATGGTTCTGTGCGAAATAAAATGCAGCAGTTGGCGGGATATTTCATTAGTTATACCCAGGGGCGTCGGACTGGGGGGAAAAAGGGGACTGAGTACCCAAGGCCCTCATGTGAGAAGGGCCCAAAAATATGCTTGAATGAATAGCTGTTGGTGCGGGGAGGGGCCCATAGAAAATGCCTTTCTACAGGGCCCAGAATTTAGTGTTACGCCCCTGGTTATACCCCTGAAGAATTTGTACATGTGGGGCTAAAAACATGCAGGAACTCAGCCTCTAATTCAGAGATAATCAACAGGGGTCCAGGACCCCTAGGGGGTCTCCAGAGTTACTGCAGGGGGGCCACCAAATTATAAATTTTTTGAAAGTTTTTCTTTCTAAATTTAAAATGCCTTAACATGAATCCAACATATTATTAGCAAATATAAATCAGCCTGTTTGTGAAAAAACAGTGATGACAGGCTAGATTAAGTAGTCACTAAGATAGCCATCCACAGATACAAATTCACTGTCACATGTATGTTTAAAATTAGAACATTATTTATAAAATCATGCCAACAATTATTATTTTAATAGCTTAGTATTCTATGCAATAAAAAGTATGTATAAAGGCAACATTAAAACATTATTTATAAAATCATGCCAACAATTATTATTTTAATAGCTTAGTATTCTATGCACTAAAAAGGTATGTATAAAGGCTTTAGGCCGCCCTAAACGTTATTGTAGGCCCAGTTTGATATACCAACTTCATTTTATACAATACTTGTAGTAGGGGGTCCCTGCTCCGTCTTAATTTCAGTTAAGGGGTCCTTGGCTTAAAAAAAGTTGAAGACGCCTAGTCTAATCCACTTCCTGTCCCTGTTTCTAAGGTGTGTTCATCATCTGCTGGCTGCCTTTCTTCCTGACCCACGTGCTGAAGGCCCACTGCAGGAGCTGTTGCATCTCGCCCTCACTGTACAGCGCTGTCACCTGGCTGGGATACCTCAACAGCGCTGTCAACCCTGTCATCTACACCACTTTCAACATCGAGTTTCGCAAAGCCTTCATCAAGATCCTGCACTGCTGAGAGCTGGAGAGAGAAGAAGCGTCAACTGTCAAGCCTGTCGTTGGTTTGAGATCAAAGGAGGGGGAGAGAGAGAGAGAAGTAGTCGTCACTTTTGATATACAGGAAATGGGGGAGGGTTTGAAATGAAAACATGCTAGACGATCATAAAAAGAGAGTGTGACAAGTAAGAGATAGCTAAAAGAACACAAACGAGGCTGGAGATATTTATGGAAAAAATGACATGCACTGCTTTGTGTACATACAGTCTGAAAGAGGAATATATGTGAGGACTGATCTCTCCACAGCATCCACACTGAAAGACTCCCTGAGACGTGACTGTTTTCCCAAAACGTTTGCTGTTGTGTTTGTCTTGTAATCCTGACAACCGGCATCTCGTTATTTGTTCGCATGTGCTCGTCCTTCTCAGAGGACTGGAACAAGTCAAGGTAAAGAGAAAAAAAACTGTGAACTGTACAGGAGTGGGGTTTTTTTGTTTGTTTTTTACTCTCATGCCAAAGGCTCGACCATTTTTCATACTTTTTGCAACGTTACACCAAGGCAGAATTATTGATTTGGCGATTGAGCGCACATTCACAATCACAGTGAAAAGAGCTTTCATTTAATTAAATGTGTACATGTTTTGCTTTTAATAAGTGTGCGTACATGTAAAATTTGGTCTTGTAAATAATAATTTAATTGGTTTAGAAGAGGAATCGCAAGTATTGTACAAACCATTGATAATAATACATTTTAAAAAATACATTTTATTTTATTGATTTTGTTAACTTTACTAATTGTATATGTCCCAAAGAAGTTTTTTTTTTACAAGGTGATCTGTATCCTAGTAAAACAAAAGAAAATAAGTAGAATAGATTACATAAACATATCTGCAAAATACAAATGAGTGCAATGCATGAATAAAAGCACAACCAGTTATAAAATATAAGAGATTTACAAATCCTTTCACTCTCTCAGTGGCACAGAGGTAGTAAAAAAGCAATAAGAGCCCCAATGCCTGTGTGACACAGGTATTGCACACATTTGAGCTGTTGGTATTCAGTGCACACTGAGGATTTTGGATAAGCCTTGTTATATTTAAAAGCCCCCATCCCGTCTGTCAATATGGTGAAAAATACTGTTTTTAATACTGAAATTGGAGGATGGTGTGTTTGTATTTTTACCTAGTGTTTCCCAAAAGATTACGGCATGTTGTAATGCATATTTAAATTAGTATTTTGCCCTTGAAATATCCTTTTTTCCTTCTTATTGATTACCTTGAAGCTATAGTAGTTACGTAGTTTCTGTCGCCCCCATGAGGAATTAATGACAACAAAATTGTCGGTGCGTCCACATGAAACAAGCCTTCTGTGAGAAATACAGAGAGAGTTGTATGGAGCTAATAGTCTTAATTAGCTTTGTAGCAACTCATTTGGCAATGGCTTGAATGTAACGGACGTTCATTAATATCAAAAAGTTACGCACTAAAGCCTTAAAATTCACACCTAAAAACACATTTTGCCACTGAACATTGGTAGATGGTAGAACGTTGGTTGAATTGTTTTGACTCCTTTCATAATTATGTTTAAACTGTGATACCAGTCAATACTATTAATATAATTTATATTAGCCAGAACACAGTCTGTGATCCAAACTAATTCCTTTGAAGTGGTCATATTATGCTTTTTGGCTTTTTACCTTTCCTTTATTGTGTTATATATCTTTTTTGTGCATGTTATAGGTTTACAAAGTGAAAAAGCTCAAAGTCCACCCCAAGGGGACTTACCATCTCCAACAGAAAACACTGTTCACAAACTGCTCCAAACAGCTCTGTTGTAGTCCAGCCTTTACTTCTGTGTATGTGTGTCACTTTGTAACACACGTTATAATGCTCGCCTAGCTGCTAGCGTGGACCACCCTCATACTCTGCTTCTGATTAGCTAGCAGTGCTGACCTAGCTACTGTGCATGTGCGACTCCCAACAAAGATGGAACAGAAGTGAGATGCCTCACTCTGTAGCTAAAACAGAGAGCTCAACACACAGGGTGAAAAGAGGAGCTGCAGCAATGTGCAGTACAACAAAAATATGGTGTTTTTGGAAAATTAAACCACATAATTCTATTCTGGTGCAACCTCTAAATACAATTATGAAACTGAAAATGAGCATAATATGAGCACATGCTTATTTGTCTACTTGCCGAGAGTGAAATGAGGAATGGATATAAAAGTTTGGTTGACTTTTTGCGACTGGACGCTTCCCGACAGGAACACTGGTGTCCTGTCACCTCGCTGATATGCCTGTCTGCACAGGATAAACCAAATGCTATTAAATTGCAAATGCTGCTGCACCTCGAGGGCTGCTGTGGAGAAGCTGAACTAGAGGCCTTTCTTTCCTTCCTGGACCGATACCGAAGGGAAACGAAGCTGGCAGAGCTGTATGTATCTCAGGAGATCGGATTTATGCGAGTCGCCAGCCAAAGTTATTGGAGTAAACAAGAACTCTGACACCATGGGAGCAAATGGAGCCTGCACGCTTCATTTATTTATTCATTCATTCAGTCAGTGTCAGTGCAGATGGAGAAGGTGCAATTCCATGCTCACGCTATAAACATCAACAAGCAAGCAATACTCAGCATAGAAATGTTTGTGTAGCTATATTACAGATGTGAGGCACACAAAAAAAAAGCATTTAGCATAATACAACACCAAAGCACTTCAGGAAACGTTTAGCAAGGCTGAAAACATTGTGACTGCAAGAAAATAGAAGACTAGTGCATTTTACATAGCTAAATAAAACCATTTCACCAAACACATTCACAAAACAGACATTTACCAAGAAAAGAGCAGTTTGTACACACTTTAGTTGTTTGCTAAATGTTTGGTTGCTGTTATTGTTTTCTTTTGCTTCAGACTAAAATATCTCAAACAGCTATCGAATGGATTGCCATGACATTTTTTGTACGGACACTCATGTTCTCCAGAGGATGAATCCTACTGACCCTGGTCAAACTTTAGTGAGCACGTTAGCATGCTGACGATAGCATTTGACTAAAAGCCTCACAGAGTCGATCGTGTGAGCACTTATTATATTTATATATCTATATTATATTTTCCGTCTTTGTTTCGTAAAATGTAAGTGTTTCTGTCTTGTGTTTTTGAAGTTATTTATTTAGGTAAAAATCTGTCTCTGTTTAGTCTGTTACATAAAATGTCATTTTACAAAAAAGGTTTGTTGTTGTTTAGGGAATGATTTGTTTTTCGTTTGACTTACTAATTTTATGGGACGTTTTCAGTTCAGTTATTTGGAAAATGTTGTCAGTTTGTTTAGTGAAATGTGTTTTGCACCATGTTTCCAATGCTGCAGATGCAGTGACATACAGTACCTGCCCACAGGTGATGCAGTCATGTCTCCTCCACCATGTTTGATCTTTAAAGTGAACTCAGCAGTGTTACCTAGAAGATGCTGAGTAACGCCACGACTGGGGTTACTTGTAGCGCCCAGCACCTCGCACTGTCTGAGGAAGTAACGTGATAGGACGAACAAAATACCCTGAAGTAGACTGGCCACACACACAAACACACACACACACACACACACACACACACACACAGGACTCACACACACAATAGGCCTTTTCTGATTCATATAATGAGTATGATTATTGGATACATATCTTTCAACTATAAGAAATTCAACTCCTTGACTCTGTGAATGTGTGTCTTTCCGTGCTGCCATTATGTTCCTCAGTGCTTGTGAGTGGGAGCAACTCATTCGTGTGGTGTACATTACCCTCTGTTATTAAACTCTGAGCCAAGCTCCCAATTATCCCCATGCATATTTCATAGACACCCAATGACAAGAGTGCACATATCCGTTACTGACCTGCCTGCTACAGCCTCGCCCTGCTCTGACCAGAGGAGGAAGGCTAAGTTGGAGAGGGAAGAAAAGTAGACTGGAAGGATAAGGAGGGAGATGATGAAGGGGGTGACACAACGAGATGATTGAGTGGCAACTGAGGAGAGGAGCAGGAGAGTTGTAGAATCACAAGAGAAGAGGTGTGCCATCTGAAGATGAGGGATTCATAGTAACGGAGCACACATCTTGTATCTTGGGATTGAAGATGCACCGGAGCAGGCGGGCTGTCTTCGGTGTCCTGTCCCTGACGGTGCAGCAGTGTTACATTTCTTTTCCCCACTCCGGTACAATGCTGGTTTATTAAGTGGAGGAGACCCACTCGGATGAATAATCCCTCGCATACAAATGAAGCGTACAAATCTGTACGCCTGACGTTCAGGTGAGAGCGCTTGAAAACATGTTTAGAGTACACTGATGTGATGAGATGTGAAGATGTGATGAGTTAACTGTATTGAACAATCAATGTCATATAGGCCTTTTCTTGCAGTGATAAGTAATCAATGTAGGTTAAAACAGCGTTAGTAACGTAACTCATAATTCTTACGAGAGTACTTTTTGTGACCTTATTTTACATTTGCTCATGAATTACATGTTTTATTTATTTATTTATTAGTATTTCCTCAAAGCAAACTTTTTATTTGGATGTTAACCGAGGCAGTAATTTCTTTCTGGATTTTTTAATTCTGTCTCATACTTTAATCAGGTTAAATTACCAAGATCCAATCTGACATTTGCTTAAAAAGGAGCAATTCACAAAACTCTTTCTTTGAGTAATGGAATATAATAAAATGCACTTTATAAGAACCATATTAGACTTATTCTATATTATATGGGAATTGTAGCACCTAATTTCTTAAAGTTACTCACAGAAGCATTATTCCAAGCTCATTATTTGTTGTTGCTTTTGTTTCTTTTGCAGGACTCAGCTGAGGTTTTGAGGGTTTCCTTCCATGCCCGTGTCCCACCTCTCAGCTCAGCCATGTCTGAAATCCAGCAGATCTTATCTGGACCAACACATGTACGCTGCTGATCAGACCACACAAGCTATACACCATCACGCCAAAGAGCATAAACCTTAACTTTAAACATACGTTGAATTTCATGAGCGCTACCCGCGACTTTACAGGCATGCATTTGCACGTCCAAGCAAGCAGCACCAGCGCTTCTGATGCACAGCAGCCAGTTGTTGCGTCAATCTATCCGTCCCTTGAACAGTGGTCATCAACATCTTCAAGTCCAACTAGTCATGAAGTACTGAGTGTATCGTCTCTGGTCCCTTCTACGGTCCTCACACTCATGCCTCACTATAAACCTCCAGCTAATGGAAATGTATACCCAGAGCTATCATCCTTATATGAAGTAACATCAGAGGCTCAACTTCCAGGAACTTTATCTTCTCCCTCCGGTTCCTCGGAGGCTGAAGATCAAAAAACCCTGGCTTCAGCACTTCCTTGTAGTGATAATTCCCAGGAAGTTCAGCAGAGGAAACCGTCAGATGGAGGCCCACTGGAGGAGGGATCAGTAGGCCTCATGTTACCCAAAGATCTCCCTGCTGAAGAGCCAGGTGTAGTAATAATTAAAGGAGACCAATTACGCTCATTTCCAGGTTCATACTTGTATTTTGTGTATTTACTAGAACATGTTTACATGCTTTAATCTTCAAAAAACACTTATTTATTTCATATTTTCCATGGCTGCTGCATCTGCATTTACCCTCTGTCTGAGAAAAGCCATTCAAAATAATCAAGGAGGGATTACCAACTGGTCAAAGTGGGCAACAACTCCAACTAACCCTAACCCTTCCTGAGTTTAGGTCAGGGTCTTTGGTTTATGACTAAATACCTGCAACACTAATGACATTCTCATCATCCTCAGATGCACCCACTATGCCTAAACAGCCTCACAGAGCCGCTAGCTTGGCTGTAGACCCTTCTCTCCTTATTATTGTTGTTATTTTTACATCATAATAATCTTGTACATCTCTAATACTCAGTTATCTGCGAGCTTCTTTAGTCATGTAGCCAAGTGAAATCAGCCGCATTATTGATCTGCACTCAGCCTTGCACCACTGAAAATTAATCCCTGTGAATAAATTATTCAATGTGTATCTTAAAACGAAAATATGTAGCCAAGAGCCCAACTATTCAAAAGAGCAGAAAGTAAAAGATGTGAAGTGACTATGTTGCTGATTAAATGAAAATTAAACACTCTCAGGTTCTTCATCTGCACAGACAGGCCTTTACTGCTCCCCTTGCTGCTCTTGTCTTTTTAAATGATGACATATTAGGTGTTTTATCCCTTCTAGTCACACAAAAAAACTTCAAAGAGTTGGCCCAAAATTTCATCACCTACTATATAATGAAGTCATTATTTGCCTTGCCAGTTCTTCAAAGGTGTTGGAGACACTTCTGCTCCATCTCCTGTCAGGATCAGATTAGTCTGGCTCAACAGATGTACGTTGGATAAAGCCTTACATTCGGTGTGTCTCGCATGCACAGGATGTCCCGCCCCTCTCGCTATCTCTGCTGCCAGGGCTTAGCGCCACTCTGGACGGTTGGGGTTGGTGCTAAGAAATACAAACAAGACAAAGCGTTTTTTTCCCCCTATTCCAAAATACATAACCAGACAATACTCCATTGCTGTTGAGATCGGTTTGGCATACTATTAATACTGTGTCCCCTTTACTGTAAAAGATTCATATTTTACACTAAGTGTCTTACCACCGTTTTCTTTCAAGATAAATCATTGCTTCTGTCCCTGTATGATTATTTCCATTGTGCTCTGTTTTCTAACTTCCTAAAAATATCTGTGATTTCTTCATGTAAGCCAGTTTTCAGCCTCTCTTTAGAATGCAGCCTTGACCCATTGATTCCACAAAACGACAGAGCCATCCATATGTTCCTGACTCCTATTCCCTCTTCAGTCAGAGTGGTTTCTTATCAGCTAGACAAGATAGATACAATAGCATTTCTCAGTTTCTTCAAAACATAGAGTGCCGAGGAAGCTGTTTTATAGCCTCAGCAATAACACCATAATGTGGGAGAGTGCAGATGTACAATCTATTTTATTGCTATTCGACCTCAAAAGGGCCTTTGATGCTATTGGTCACGGTATCTTTTAAAAGGACTCAGACGACGGATTTCTCACACCACCCTAGATTGATTTGCATCACAAAAAAAGGATTATCTATTGTTAAAATGTTGGTCTATTCTCTGACCAATAATTACCCCCCTCAGGTGTATCATATGTTGTTTTAAATTGTGCTTTTTACCAACGCCATGTCAGCCATGTTGACAATTTCACCTAATGATAACTAACTAACCTAACTAATTTCTAGGTAGATTAACGTATGTCAAGATTGTGGACAGATGGCACAACATTGTATTGCAATTTTACTTTTTTTCTTCAAACTCTGCCCTACTCCGATCTGTTTATCTCTTCATGATTTAGAAGGAATTATAAAGATTGAAATGCTTTCATCTCATTTTCTCTCATCATTTGTTTTAGCCAATCCACTGTCTCAGCTTTAGGCACAAAGTGGAGGATGAACCCAGCCTATCAGTGTATCCTCCGGGATAGTGTTTGTCACACTTTTTTTTAGTTTGGTATATATTGTTACAGCACATATACATAGTTTACAATATGTCACAGTCGGCATATGGAGCATCAAACTGATATAAGTTATACAAGGAAACATGCATGAATTACCTCCCAGAGTTCACGATAGACTCACCTAATAACATTTACCACAACATCACTGTCAGTCCCCCTGCCACTGCAGAATAATGCTGTGAGGCTTTTATCAAAAACTAGTGAGAGGTTCCACGTTACACCAGCACTCGCCCGCCTCAGGTGGCTGTCAGTCAAGCATAAAATTGGTTTCAACATTTTTTACCTCCAAGGTATTGCATGCAGCTCATGCTTTACCTCACATTATGGATGTGCTCTGTCCTCAATTCACTCAGGTCCTCTGAACGGAGCCTTTTGGTGATCATGCTTAAAAAGGCCCAAAGACCCTTAGGCAGCTTGCAGCTAAAGGTTAGACTGACCAGCTCAGGCTCATAACTTGCAACACGCCATTTCTGGTAGTTGTGTTTGAATGTGCTATACAAATTATTTTTTGAATGTATTTAACTCTCTATAATGATAGTTACGTATTGTAACTCCAGATTCTATGAGTATAGGCACAGCCGTCTAAGAGCTTTTTGGGTTAATCCCTTTGCACATGGGCAGTCATGAAGATTTCTTTCACGCCCTGTGCCCCGCATGGGCCTCTCTTACGTCTGCAGATACTGTATACTACTGCTGCGCGACCAGAGATCTGCTCCCGACATTAGCATTTTTCTTCAGCCAATGTTGGTGAAGCAGGTGACCTGAATCTTAGAGGGCTGTGCCCATACTCATAGAATCTGGAGTTACAATACATAACTATTGTTCTATTTCGTATAGGCTTCGCCCTCTAAGAGTTATTGCTATTGGGTTAAGGGCGAAGCTGATGTAGCCAATGCCACCTGCGACACAAGGTCCACAAGCAGAACATAGACTAATTTGTCGCTGAAGAAAAATAGGGAGCAGATCTCTGGTCGCACAGCAGTAATATACAGTATCTGCGGACGTAAGAGAGGCCCGTGCTGGGCACAGGGCGCGAAAGAAATCTTCACAACTGTGCATGCGTGAAGTTATTAACCCAATAGCAAAAGCTCTTAGAGGGCGAAGCCTATATGAAATAGAACAATAAATTATTCAAAATTCAAAATTATTTATAGTGGCTATATGTACTGAATCTGCAGCTCTCCTCAGCTTTATGGAGCTTTAATGATTTCTATTGTTTAGCTGTCTGGTCTGTAGATTTATTGTTTTTAGAGAAACATCTTTGAAACCCCACTGTACAATAGCACCAAACAGCACACAGTTAGAGACCAGCTGGTGAACATAGTGGAGAATTGAGCAGCTAAAGAGCCAGATATTTCCCTTAAGAGTTGGTAGAGACCAAAAACAGAGCTAAAATAGAGTAAATATCGGACTAATGTTTGCTAGGTGGGAAAAACATATGACTCCAAATTAAAGATAATGTTGTTCTGGATGTGTAAATACACAACTTTCCACCATATGGACTTAAATAGTGATGATATGTCAATGCTGTATTCACAACCTGTTTCCGCTGTACCCAAGTGGCCAAACAAAATCAGTAATTGCATGTTTAAGGTTTAACATAGCTGCATGTTAAACAGTTTGACAGGCGTAGTAGCTACAATTAATGTTAAAGCTGTAGATCTGGAGCCAGTAAGTAAATATTAAAATAAACAATTAATAAATCATATTTTGAGCCTGTATATTTTAGTGTTTGTTATGTTACAGCTGGATTTGCGAATGGCTTATGCAGCCCAGTACTGGGCCTAGAAATTAGGAGGTTAGTCAGGTTCTCTTGAAGCTCAAGGCCTTTATAGTTTAAAGATGTATTTATTTGTTTGTTTTTAATCTATTTGCAGATTCACAACCTCAAGCCTGTTCATTTCGCGAGCTTCTACTGATTGTGAGCCTCTCTACCATCACCACTCTGGTCATCATCTCTGCTCTCTTAGGTACCCTACTGAACCTCATTTCATATGGAATAGGTTTGCTGATATTTTACTGGTATATAAAATGTTTCATGGTATGGCTCCCCCTCCACTTAATAACTTTATCCAACAAAATCTAAATACATCGACCAGAGCATCTACAAGAGGGGATTGTAAAATACCTCGTAGAAAAAGTAGTTTCGGACAGTCAGCTTTTTCCTTCCGTGCTGCCCATACATGGAACGCCATACCCACAGAATTAAGGAACATAACATCTATCAAATCCTTCTCTAAATCCATAAAACATTGGCTATTGGCTAATCAAATATGTTCCCATAATACAGAATAATGTGTTTGTATTCATTGCTACAGTACTGTCTCAGTATGCGTTGATGTATTTATGTAGTACCAGATATGTTTTTACCTATGTAAGCATATGTTGTTCTTATTTTATGTGTACTTGTTGGTATTGTTGTATTGTATTTATTGTTTTTTAAGTCATTAACCTGCTAGGCACTGCAGATGAAAATTAGCCGGTACGGCTAAATCTGGCACATTTACATGTTGGACATTGTACTCATGTTGATTAATGTGCACTGTCCCTTTTAAATAAAGAAATCTAAAAAAAAAAAAAAATGCCAGTTAATATGGTCTCTGAAGCTTTTGAATGAATTTAAATAATTCATCAGAAAGAGGAGTCAAAAGAGAATATAGAGAGTATTTTGCAGTCTTTGGAACATGTTTTGGGCTCAAAATAACGTGTTGAGGTTAAAATATGTGTCATTATTTATAGAGTCAGCAGTAATTTAAAAAAATGTGGACAGGGAATCTGTATTGGGTGTTTTGATAATTAGAATTCTGTGATGATCCTGTAATGTTAGTCTTTACTGTTCAAGTTAACATGTGTGTGTATGTGTGTGTGTGTGTGTGTGTGTGTGTGTGTGTGTGTCACTGTTTTTTTTCTCTCTCTTGAAATCAGTCAAGTTCCTGGTATTCCCGTCTGAGTTCAGTCATTCGTCTCCTCTCTGTGGTATGATGGGGAACTGCAGTGTCCCAACTCAGCAGCCTTTTCTGTCTAAGAATCCAGTGAACCAGACACAAAACATCACTGCAGGTAAAAAAGATATATACAAATTACACTGATTAAGGGATGTGTGGATTGTAATTATAATAATCTCTTCTTGTTCACCTTCTCACACTCAGACTGCCAAGTTCTAGTTGGTGATGGCCGGCGTATTGTTGGGGGGACGTTTGCAGCCAAGGACAAGTGGGGCTGGCAGGCTAGCATGCACTGGAGAGGGAAACACGTCTGTGGAGGTGCCATCATCTCCCCTCACTGGGTCATCACTGCAGCTCACTGTTTTGTTGAGTAAGAGGTGGATATGGGGAATGAAAGTAAGAGAGATGGGTCATCAGTTAAGGGAGAAAATATTTAGTCAATTTAGGGAGCTCAATTTAGATGCAACCAGGTAGTGCTTCACCCTATCTGCATATCCATAAGTCCAAGTTAATTCTATGTTCTTATAATCAAGTCAAGATCAGCTAAATTGAGGGCAATTCAATTCTTCAATCAGTGAGCTTTTTGCACCTGGAACAACAGAGTTTATTGAACATCACATATGTAGATCTGGCTGCAGGGGCTCTTTACTGCCTATTTAATTTGGATTTTGGGAAATCATCACACTACCACTACAAACTATAAGAAGCTTATTTCTAAAGTTTGTAGCGCTGAAGCAAAAATAATTCATTGTTGACCCAAACTGCGTGCAGTGATTTACATCACAGTTATATAAAGTAATTGCAATGACTTCATATATATTGTTAGAATATATTATAGTAATATTTATTTATTTTTTGGGGCATCTTTAGGCCTTCATTTCCACAGGACAGATGAAGACATGAAAGGGGAGAGAGAGGGAATGACATGCAGCAAAGGGCCGCAGGTCAGAGTCAAATCTGCGGCCGCTGCTTCAAGGAGTAAACCTCTATATATGTGCGCCTGCTCTACCAACTGAGCTAACCCTACCACATATCATAGTAATATTATTAAAGTAACATCTCCATTGGTAATAATTTTCTCCTTTTGCAACAGTGTTTAAACACTCCATTTATACCTGGTACCTTATAGAACCAATTTGGGTTGGAAACAATGTAACTTTTGAATGTAATGAGATAGATTTTTTAAAGCGGGCTTACAAAAGTGTGTGCTTGGCAGACAGAAAGTACGATTAAACAGTTTTTTTTGGATTCAGCACCTGAACAAGAAAGAGGTATTCGTGTGTGTGTTGCACACTAATTTGTAGTGTTGTTTCAAATGATTTATGCCTAAAAACACATACAGTACAAAAATTGATTTTAGGGATTCTAGTGGCTCACTGCAATTCTAATCTGACAATCAGCAGTTTATTTACATAGAAACCCAACTTCATTAGAGGAAAAACAGCATCACTATTTTTATACAATCTCTTACAGTAAGACAAAGACAAGCATTGAGCCGTTTACAATGGGGCTACTTAACTTGATCTCAGACCACAAATGTCTGACTCTCACTGTGGTTTCTGCAGAAACAACATGCTTGAAGTGGCTGACTGGCTGGTGGTGGTGGACACAGTCAGCATCGCAGACAGCTCTCTGGGGAAACGTTACAGAGCACTGCAGGTCCTCTACCACCCTCTCTACAACAGAGACAACAACGACTATGACCTGGGCCTGCTGCGCACCATCACTGACATGGACATGAAGGGTAAGATGAGGGGGCCCCATCTGTCGGCAGGGCCGGGTAAAACACATCATGTTCCTGGTTACACTTTGTAAATAGTGTAGGCTAATTGCCCTTAACGTGTACAGATTTACGTGTACAGATTCCAAAATAGGCCTCGCTGATCTGAAATAGCAAATACCATTACCGCTGATATCCAAGAAATTTGACACATCATGAATTATTTTGATATTTTGGATTATACCTATATCTAGTACCTAGATGCAAAATAAATGTAAACGTCTGTAAACTATCTTCATACAGATACTAGTGTATGTAGTTTTAAATACATTTGCCTTTCAAATACATCTGGTTAAATACTGCTGATCTGTGTTGATTATTCATTTCTTTGCAACACCATTTCTGTTTTACATGTATACGTATGTCCATGTATACAGTCCAACTAGCAATACTTTTTTTTTGTATTTATTAAATGTGCTGTAAAAATGTTACACGCTTGTAAGTAAAGCAAGATAAGTGACATTTATACATCGACAGAAACTTAGCTGGAACTGGACTTTGTGGTCTCACAACCATGATACATGTTATAACATGTATGTCTTTATTGCTTTGCTTAGATTATGTCTGACGATTATGTATATCTGATAGCTGTGTGTTTTGTAGGTGGGGTGCGACCGGTCTGTTTACCCAGTCCAAGCGAGTCCTTTCTTCCTGGAGCGGCCTGTTGGATCACAGGCTGGGGATATATTAATGAAGGAGGTTTGTTACACTGACACAAACTCTCTGATTTTACTGTAATCATTTACTCCTATCATTAAATTATGAGCGTAAAAGCAAGTTTTCAACTGACCGTACATCCTATGGATCTCATGGCTGACCTAAACCCTTTGGGAACTAAAAAATAATTTGACCCCACCAGTCACCCTTAACAATTTAAGCTGGAACTCATCAAATCATTTCACACTGACCATCAAGTTATTGTCATTGCCCCCCAGAAAAAAAATAAAAAATATATATATAACACTTTACAACTTGCAAACATTACAAGCAACAGGCAACTAAAATGTAAATAAGTAAAGGGGACATAAAAAAGCACATATATATTTTAATACAATTTCCTTTTTGCATTTGAGAAGTTCTGATACAAAGATGCCTGAGAAGAAACATAATTTAAATGACACAAATTGAAAAGCAGACTCCATCCTTGTAATTTACTTGCTTACAGCTTACAAGGCCTGAGGCAGCTGTTTTGTTTATAAGGGGTGCTGTAAGGCTTGTTGGCTGCAGTCTGTCTGAGTGACTTTTCACAAATTAAAAGGTTTCTTTTCTTCCTTTTTTTTACCTCCCTTTGAGTAATACTTTACACTCATATCACAATTAGTGCCTTGTCTTTTCTTTTCTTTTACTCATTTCTCTTCTTTCTGCTCTCTGTCAGGCTTTGTGTCAGATAACCTAAGGCAGGCTCAGATCAAGGTAATAGCTCAACCGGTCTGCTCCCAGCCAAGTGTCTACGGCATGTACCTGACTCCTCGAATGATTTGTGCTGGCGCCATTGACGGAGGAGTGGACTCCTGCCAGGTATACACACCCGGTGATATAAAAATCTCCATATAAACCTGATATGGGTTCATGAAAAATATCTTTTAACATTACAATAGATAGCATAACACAAACTTGTATCACTTCCGTCACCATTAAGTGTGCAAAGAGTGTTGAAAACATGTTTGATATATGAGTTGGTCCTGTGTTCAGGGAGACAGTGGTGGACCCCTGGTGTGTGAGACAGCCAGAGGGGACTGGAGGCTGGCAGGGGTGGTGAGCTGGGGAGAGGGCTGTGGACGGCGCAATAAACCAGGCGTCTACAGCCGAGTAGCCCAACTGATCCCCTGGGTGATAAGATATATTGAGGTACTGTATAAAGTGATGTCCTTCTCTGTCTATCATTATATAAATGTTTCATGAATCACCACAGTCAGTCAAGCTTTGTTAGGTGATTTAATAGTTTAGTTATAGCTGTGTCAAATACATGCGGTGCTCTTAAATTTTAAATGGAAATGATACCAGCCTGGGAAACAACGATTGGCCACCTGTGCCCAAAATGTATTGTTGTTATTTTGAACCATGGACTCGGGAGGGAGAGCAATTTGACTATGTATTGTTCTCCCATAAAGCAGGTTATAGGGATAAAACTGGATCACCTCATAACCTTTGGGACTGTCATAGAAACATAAAGCACTATCTTTTGTGTGCTCGTCCTTCAACAATATCCACTTTTCAACCCAGATTAAATTTGATAAATGTAGATGGAGGCAGAAAACAGGTTCCTTAGTAACAAATAATGGGGATACAAATTAATAAACAGAAGGGACATTATATACACTTACTGTATTGGGTCACTAAGACATGCTGGATGAGAGCATTAAATGCCATGTGTTATACAGATGGAGGCTACTTTTTATGCCTTGCTGGATTTTTTGTTGGTAGATGGTACGAAATACATTTATATTTAATACATTTTCCTTGTTGAAATATATAAAACTATATTTTAGATTGATGCAGACATTTTCACTTTTCTATATTTTGCCACAGGACAAACCAAAGGAATTGGAGGAGACCACGGCAGCCATGAACGACACCTCACAAGAACCGGAGATTTATGACTGAGACAACTGACAATAAAGAAGCAAATCACCTGTATCTGCTTGTTTGTTATGAAATACATTTTTCTAATTATAAAAGGCTTGGATTGGATTTGTCCCCACCCATCCATTGGGCTAGAGTGCTGTCAATCTGACAATTGTGATTTCCATTGGATCAGAGTACTGTCTGTTCTGCCAATTTCCCAGAACAGACCACACGTTTCCATGATGACTATCCAAAATTCTGATATCATGGAACCAGCACTGGAATTGTTTTTATTTTAAAAGGCAGACTGAGCCTATAAAAAAATGTATAATGTATTCAGATGAAGTGAAATTAATGATGAATGTTATGTGTTTTATTTAGAAGAATTACATTGTGTTGTTCTATCCTATCCAGAATTTCAAATCTGTATTCTGATAAAATGACCCCCCACCACCAGGCCCCCTCTAACTGATTATTGGTTCAAAATGTCTGTCTATGTCATGTGTTTATAAAATAAACATCAGGCTGTATTTAGGAAGACTTGAAACTAAAGCGATTGAGAACTCGTTAGGAAAATGTTTACTGACTGAGGTAATAAATCAAGTGATAAGTAGTAGGGTCATGTTCTTCTCTTTGGAGCCAGTAGAGTCGCCCCTAGTGAAAACACGAATGTATTAAGAGAACTGGAAATTATACAGAATGCCAGGCACTTGCGCATTGGCTTTACTTCAGCCCTGGAAGTTACCATAGACAGTATATAAGGAAGTTACCCGCATTATCGGCGACTTCTGATGAAAGTGGCTACATGTCAACAGTCACGTAACCTGAAGCAGCCTTGTTTATGTGTGTGCATGCGTTTATAAGCGCGCACGAGTGAGGCTCGTGCAGTCGACAGACAGTAATGATCCATAGAGATGGATGGCAATCATCCATGACTGTGTTGTAACCGTAGAATGTAACTGATAACCCACATTTGATTGCTCAATAACACAAACACTGGTTATGGCAGTTACAACCGCTGTAAAAGTGTTTGATACTGTGACACAACTATTGTCGCTGGGTTCATCCAAGGTGAGAGCTTTCAAACGACTGATTTCCAATAAGCTTGAGGGATAGCGATACGCGGCTACATACCGTTACCAGCCGCCGCTTCTCTGGTGCCACAAGACATTTGCCACACTTGAGATACTTATCTGGTACCGCAGCCAGGAAATAGCAGCAGGCGAATGACAATGTGCTCGGTACTAAGCAGAACGAAACCAGTTCAACGGGCTCTGACGCTTCTGCTCAGAGCAAACACCGAGGGCTCCAGTTATGCATTAGCCGAGAGCAGGCGCTTCTGTCCCGGTGTGAGTACTAGGATTTACCCGCTACGAGCTACCAGCAGATCGTATTCCTCCAGGATGGCGCTGACCGATGGACTGCTCTTCAGACAAGTAGGTTCATATTAATACACGTTGTGTTGCTTCGGTTGAATTTATGTTGTCAGTTTTGAAAAATGTTTTTAATGCAATGTTTGGAACTAGCTATGTTTTGCTTCTAGCTAGCTAACACTAGTAGGAAGTGAGCTAGGAGGCGTAACGTTAAGCTAACTTTAGCTTAATTATATTGCTGTTAAATTAGCTCAGAGTTGTAAATTATTTAAATTAAGCCAAACTAAGTTATTGGATGGATCTCTGTGGATTGTGGTAAAGTTAGTGTTTAGTTGGCCGTGCCTGGCTCAATCTGCTCAATGTTTTTGCAATAACGTTGCAAACCTGATGACTTTAACGTTATAAGTTAGCCTACTGTACGTGTACTGTACTGTAATGTACTGTAATGTAATGTAATAGCTGTATCATGATGACACTGGACATGAAGGTAACATTATGCATCTTAACTCAAGGTCCAATTCAACCGTATCACAGGGTTCTTATCATAAAAAGTTTACTATTTTTTATGGCAACTAACGGTTAAGTAAACTCAATTAAGCGAAGAGGACCTTGAGTTGAGATTGTTTTGTCAGATCATTATACATGTTTGCCTGATGCCCTTTATCAAACAACAGCACATACAGATCTAAAAGAAACCATCCAAATTTGACTAACAATGGTGGACGAAATGCGTACAGGTAAACATGGCTTTTTCAGCTTGAGGTTGTTTTTTTATCATGTCATTCAATAATTTAGATATCTTGCAATGTGCATACTATTCTCACAAATGTACAGATATAATCATATTCTTGGAAAGATCACCAATTCATATCCAGGCATGCATAGGCCTACATTATTACATTTTTCTTCAAATATCCACAGATCATGAAGAACAAATGCATGCTCAAACATAGATCGATTGCTCTTGATTTTGTCCTGTGTGTTTAGTTGTCTAGAGATCCCTGAGCAGTACCTTCTCTTCTCTCGCCTCCTGTCATGTTTTTTTGTTTTTTTGTTTTTTTTTGTTTAAGGTTTACTCTAAAGTAGGTGTAACGGTTATAAACACAAAATGTATATTTATCTCTAATACCGCAAACTTTTCAAATATTAGCACCCATTTTGCATTGACGAGATGTAGATCAACATCATACTCTGTTCTTTCTTTTTTTTGTTTCTTTCTCATGCGCTATCTCACACATGTACACAAACACACACTATCACAAGTACAACAAGAACAACCACAACACAACCACCCATCCAATTTATTGCTGAGTCACTCCTGTGCCCTCACCTATTTTTTTCTTTTCAGCTGTTTGAGTCAGAGAGCAGCACCTACACCTACCTGCTGGGAGACACAGAGACCAAGGAGGCGATCCTTATCGATCCTGTACTGGAAACCATTGAACGGGACCTGAAGCTCATACGTGAACTGGGGCTCAATCTAAAAGTGGCAGGTATCTTAACTTCCTATGGCTGGGCTAAGAGATATAATAGTATTCCATAGATTTAGAAAACTCATTTTTGTCATTGTCCAATACAAACCTCTGTTTTTTTATTTATGTACATGTCCACCACACATTATCCTATGAACCATAATGTGTAGGTTAGGATAATTTTGCCCTTAGCTTCCGCAAATTAAAGGGGTATTATAGCCCTGGAATAAAGTCACCTATATTCTGGGTGCTTATTAAAAACTTAAGCTAGTTTTTTATTAGAATTCTTATTAAATTAGCTTGGACTCCTTAAAACAGAATTTGTGAACTAGTCCTACAACGTATTTATGATAATATTGAATTATTGCCAAACCCTTTGGTGAACCATACTATTTTCTGATAGTAAACACTCATTGCCATGCGGACCACATAACAAGTACTGGGCTGATGAAGAAAAGATTGGTTGGGCTGAAGAGTGCAATCTCCAAATTCAGCGGTGCCTCTGCAGACATTCTCCTGTCAGAGGGAGACAAGATCTACTTTGGAAAACATGTAAGAAGAACATATTACTTATTTAATTGCAGAAAAAGTATCCACACACCCCTCATTTTAGAAATAACTAAATTGAGGGTTAACTGCAAAGTAGTATTAGAAGTCTTGTATCTTGATTTGACCGTTTTTCACCTCAGAAATGGATATGGACACACCCATACATGTTTTTAATTTTGAATCCGCATCAGTATTCTAGATATTTTATCTTGGATCTGTATCATGTGTTGCTCTGTAAATAACTGGAACTTTTCAGTTGAAATTTCTTGATGAAACAATTTTTACATGCCTTTGTCCCTTCTCCCCTGTAGTATCTGACAGTGAGAGAGACACCGGGACACACTGATGGGTGCATGGTGCTGGTGACAGGGGATCAGAGCATGGCTTTTACTGGGGACGCTCTGCTCATCAGGGGCTGTGGCAGGACAGACTTCCAGCAGGGTAGACATACTCTTTTACTTTTTCCTAATAATCTCATATCAAATGCAGTGGTTTTCCCCTAACACACTGGCTGAAAGAGAAAGCATTTGTTTTTGTAATGCTGCTAGAAGAACACAAGAGGGCAATATTGCATCTGTTTTCTTTTGGAATTGGTCTAATTTTTGCAAAATGTTTCTTATCCAGGTTGCGCCAAGAAGCTTTATGAGTCAGTTCATCAGAAGATCTTTACTCTGCCAGACCAGTGCCTTGTCTACCCAGCACATGACTACTTAGGTTGGCTGAAAACCCACACATCTGAATGTTTATTTCATATCTCATGGAGTCATTGTGTGAAAACTGGTTATGCAAATAGACAGATTTTAAGCACCAGCATAGTGTAAAAAAGCCATTATGCCAGTATATTCCCACCAATAGCAACCAATACTGATGTGATACACATGTTCTTACACGAGTGTTTGTACATATGCAAGTGCAAGTAGGTCAAGCTTTTCAGACATGCCTCTCTTAATAATACGTCATGCCTTTTAACAGTGTTAGAAGTATTCTGATCTTTTATTTCAGTAAAAATAGAAATTCTACAGTTTAAAAAAACCTTTCTTACGTAAAAGTGCAAAAGTATTAAGCATCAAGCGTCACTTAAAGTACCAAAAGTACTTATTATGCAAAATGGCCCATTTTTAAATTAATATATATTATTGGATTAAACGTATTTATGCATTAATATGTACATCATTTTAATGGTGCAGCTGGTAAAGGTGAGAGTGAAATGCAGTTTAGTAGAAGTATAAAGTAGCATTACATGGAAATGTTCAAGTAAAGTAGAAGAACCCTAAAATTGGACTTAAGTATAATACTTGAATTAATGTACTTAGTTACTTCCCACCACTGCCTTTTACTAGTTTTATTTTGTTGCTTATTGGATACCCATATCGTGAAAATAGATGAGAAAAATCAAATGCCATTCCACAATCTGTTAAATATCAGTAAGAAGTTTATATTTGATGCACTCTGATTTTTAAACTATCTGATACAATTGAGTGTGCCAATGTATCTGTGTATATCTGCCAATAAGTATTTACAGTCTGCCAGCACTATGTGGTTTCTCTGCATTTACCAAATATAATATTTTCTTCTGATTGATCAGTGGGGTTCAACATCTGGTAAACATTAGGGCCACAGATGACATATTGGGCTTTATCTGTCTTTGTTTATCAGGTCAGACGGTGTCTACGGTTGGTGAGGAGCGCAAGTTTAACCCGCGCTTGACCAAGAGCCTGGAAGAGTTTGAACACATCATGAGTAACCTGAATCTCCCCAAGCCTAAGCAAATAGGTATCAAAAACTATTTTTCTATAGTCTAACCTCCCCCCATTCTCTGTTAGTTAAAATAATTCCTGCGCTAAAACAAAACTACATTTTCAAGTTTGTAACGCCTCAGTGCACACTCATAATTGAAATATCTTGCTTGTCACCATATTTATATTTCTTTATATTTCTCATTCCAGATATTGCAGTGCCTGCTAATCTGGTTTGTGGAGTACACAATGTCTGAATGTCCTGCAAAAGAGAGACTTTTAATCAAATCAACTACATCATAGAATCAGAATCAGCTTTATTGGCCAGGTATGTGTACACATACATAGAGTTTTGTGATTAACATTTCCATGTTTGTATCTGAGCAGGATTTACCAAAATGGGCTTACCATTAAGTGCTTTATTGTGTTTATGTATGTAAATGTAAAGATATATAATTGAATAGCTGCCACTGGCGTTAATGTGATAATGCTTAAAATAAAAATGCAATCAGTTCTAGTTTAACCATTAGAAATGAGTGCTTAAGATCTGTACATGAGGAAAAACCACTATTAATTAAATAAATGTATGTTGATTAAATTTAAATGTGACTTACTCTATTCAGCTGTGTCGTTATGAATTGGGGAGGAAATGTTACGAGAAGGAAAGCTCAAATAGAAATGTTCCATTCAAGGTTTGGTTTAGTATTAATGAATTCTTAACTGGGACAATTGAGTTCTTCCACATGGACTTTCCAGTGATTCTGGACTCTTTTAGCCATGGTCACACACACACACACACACACACACACACACACACACACACACACACACACACACACACACACACACACACACACACACACACACACACACACACACACACACACACCACTGACTGCTGCCAGCCATGGCCTTTTTGCATAGCAGGAAAATGAAACTGCTATTTGCATTCAGAATTTCTGAGGGTCAAGTTTCAATTGACAATATGTCAGTGCTATGTGTTTGTGTGCTCTCATCTGTTCCTCTAGACGTCTCATAGACAAGGTTGTCTATTGAAATGTGTATCAATATCTCAGTAAGATATGAAACACATATCTTACTGAGATATGATCAACACATTGAAGTCTGCTCCTGGGTTTCCAGATGTTCTGTACGTGCTGCTCTCAGCCTGCGTTTAATGGCTCATCCGCCAGTAAGACAGGTTTGTCTGGGAGTGTCGATTTCTGACTCAGCCACATGCCTCTGCCAGAGAAACATGCTAATGTGATAGTATGCTGTATGACCGTACTGGTCTTATTATGAGCTTTTAAGGGCCAGTATCAAAATGTTTCTATTAAATCAAAATATTTCTCCTTGCCAGGAGTTAAAGGAGCATCTCACTGATTGTACATAGTTCACTTTCCTCATCTTCGAGAATACCAATGTGAAAACAGTTGGAAAACTGGAGGTGTGGAGTTTGAACTTTGAGTTTCATTATGTGAAATGTAGGTTCCAACAATATCTTCACTCCTATGAGGGACTAAAAGTCAGGATATTTCTGCCTCTACTATTGTAGATTTTGACCATTCTTGTTCTTGCAGTCTCATGCAACTCCTCCTCCACCTTTATGGAAGTGCACTTTCAGACCGTTGCAGGAAACTAAAATGCTCCACAGCTCCACAAGTTACAATTAACTAATTAAACAAATTAAAATTACATATTTATTAATATTATTTAAGTAGTTGTACATTTTTATTCCTAACTTGTATATATTTTAAATATTTGTTGTTGTATTCTATCCTATTTATTATTTCATGTATATTGTATCCTATTATTTCATGTATATTCTGTATGCGTGCTGTGTGTTTGATATTTTGCTGCTGTAACAATGTAATTTCCAATTTTTGGGATCAACAAAAATCTGTCTTATCTATCTATAACCTACCATGCATGTTAGGCCGAATATTTCATCATAGCAGTGGACTTGAAATGTCTAAAATAAACAGACGTGCGCCGATCTGACACGCTGAATCGCACTGATCTGGTATTGGCCATGATGTGACCAATCCTCATTAGTTACTTTGTCAATGTCATAAAAGAAGTCACTCTGTCTTCAGCCAATCATCAATTACATTCATTCAATCACCAGACTGATCTCATGAAATGGCGTGTATGACACGCCAATTCGTATGCCATTATTGCCGTGTTATAAAGACGCATACTTGTTTTTTGGCGTGCATGTCAACGTTTCCTAAACACATTTGCAATAACACGATGGCGTGTATGTTTACGTCCGCTGTATACAGTGTCTACATACACGCGGATCTGTATACAGCGTATACATACGCGCGGATAGCTCAAAATGCTTACAGATAACACGCCACTTGGCTTCAGAAAGTGGTTTTAGCGAAGTCACGATATCACGTTGCAGTCACAGTCTTTAGAACAGCAATCTCAAACATCTTGATACCTTACATAGATGAGTTTTAGACAGTGAGGTAGAGATTTAAAATTTGGGAAAAAGAGCACACTGTTATCAGATCAATATTTGTTATCTGCAGATGATGGTATTGGTTTCAGGAGAAAAATGGTTGGATTGGTGTTTCCCTATTAATGGAATGCCAATATTCATCTAATAAACAGTATACAGGACTGGTGTGCTGTATTGAAAACGATTCAGTTCCTTATAGCTGCACTTGTTGTTATTTTGGTGGGTCATTACATATATCTTTATTTCTTTGATGTTTTGGTCGTGAAATGCCTGCAAGGTTTTAAGGCCTTGACGCACCAAGCCGACGGCCAAGAACCTGGACCGACGGCCGCCAGTCGCCTTGGTGTGTCAGGGCCTTTAAGCTCTTCAAAAGATGTACAGACACTTTGTTATAAAGAAGACTTGGTAAGAATACAACATAATGTAGGCTGGAGAAAAGTGTGTGTTGGCTGATCACATGCAAGTTAATACTGTAAACACACACACACCATCTACCAGCTGTCTCTGTCAGCACTTGAAACAAACAGCATGATTTAGACAGCCTCTGCCTCACCTAGTGTCCTCGCCGAGAGACACCTGCATTATTTTTTCTATTCAAATCAGGAGGTGTGTGTGACTGTTGTTGCCGTCATGCTGAAGATATGTTGCTTTAGAGACACAGCGGTTTTCATGTTAAATGGTCCTTTTGTCTTGATCCTGTTTTGCTGCTGGGAAGCTAAGGTGCCAGCTGTTCTTTCACCCAGTCTGTGTCACCCATCTGCCAGCCCTCTTTCAGCCTGTCCCTCAGCCCACTTACACTGTGCCACCATGAACCTGCTGCCCATTCTCTCTCACACCGTTCACATGTCACTGGGGAGAATCTATTACACTATCAGCTCATTCAGAAAGAGCTGTGAAGAGGCCAGTTGGGGTGATAAAGCACTCAGAGTGAAGAGCAGATTCTGCCCAACAGACCCTAAAGAAAATACTCCTAAAGGGACTTAGTGTACCTCTATACTTAGCATTGAGTTTAGAATGGTCTTATACTTGTTGAAAATGTTTTATCTTCTACAGTGTCACTAACAAATATAGAGTTTTTGGTTATTTTTAATATCTCGAATTATCACTAACATTTGCTACAGGAATTTACGTTGCTCTGGTGCTCAATAGTAAGTTTACAGTGACTGTGTAATACTTTAAGTTATTGTAATCTCTACTGGGATCAATATAAGACTGCTTTAGGGACTTACGCTGTTATTCATACAGTATGTGTACATACTTTCAGTTATCCAGGTCATGGGATTTCAAATGGTAGTAAGTCACACTGCCTTGATGGTTAAGGGATTTCTAATAGTATATTTTACAATATTTATATAACCACTCTAATATCCTGTTCCTGAACACACTTGTAAGGCGTGTGTAGAATTTGGAAAATTCCAATGTTGGCGCTACCCAACGGTAGTATCAAAAACATGCAGAATTGAGCTACAATTATTCAAATCCATAATCTTGTCAATAGTCGTTAATTAAGTTTTAACTCACCCAAACTCTTATTGTTTTCCAAACACATTTTGGGAGACAGCCTGAGAGAACAAGGTCAAAAGACACCTCATGTAGTGGTGCATTATAGTAAAAGTGTTAAGACTTCCTTAGAAGCTGTGAACTTAAGCTCAATGGTATTTACAGGGTTACAAATGATCACAGTTGATCCCCAGGCCAAACTATATTTCACCCCATGTGCCTGTGTGAAGTGTTACATTGCAACTAGTTGTACCATTTATAAAAACATGGATTTATCCATCCATCCTCATCCAGCACAGGTCCTTAGCCAGAACCTCTGTGTAGAGGGGTTGTATATTTCTCACATATTTGTTCACTGTTGTATTGATCTATTGCTGCATTTACTTATGTAAAAGATTGGAGTACTTCCACTAAACCATGTAATATGGGCCTTCCGACTTCATGTGTGGTCACTTTTTTAGCCCAGGATTTGACCAAATGACTTTTGTTCTCTAACAAATGTGAAATATAAAAATAAAAATTTGCAACTGACCCCAAGCCCTTTTTCTCTATTATGACCTTATAAGCTTAAACTCCCACTATATTACTATATTATTAAAACATTCCCAAGGGACCTTGTCATGAAAAGTATGTAAGTGGCCGTTTACTTCACAGCGCATTGGCAATATGCCTGGATGACTCTTTAGTTGAGCCACTCCACAATGAGAAAGCCCTGTCAGTTCCCAGAATAGAAATCCCATTTCGGGTGCAGGACTTGAACGGGACTCTCACTGTTTGTCTGAGCGCAGACACCGCCGGCGGGTGAAGTTTGCTCCAACTGAACGGGGATATGGATCTTTTCATGTATGCCTTTGACACATAACACTTTTATTAGTCGTCCCCCGCCTCTGTCGTCGCCCTCCTCCGCTTTTACGTTCAGTTCAATCTCACCTGTTGACGCCGGCAGCAGCTCAACACCGCCTACTGTCACTTTTTTTTCCCCCTGGGAGTGATTGAATCAAACCAGGTGAAGATTAAAGAAAGCAGAAACACTGAGATAACGTGGCTTTCGGCCCCACTGCAAACGGTCGCTGAGCTGGAGGTAACTGAACACGAAGCCTGACTTGTGTGTCTGAAAGTGAAAGCGCTTTAACAGTGCTGAAGTGACGTTTCGCTACAGGTTTTTCTCCGCGTTTCCTCTCTTTGATTTCGCCAAGGCTTTGCCACTATGTTATGAATTGGATGAACCACCACTCTCGTCGTTTGGGTTGGAGCACGTTTCCCAGGTAAGAGCTGCTATTTCCTTTAAATCTTGTTCTTTCTTTTTTTTAGCAGAAAAAGTCAACGGAAAATGCTTCTTACACCTCCAAACAACTTACAAAGCTCGCGCAGCTCCTGTTGTAAATAATACTTTCCACACCAGAGAAAATGTTAATGAGGCTACGATAGGCTATGATATAATAGCCCTGACAATAATGTGTTCCTGACGTGGGAAAATTAGTAGTCCCTCTTTTGTCACATCTACTTTTTAATCCCTCTAGTCTGCACCCATGACAAAAAAGGAATTAATACAGCTTCCTGATGTTGAAAGCATTCACAAAGTAAAGCCTTCTTGCATGGATCTAATTATTTGGCTGTGCTTGTAAAACAGTTCATTGATTCATACTTCATAATGTTTATTTTTTCCTGCCCTTTGGCCTAAATACAATCCTGAATAGTTAACAGTTTTCATTCCTTATCTGTGAAAATACAGTAACTTTCTCTGACCTAAACTGCTTTTTCTCTGTCAAACCTTGTCCCATGACAATAACTCCAGTTTACACAAATTCCCCTTTGGTTTACAATGACCCTGAGGTATCTCGCCTTTTATCCCTCCATCAGCATGCACAGGATAAACAGAGTGTGTGGGAGTGTAGGCTACTGTAGTTTCAGGGAGGGTTGTGAGGAGAGATTGCCTTGGATTAGGAGGGTTTCGCTGTCTGGGCAGTTCTGCCTTTAGTTATTGTCCGTCTCACTCCCTCACTAACGCACACATACCTTGTTTTGACCGGCTTTGGACAAATCTGTGTCTGAACCCAGCGTCCTAGGCTGTCATTACTGGATCACTCTTTTATTGCATCACAATTCCCAGAGATTTACTCACGCCAAAGGAATCTGTCACTGCAGTTGAACCAGTACTGATGCAAGGAGTTGCATGTAGTATCAAGCTAGAGATTTGATAAGTGCCCTAAGAGATTTTACCACACTTTAGGCTACCTTAATATCTGCATTTATTTTCATCAATGAGATGTTCTAATGTGAAGGCCTAAAGCCTACAGGTAGATGTATGCAAGGCATAAAGCAACATCTTTCTGTGACATTCAATGCATTTCAGTAGAGCTGCAACAAATTCTGGGTCTTTTTCACAGCAGATATTTCCCCTTGTCATAGTGAGAAAACCACAAGTCTTACTAATAACTTAAGCAATGTCTCTGTTATATTCAAGTCTTCCAGTAAGCAGTGAGCCAGCATGCACAATAACAGGGCCCTAAAACTGCTTTTCATTATTGATTAGCCTAATGTAAGTTTTATCAATGATTTTTGTGATTAGTTATTTTTAGTCCAACCAACAGTCCAAGTTATTTCCAATGATATAAACAGAGGGCAGCAGCAAATCCTCACATTTGAAAAAGTTGGCTTCTTTTTAAATAATAAAATTTGTTTATGTATTGTTTAGCTTGGTATTGTAACAAAACTTGGGTTTCACGTTGGCTCTGTTTTTAACATTTTCAAACAATGCCCAGGCCGTTCTACTTGTGGTGCTGGAGCCAGAGCCGATTTATCCTGATGTGTACTGATGATTGAAATTGATGAAAAATCTTCTGCACATTAATCATCCATTGTCACGGCAAAACATTTCATGCTGACATCAGCTCGTCAGCCAATTTTACACAGGAATGTAAAAAAATACACCACAACCACAACGGCATGAGCCCAGAAATGCAATGTCCAATCCTATCATCATTTTATTTATTTTTTTACAGCGCTGAAGCTTATTTTCAGTAAGTAAATTGCTTGATTCAGAATGCTTACTAGTGTGGTCGGTATTTATTTATTTATTTTTCTACCCGTGACAACTTAACTAGCTGCATCAGTGCTTTTTGTCATATGCGTTGCCACCAAGGTGTCAGACAGGGTTTCTCCCTTTTTCTCAGAGTGTCAGCTGGGTGACAGCCAAAACTTGCTCCTCTCACCTGCTTTTCCTGCTCACAAACTTGTACTGTGACGACAGCTTCCTGGTCCTTGGCGCCGAGCCAGCAGGAGCCACATGCAGCAGGTCCAGAGGTCACTGCTGCGTAGCCCACAGCATTTAATCTGTCAAATGATAACATGCTCTTTGCCCGCATGTAAGAACAGGTCCATAAAATGACAGTTTTTATCTGTTTAAGGAAACCGAAATAGTACAACATTGAAACAGGTTGACGTACATTATTTTTACCCTTTCCTGCAATCTAGCAGACACCAAGTAGTGTGCTGTAACACAAAGCACAAGGCTTTCCAGGTTTTTTTTTTGTCTTTGGTTTGAGCCTCTGGACCAGAGCAAGGAACTTGGCAAAAAAAAGGGCCTTCTGTGTCTCCATTTTGACAATAAAAATAGGAAAATTACTTATGCCCTCTGGAAACATTTTGTGCACAATATACTAATGTGATGATGTCAGGCCTGCTATTGAACAGAGAGTTTTAAAGAATGGAGATTTGGTCTGTTTGACTGAAGCCACAGTCTGTAATTGTGGCCAATAAAAAGAAAATGTGACTTCCTAGTAGTTCACAAGGCGTAATAGCTGGTTTGGTCTTATGCCTTCTACAGATGAGAGGCTGCCACTTACAGTAACTCATGAAGCAGTTTATCATCTGGATTGTAGATGGCTCTCTGGTCTGTGTCATGTCACTGTGTTAAAGGCATTGCAGCACTCGTACAGTACAATGCAGTGCATGAAAATATTTCAGTCTCTAAACATAACATGACAGACAGGTCAAGTAGATGACTCAAGTAGCTGGAGCGGGTATCCGTGACAATGGGGCAGATCTATTCAATTCTATGTTTATACATACATTATATACTGGAACTTTTAATTCCTGTTTTGACCAATTTGTTGCTACATTTAAAAGGTTGACACATGAATTGTTATTCCAGTTAGTTGGAAGATTTATGCACAAATTATTATTGTAATGATTAATACCAATTTAAATTTGTATCTATGTATTTATACATTTTGCTTGACAAAGTTAGGAAAACAATGTTTTTTATATTCAAGCCTGATGTTACACATCAAAGAATGATCCCGGTCACTTCCACACAGCTTAATATTTAAACACTGGTATAGAATCGGTACTCTGTATCGGCCGATACCTAAAGACAAGGTATCGGCATCAGGCATCGGATTGGTGCATCCCTAAAATAAAGCGAGCACAGTGTGCAGGATTTAATGGAAAACAATATGTGCCATTTGAGTTTGTGGCAAAATCAATCTTTCTCATATTGTCCCAAATTGGAAATGTTGCTTCTGCCCCCAGAGCTCACCTTTCTACTGTTCACACTGCATAATATTATATTCTAGAAATTTCTACAAAAATTCCCAGTAATATGTAATAATTTATAAGTTTAGTCATTTGATTTAAGTGAACTGAGAGCGGCTTGACCCCCCCCCCTCTTTACAGGTCAATTTTGCTCACATGCTCCATGTGTGACATGTTTTCCCTATGCTGCCCTAGCACTGAACGCATAGTGACGGGCCGTAATCGGCCTTCACACCCACACCTAGCATGCCACAGTCAGAGCTCTTTTGTCCTGTGTGTTGCTGGTGGAATATAGCTGTTGTTGTCAGTGTTGACTTTATGGTTTTGTGTACACAATGCTTAGCCCCACTTTTCCTTTCAGCCACTCATCAACGAGGGTTCCTGACAGGGTCAGGGTCATTTCAGAGTGTAACTGTGTGTTATTTTCCTTATTTGGGAGCTACAGTATCAGATTAGTCATACTTTTATATATGCTTAGGACTAGGTCTTAGTGCTAACGTACTAACTTGTTGCAAAGACGGTAGTACAGTTGTACAGAGGGACACTACAAAACATATTCACATAGAGATGTTCCAATACCATTTTTTTCCTTCCTGATCCTAATTCCGATACCTAAACTTACAACCCTAAAATATATTGCTTTCCTGCTGAAGAAAATGTTTCACGATTCTCTCTTTAAAGATATTTTCATATTGGACATATTTTTACCCTTATGCCATGTTTTTATGATATGCCAACTGACCTCACTGGCATATGTCACATTGGAAATGATGGTGACATTTTCTCGCTAGAACATTTCTTGATAACAAATGCGATCATCTTGTTTTTGATCGTGTCATACTTTAATGTATGTACTTCCAGAGTTAATATGTTTAGTCTAATGCCCCTCATGTAATAAACAACATGGCAGATAATGAAATGTTCTGGATCAAATCCATCAGTGTGTCTGCATGTGACCACTCTCTCTGTAAAGTGGGATATCTATCTTTGCTATCCACAAAGTGTTATATTTACTGGATTTAGTCACTTTCTCTTTTTATTGGCTGACTTCCCCCTGGATTGTTTGAGATCAAACACACAGGTGATATTTTTTTATTTAACCTTTATTTATACAAGCGCTGCTCTTTCACTTTCCCCACCCAGAGTTGAACCGACAACCTCCTGGTTGCAAGCTTGCATCTCTAACCTTTAGGCCACCACTCCCCCATCATATGAATGGAGATGCCTTCAGTGGAGCCTCTGAATGAAAGAGAGTTATAAGACTTTGCTGATTTGAGCCCATGGTGAGACAATATGACAACGGAAGCACTCAGCTGTGTTGTTGAACTCTCACGTTGGTTGTGTGTGTGTGTGTGTGTTATGGTGAGTCAGCTGTTGCCAGTTACTGCTGATCTTTGGTTGATAATTAGCATTGCAGACTGATACATAAGAGTCCTGAACTCTTCGAGGTTTCAGTTTAAGAGTTGAGGGCTATGTATTGTGCTACATCTGGGAAGTCCTTACATAACTCATACACAGAAACACACTCAGACACACACACACTGTTCACTCCCTCTCTTCTATCTTATTCTCCAGAGGCAATACCAGCAATCAAGTCCCAATTATTTTGGGCACAAATCTGTGTTCTGTTCTTTGATCTAACTCTCAGGCTAAACTTTGTCCTCTTTTTTTCTGCATGTGCTTATTTTGTGTCCATAACTAGGGCCTTTCTTACTCTCTCCTACTGTCTCAGTTTTAGCCTTTTGTTTGTTGCATTTGACAAACCACTGTGTTAACATGAAACATGAAAGCATGGACTTTACTCTCTCTCTCTTTCTCTCTCTCTCTCTCTCTCTCTCTCTCTCTCTCGGCTCCACAGTGTATCTGAGTGGACTTTAGCTGGAGGTCTGATAGTGAATGCTTGCACTGATGTTTGTTTGGATAATAATGCGAGTCGGTGTGAAGCTCTCTCTGCCTCGTTTTCTTTTACTGGGCAGCGGAAGGTTGGCGACCACAGTGGAAATTAGGGCTGCACAATATATCCTTTTTTTTTTATCGTCATCGTGACTGATGCAATAAACACATTGCGAAAGGCTGCAACATAAGCGCGGAAGACACTCCGAGATTGTTTGTGTTAGTTGAAAGAAAATATCAGTAGAAAACTACACTTTGCAATTTAACTTTCATTCTTTTTTTAGCGGTGCCTTTTATTATCAATTTCAATGTTCAATTTGTTAAAATAAAAGAATGTTGGACATTAGTTATTTTCCTTTGCTTTCAATTCAACAAGCACTTTATTGTATTTCAGCAGAATACTGAAAGCAGCAGAAATGCAAAACTGAGTACCCCTTAATATCTGTTTATTCATGGAGAGTAATATCGTTATCGCGATATTCAACAATGTTATCTCATATCGCATATTTTCCTCATATCATGCTGCCCTAGTAGAAATTATTAGTAGTGGGACAAATGATCAATACAGTAATATATTCTTCAATATAAACTTAAAGAACTTAGTTATGAAGTAAAATAATAAGCATTATCAAATGATTGCTTTTTGTGCAGTTTTGTTTTTAAACTTTAGGATTGTGTTTTCTCTTACAGTGACACTGATATATGATGTATCATTGATTACTGTCTTGCAATAAATAGTAGAATTATTGTGGAATCATTTGTATTATGATGCCATTGTTACCATGGGCCTTTTACGTCTATGTAAGAACAACATGATTATAACACAAACATGACAACCTGCCAGCAAATATGAAATTACCCCTTTATAAAGAAAAAATACTTATTTAAAGCTCATTTTCAGGTTCATAATTGTATTTAGAGGTTGTACCAGAATAGGTTTACGTGGTTTAATTTTCAGAAAACACCATATTTGTTGTACTGAACATTGCTGCAGCTCCTCTTTTCACCCTGTGTGTTGAGCTCTCTGTTTTAGCTACAGAGTGAGGCATCTCACTTCTGTACCATCTTTGTTGGGAGTCGCACATGCGCAGTAAGCACTGCTAGCTAGTCAGTTGCAGAGTATGAGGGAGTGCCATGTTAGCAGCTAGGCGAGCATTATAACGTGTGTTACAAAGTGACACACATTCGTCATGGAAGTAAAAGCTGGACTACAACAGAGCTGTTTGGAGCAGTTGGTGAACAGTGTTTTCTGTTGGAGATGGTAAGGCCCTTTGAGGTGGACTTTGGGCTTTTTCACTTTGTAAACCTACAACGTGCACAAAAAGATATATAACAACAACAGTAAACAACAATAAAGGAAAGGGGAAAAGCCAAAAAGCATAATATGAGCACTTTAAAATAATGTTATTGAATGGCTGCATGTCTTTTGAAATCATATTATATTTTTTCTCTTACTGGAAGCATTTGCTGAGCTGTGAAATTGGACTGTAAACTACAGTAGTCTATGTCTAACCTGCTACAGAAAATGCAGCTTGTGTATGTGAAGATCTACATTTTTATTCAGTTTAAACTGAACTGCTCCTTTATACTGTAGTCTGGGTATTTTTTGTGGAAAACTGTAAAACCAGAAATGATGAGTGTCAGTGTTAACAAATATGTTGGCCACATCAGGCACGTCTCTTTATATACTGTTTTAGTGTTTTTCCCATTAAGATGTATTTTTTATTTTCCATGGAAGAAGCCACTATTATTTGCTTCCAAGTCATGAGACCATGTGTATCAATGTCATTTACTCTTACTGCATAGACCATGGAACAAAGTCATGGATCATTAATTACTTTTTCCCAACCTTTCATGTCACATCAGTGACATTTATTAGGTGATCGCCATGTCAGTCCTGAAAGTGAAAGTGCAATTTCAGTTTTAATATTTTCTTTGTCACTTTGTCTTGGTTTGTTTCATCAGTCATAGAGTGGAAATAATCTTTATAATAGCCTCATTACGAACGGAAAAGATCAGATAAACTGTTTATTCTTATTGTCCCACCAGACAGGCTATTATGTCATTATGAAGGAAGATATTTCACAATTGTCTTGTGCTCATTTAAGTACAGATTTTTCTTTTCTTCACCTGAACCCAGGTTTATGGATATATAATTGATCAACAAGTAAACACGATTCTTCACCAGTGATTACAGACTGTTCGAGTAGGAATTACACCCATAGAAATATCCTCATGATGAGTAATATTTATATTTTTCCTCTGTGAACATTATTGTAAACTACAATATATCCATGGACACCTCTGTAAAGAGGCATGTTGCACATTTGGTGCATCACTAGAAACAAGACGCTGAACTTTGACAATTTACACTTCACTTCCTGCCGTTCTCTTTCTCCTGTCTGTCTGTCTGTCTGTCCTTCCTTCCTCCCTCTCTCCCCCCCTCTCCAGTCTCTCACTTCATGTCAGTGTGCCAGTCGTTGTTTGGAAGCCCTTACTCATATCTCAGCTGTATATTTATCTCTGTGCTTCCACTCCGCCTGCAGCCTAATAAGGTCTGGATATAAGAGGGCAAGGAAAAGATGGTGGGAAAAGGTTGGACAATAGGAATCAAAAGTATTTTCCCACAAATTGGTTGTGCCTGGTCTGTGCGTGTTTTTGTGTAAAGAGAGACCACACAGTAGAGGACTAAAGGGCAAAATAGAATAAAGAGACCAGGATAATAAAGGTCTTTAGGTTGACATATTCCCAAATGTTGGGAAGCACTTTGATGTAGAACAGTGTAAACACTATATACAATGATATTTGTTCAGGTAAATGCACATGAATGTGACAGACAACAAATAAAACTACAACGTAAGAGTACTTCAAAGTCATTTTCCCCCCCCCAATCTCTTTATTGTTTTTTCCAAGTTTGTGACATTCGCATAAACAAAGTATTGTACAGATAAGTGCAAACAAACCTATATACTGGACCTTCCACACACCTGTCTTCAGGTCCCTATAGCCCACCCATAAAAAACAAACAAAAACCCAGCACTCATACACACACACACACACACACACACACACACACACACACACACACACCAGGACAGAGGAGACAGAATAGACAAATCCCCCCCCCCCCTCCAAAAAAAAAATACATGCAAGAAGGGAGGGAGGGGATCAGCTTAGGGCTTACTTAAGACTGGTCAGTTTCTTGTGTTTCATGTGTTGACCTGGGCTAAAAAGGAATGCCAGATTTTGCGGAGCCTCTTAAAGAATTCCTGATCTTTTCAAGCCTTACACATTGCAGTACCTCAACAATCCATTTGGGGTGGAGTGAGTCCATTTAAGAAGAATGAGCCTCCTAGCAAGGACTGTGGTAAATGCAATCTGCTTTGCGGTTTTGGACGTGATGAGTGTGGGAGAGATTCCGAAGAGGGCAGAGAGGGGGTCGAGGTGTACAGGTTTGTCTAGGACTGTGCTAATTGTACCAAATACTGCAGACCAGAAAGCTGATAACTTGGGACAGAGCAGAAATATGTGCATGTAGTCAGCCGGCGATTACACCTGTTGCACTTATCAGTTCTATCGGGGTATATTCTAGCTAATCTTGCGTTTGTAAGGTGGGCTCTATGTAGAATCTTGAACTGTATAAGGCTTTGTCCTGCACATATCGAAGAGGAGTGCACACAGTGTCTAATATCTGTTCCCATTCCCAGTGACACCGAGATCCTGGCTCCAAGTAGTCCTTAGGGCGTCCAAACAGTTTGACTTTAATTTTGAGAGATTATAAACTGTTGATACGAGGCCCCGTTGGCTTGAGTTTTGTGATAGGAATTTATCAATCGTAAAACCTGGAGGTTGGTTAGGAAAGTTAGGTGATTGAGATTGTAAATAGTGTTGAATTTGAAAGTAGCGGAATAGATGGCTATTTGCAAGGTTAAACTTTGCTGATAAATCCTAGAAAGAATAGAAAATGCCATAAGCATAGAGGTGGTTGATAGTTAGCAGGCCCTTGTTTGACCAGATCTGGAAAGCTGGGTCTGAGCAAGAAGGAATACATGAATGGTTATGAAGGACTGGAGCCAAACCTGAAGAAGTATTTAGGCCATTTTTCTATATAGGCCCACTGAGGCTGATTGCTCTGTACTTTATTTTTGTTCCAGAATGGAAGTAAACTACTACAGGTACTAGAATAGACTAGACTACTTCACTAGCAGAGAGTCGCTGAAACACAACCACACACTATCGCCCACATCCTGAACTCTCCACTCTCTTTCACTATTGCTTCCTCTTCACTGTGAGGTGTTTTCTCCATCCGAGAAAGTTTCTGGAAGCCAGGGGGGGATTTCTGTATTTAACAGTGCTTATGCAGCACCACTCAGCTGTGAAATCCCCTCTGTGAACTGTCACCTGATCCCTGACACACCTTCAACTGTGCAGCAGATTAGATTTCCACAATATTTAACAAAGTGAGCAGCTCTCATTACCGGCCTCCCTTGTCTCTGTCTATAGAAATGCCCCAACATAACATGGAGAGCCCCAGGAGCCCGTGGCAGCAGGGGCTGCGTCCGCCGTGGATCACCAGAGTGACTGGAGGCCAGAGCCCCGCCTCCTCGGGGGCGGAGTCGGATACAGAGAGCAGCAGCACGGAGAGTGAGAGGGTAAGATGAAGCTGTTGATAATGGTGATACAGTAATCTTTCATGGGGCTCATTCATGCCAAACAACATGGTGGTGGCCCATGAAATCTTCCTCTGTAGCTCCGGCATGAGAAAAAAGAAACATCTCGCTCCATGCAGTTAAACCAATCATCATTGTCTACTTTTTTTTTTTTTTTACCCCTTTCTGTCAGTCCTGCATTAAAATGCTGGAGATGGGCTCACTGAGGGTCGTGTCGTCACCCTCCATGCTCCGACAGCGAATCACAGAGATCGACCAACAGAAGGAGGAACTGAAGATTGAAGTGAGTGTATTGGACCATTGTGGCCCAATCATACAAAAACATCTAATTGTCTCATCATCACATGTATGGAAAATAACTGATTTATTTTAAATTTAAAGCGATTAATCGATGGAAAGCTGATTGAGAGAAAATTAATTGGCAAATATTTTCAAAATCGATTTAAATAGTCCAAAAATGCCAAACATTTGCAGTTTCCAGCTTCTCAAATGCAAGTTGTTGGCTGTTTTTTACATACATGATAGTTAATCAAATATCTGTGTGATTTGGGCAGTTGGTTGGGCAAAACAAGCTGTATAAAGATTTTATCTTGGGCTCTGAGAAAGTGACAGTTTTTTAAAATTTCATACATTCAAGGATTAACTGAGAAAATAATCAGGTGAATCAATATGAAATAATTGTAAAATTGCAGTCTTAGAATGAATTAAAGAATACGCAAGGGTTCTTTTAACTCACTATGACTGCATGGCTGCAACAAATTAACAACCCAGACAGAGAGTTTGATTGTGTCTCTGCTGAGGTCTGCACATTTATATCTCCAAGCCGTCTCCAAACATCCACACAGTCACGGTAAAGGAATGCTTATCTGTGACATGGTCGAGCTCAGGTCAATATGATTCAGCTCCTGTTCTCTCAGCTGCAGCTGGAGATCGCCCTGCTGCAGGGAGAGCTGCAGACGGAGAAGAGCCAGCTGCACAGACACACACAGAAGCTGCAGGCTCTACAGCAGGAGGCAAGACAGAAGAAGAAGCACAGACACACCGACAGACAAAAGGTACCATGTTATACAATTAACATCATGGTTTTTTTATTGGTCACAGACATATGTTGCATTTGTGATTATGTCTTTCTAACATGATTCATGACCAACAGACTAATAGTGTTGATTGAAACATTTAGAAATACTTGAAAAAAAGTTGGCTTGAGGAGTTTTTATAGGTAGAAACGTGTGGGCTCTGTAATGCTCCACTAACATCACACAAGTTCATGTCAAAGATAAGCTGATTCCCATGCAATGATTGTTGGAGTAGAGCTGGTTTAAAGTTCGATGTCAGAACAAACTGTGTAAACATGGTTGAGAAATGGACTTGTTATTGTGTTATTTTCTTCTCTATTTAAAAGTTAGGTGATGACTGTGCTCTTGCTTCACTTTTTGTAACTGCAGGAGCGAGAGAGTCTGGAGGAGGAAAGACGCAGGGTGGAAGAACTGAAGGAGAGGTGTGAGGCGAAGGAGAAACTGATCCCCAGTCAGCCAGAGAGCCAGAGAGAACAGCTAACAGTGCAGCTGCAGCAGGCGAGTGGCTGAGCGGCACACAGCCTCTTCATGAATGAAGCAACGGAAAATACATTTTCCGATAACTTGATGATGTCTTAAACACATCCAAAAGTTTAGCTCTTTCTTTTTCAGCTTAACAAAACATCCACAACATCCACACTGTTGTGTTAATGTAAATGCAGTTTAACATGTTAGCAAGATTATACGTCCTAATAATCTTAATAGGACCAAGTAACATTTCTCTATCACTTTCAACCCGACAAAAGTCTGAATTGAATCAATGTAATGGCCGCAGCAGCACATGGTATAGAGAGAGAGAGAGAGAGAGAGAAAGAGAAAAAGAGAAAAAGAGAAAAAGAGAAAAAGAGAAAAAGAGAAAAAGAGAAAAAGAGAAAAAGAGAGAGAGAGAGAGAGGCAGGTCTTGCTGTAAACAGCTTAATCTCTTTCGCGCAGATAAAATTTAATTCAATTTAACTATGAAACTGTGTTGAAGTAAGTTGTTGAGGAGATTCTTCTCACATCAGATGAGTCTATTGGCGCTATTGGAACCTCAACGGAGGTGATGCTAAAAAAAAGTGTCTATTTACTGCTTTTGAGGGAGTTTAGGTTGTGATTCTTATATTGAAGAATATCTATCTATCTATCTATCTATCTATCTATCTATCTATCTATCTATCTATCTATCTATCAGTATCTAATATTGTTGAACGTGTTTATTGAGAAAGAAATGTAATAAATTATGTTGTTGGCAGCAATCCAAAAGAAATCTAAAACTGACAGTCTGTGTCTCAGATACCAGGTGTGTTAGAAACGATGCTGACTCCGATATAAATGTTGTTTTTGGATTGCACAAAGTGTGATTGTTCAGTACCTGTGCAACCTGATGTGTCAGTGTTACAGACACACACACACACACACACAGTACACAGGATGTGTAATTTTCTTTGTGAATGTGGCCGAACAAGATGGGAGACCTTGTTTTAAAGCAGTGTTTAATGACAGGTTTAGTGCAGTCCTGCAGCAGGTTGTTAGTTTATGTTGTGAAATGTCAGATTTATTAGGAAAGACTTTTTAGAAACTGGTTTGACACAAATTGCGACACAGAGAAAACCTCACGCATGCACACAAACACAAACAACTTAAGTACACACTGCACAAGAACAAGAGGGCAGGTATTTCGGTTATGAGACAATGAGGTTGTATGAGTTTTTACTTTCACCCGCGCTTGCGCTTTTATATACTGAACATGTTTTGACTCTGTTTAAAAATGTTCTTTAGGTCCACCACCAGTGCTTATACTGACAAAGTATCAAGAAATACAAATCACCACAAGTTGTTTTCTGAATAATCACAATTGTGATGTTAAATTTGATGTTCTCTATCTCTGTACTGATGTGCATATTGCTGCACACAAACTCATCTGGTAAAGTAAAACAAAATCTGGGGATTTTCTTTAAATTATTAGCTATCTTAATATGAATATAATATCATTTTTGGAAAGCATTCACTTTGTTGTTACAATATTGGTAGATGAAGGAACCAGCTCCTCAAATGGAGGTGTAGGGTATTGAAATAAGTGCTATTTTTGTACTAAATTGCCTACCATTGAAAGAACTTTATTCTTTATAAAATGATTTTCATAGCTTTAACTGAAGTCTCGCTTTGAGAAAACAATATATTCACAGATTAGTTAGGAAAAAGGTTAAATAACAAAGTAGTAACAAGTGTTGCTCATTCAAATCTGAGCACAGTTTATTACAGTTCGTTTTAATTTGTTATCCAGCATTTAAAAAATGAAAACAAAGGCTGTTACAAACTGGTTATATTAGCCTAATTGCTCTGTCTTGAATGCAGGAGAAAGAAATGATGGAAACGGCAGTTCGGGCCTTTGAGGACTGGGAGTTTCGGGTTCTGGAGCAAGAGAGCGGCATTGATGAGGACGAGAGCTCGATGGAAGAAGAGAAGGAGGGAGAGAGTGCAGGACACATGGAGAAGGAAATTTTGCGTCAGCAGCATGGGATCAACATTGCGCAGGTAAACAACCGGAGGAACAAAGAGGAATTCTTCCCAGAAATTCACAGCTGCTCCAGACGTGTTATACGGGTTCGCAGCTTATCTGCGTGTCATGTGCTTCATGTCACTGTTTACCCCCGCCGGCTAACATGGGATAAACCTTCACACAGACTTGTGACGTCAGGCTTGTGCATGGAACAAGTGGACAAAATAGCAGTACACCCCACAATCTAATAGTCCCATCAAGCTCTACATACATAAAGTTTGTAACTTGTTAAAAAGTTGTTCTCATGTCGAAGACATGTGGTGTGTTTGTTTTCTTTATTCTCAGAATCCTGACTTTAAAGTCAGAACATTAATACATTTTTTTCACATGTGGCCCCAATCCTCCTCTGTATACATGCAATGCTATAACATATTTTATTCTGTTTGAATTGTAGTGTAAATGTTTACCTCATCTAAAACTCCCTCGTGAAAGTTCTCTTTTTTTTGCGTAATAACTAATAATACTGTAGCATCAATAACCCACAGCCACCCATCTCCTCCTTTTCTGTTATTTGTGACCTAAAGTATATTAACGACTGTGAAAAGTAAGAACATCAGAGCACATGTCTGAAATGGCTTTTTTACTTTTTCCTTTGTGACTTGTGAAGAAAAAAAACTATGTTTTCTTGCTGAAAGGTTTTGCACCATCACCGAGTTGTGAGGTTACTCTTCTTCTTTTCAGAGTTAAAATAAGCCAAGTGCAGACCAAAAAGTGAACTTTAGAGCCACAAATCTGAGCTTGTCCTACAATAATCACAGAGTTGTTGGCATTGATCAACAAAGCTATAAATCTAGATTCTATTTTCGCACTGTAAAAAACAGTGAAAAATATCATTATTGGCTTATTTGCCCTGAAGGACTCACTTCCACATAAGAGGGCTTTTTTGGAATTACAACACACACACACACACACACACACACACACACACACACACACACACACACACACACACACACACACACACACACACACACACACACCCCTCTCACTGTCCAAGGTTGTCATTGCAGGTTAAGACTTGCCCTCCTTCCTCTCCCCTACCTCCGTTAAATTGTGACACGAGGATAAACTCTTTACCTCACTCTCACCAGCATCACCCTGACACTGTTACATGAGTCTGTACAGCAAGCTTAATTACATCAGAGGCCACCATGAGAGAGAAATCAAAAGAGCAAGACAGAAGGAAAACAGAGCAGCGACGACAGTGGAGACGATGGAAAGATAAAACTCATGAGGGGATTTGGAAGATTTTGGAACAATGCTACAATGTCATGGCTAAAATGATAATCAGGATCAGTTTTGTTCAACATTGAGAACATGATTATTTATTTATGTTAAGAATGCAATATATGTACTGCACTTGAGAAATAATTGGCAGAAACTGTCCTGATTATTTACAGCATCATTTCAAAATGATTCTGTCATATAATGCAACCAAATAAAAAGGATTTATCCAAGGCATTCACCTTAAGCTTAAAACCTGTTTTTGGTGAACGCAGCATTCATGAATAAGGTCTGTGATTAGCCAGACACTTTTGAATAGAGTGGGCTTGATTGGACGCACCAGACCAGGCACTCTAAATGCAGAGAGACAATATAGTACCCAATTATTCAGATTTACTGTGGAAGCCAAGATAATGATTGGCATTGTTAAACAATTCATTGTGCAGCTTTGTGATGAAAAGAGTCAAGAAATAGAACAAACTGAAAGACAGTAAAACTCGTCAGATTCACATGGTAATTTGAAGAGGCCTGGAACATGTTGGCACTTGTGTGATAAATCCTAAATGTATAACTGTAGTGAGGCGCCAACTGTTTGAGACTTTGGTACCTGGGTGTGTACTTTGTTTAGATAGTGATTTATTGAACATGTTTTTTTAAAATATCTTATTAAGTGGGTGATTTATTGAACATGTTTTTTAAAATATCTAATTAAGTGAATACGATTTAGAAACGTGTGTAGAGACGTTCACATGCTCGTCCCAACAGTCTCTGTGTTGTCAGCTTATATATACAAAGCCGCCACAGTCAGATGCTTCTGATTCTGAAATTTTGAGGAAGCGAGAAGATGCACAAGTTGTTTGTTTTGCGGAATATTTCTTTGACGGCTTTATCAATCTTTTGCAGTATAAAAAGGACTCTGAGTCTGCAGCCACGGTAACGGCTTGGTAGGGCTGTGCGTAAACACGGTGGTGCTTTGAGCTGAATGCTAACATACACGTCGTATAGTGTTCACTATGCTTCCCATCTTAACTTGCAGTGTTGGCATGCTAATATTTGCTAATTAGCACAAAACACAAAGTACATATGCTGATAGGAATGTTATTAGTTTTGCAGGTATTTTTATAGATTAGATGGTGAAAATAATATTGAATTGTTCCTCAATTAGCTGGAGTATGTAAGAGGAGGAGTGAGAGAAGAAGAGGGGGATTGTGTGAGAGGGATGGTAGTTGACTCAGCTGCAGTGTGACCAAATGACAGCTCATCTCTATACTGTCTGTCTGTCTGTCTTTCACTGTGTCACATTTGCTGTCCTAAGGTGCTGATTTAATATCAGTCCATCATTTCTTTTGAGTCACACTCAGCCCTACTGTCACCTGTTCCTCTCGTGCCTCTCATTAACTTGCAAAATGGATGTTTGATTTGCATTGTCTCGGGCTGAGCAGATCAGCTCGGCTCGGGGCCCCACATTTGCTCACACTTGATCAACATGATGTTTACCCAACATTACAACACAACATAATGAAAAGATTTAGTCAACTCGGGCCAGCCAGATGAAAAGGATACAGCACATGCCATTTCTTTTGAGGAGAAGAAAGCATATGTCCGTCCACGCTGAATGGAATTATGTTGTGAATTTTCAGGATCGAGTCCAGCAGTTGGAGAGACAGCTGAGGGAAATGGAGAGGGAGAAGGAGAGGGAGCTGAACGCCTTGAGGAAAGAGAGGAGAGACCTGGTCCTCACAAGTCAAACTGTAAGAGGAATTTATGATATTGTGGACTATCGCTGTAACTACTGCTGCTTAATAATGAAGAGCAATATTTCATTCTGGTGGTTCATTCATTAGTCTGTCTTTGATATTTGATTGGAAACAGCATTTTAATTTTGATAAAAGAAGGGAACCAGTACATATTACTGAAGATGGCGAATGTGTGAGAAATTGACTCATATTGTCTTCCTAGTTTGCCCATTGTTTATTTAAATGTCTGAAATTCAAAGTATAAAATAATTAGATTTTCAAATGCAGTGTTTAGAATCACTCTCTATTTGCTTATTTCATTACTGCCATTTTATTTGAATGTCTAAAATCTGAGTTTGAAATGTCCACCATATAGTGTCAAAAGTGAATGGGCTCGAGGTAGGTTTAGTGTAGTAACTGTAAAGTAAACTAGTTCTGTGTTATATAGAAGTATTGAATGTGTGAAAGAGGGAGTTACATTTTTGACAGACCTAAACATTTCTAAAGGTGTAAATCATCTTATTGGTTGAGTTAGGGGACGTTTAAGAACCCATTTTTAAGAGTGCAGATTTTCTTTTACCTATGCCCAAGTTATTCTGGTGCAGTTTGGTCACACGATCGGCTAATTAGCTTTCCTATAACCAGCTGTGTTAAAGCTGCAAATATTGCATTGTTAGAACCTCAGGCCTTGTGAAATTGTTCACTGTTCTGTTTTCCATTTTGTAACCTTGTCCAAATGTCTCATGGGAATTATTAGGCCCACTTGAAAATGTTCACTGTTTACAGAATAAGCCTTTTGAGATGTATCCTGTTGTTCTGAATAGGGTCCTGTTTTACATTGTTTTATAAAAAGTTAGCGTCCAATCAATTACCCCTACGCGAGATATACATATTTACTGTGATGCAATGTGCAGACACAATAAAAAAAGGGTACATCTGTACGCCTCCTGGATGAGAGGAATGACCAAAAGTTTTGAGCATCAGTTGGCAATAAGTGATTAGTTTATTATTGATTTCAGACTCAGCCTCAGGCTGCTAAGCTTTAAATCACAATGTAACGTTGGACAACCCACGCTGCCATGTGTTATCTGTGATTATTAGGAATTCTTGCTGCTCCAAAGTATGTGATTTACTCAGTCCCTAATTAAACTGAGCTGTGACTTTATCACACAGCCAGTGCTTGGCCTTTGATCACACTCATGAAGGCACCGGTTAAGTGAGGAGAAGACAAGATGTGGAAGAGGAAAAAGCAAATCAGATATGGAAAGGGAGAGGGAGACAGGGAGCGAGAGTGATTGAGAGAGAGAGAGAGGGGAGGGAAGGAAAGGGATAGAGGGAGGAGTAAGCAATGTGAGGGAGGGTGCTGCTTCTGTGAATTTGTGTGGACATGTGAGTGTATGTGGATGTGTGAGAGGGGAGAGAAGGCAAGCTTGGAGAAGTTCCATATCCTTTCAACAAGCGGTAAGCCAAAAAAAATGCCCTTGAATGAATCTGCGCGTTAAAAATGGTGTTTTTCAGAAAACTATTTAATTTATCTGCTCTTCTAAATGAGAAAATGGGAACAGCGGGAGGGAGGGAAGAAGGGAGTGGCAGTACAGAAGAGGAGAGAGGGACAAGACGGTGTCAGACAACATGACCAAGTGTGTATGACTAAAATACGACCGCATGCAGGATGGGGTTTACTTCTGACACGTGTAGTGAACTTTAGCGGTGAGAGCTTGTTGTGTCTGAGAGAAAATTACTTGTGTATTACTTTCTGATTCAATCTCATTGTTGTAACAAGGGATGGAGAACGCAGAGGTAGAAGGAAACAATACCCAAGGATCAGTAACTGCTGTTGCAATCTTTACTCTGCACACATTCCCTGTGGGCATGTACTGGTGTAGAGTAATGATTGAGACAGATAAGGGTTAAAACAGTGGACTGCATGTGGCGACTGAATCGCTCATGTGTTGGTGAGTCAAGCAGGAAGGGAGGGCTAGAGGGAAAGATAGAGAGGCAATGATAATTTTTTAACTCATTACAATCCCTCTTGGAAGAGGAGTTTTCATTCTCAGTCAGATGTGGTATGTCGAAGGCAGCAGCATTCATCTGTTACTGTTTGCCCTATTCCCTGCCGCTTCCGTTCATTTAAACTGTGCCTTGCAGCCAGTTCTTCATCACGGATACGTTACTGAATTTCAAATGAACTTTAATCTGGTCCTACAGGTTCTCAAAGAGAAGAAGCCTCTCAACGATTGGTCGGACATCACCGGCTCGGCCCCCTGCATGATGTCACTCTCCCCTCCCCTTCACAAGCCTCCTCAGGTACACATCATGTCGCCATGGATACAGCATGTGTTCACAACTATCAGTAATTTTCCTTGTGGATTTTTTCGACGAAGCTATCGATCCTTCCAAAATGTCAATTTCCCAGAGGCCTTTTTTGAAATGTTTTGTGTAGTCAGAGCAGTCCAAACTTTAAAGATACCCCGTTTAATGTCAAAGAAGGCCAAGCAAATATATAACCACATTTTAGAGGCTGGAAGCTGTGCATTTTTGGTATTGGTGCTTAAAAAAGACTTGATCGTGATTAATCAATAATCTAAATAATTGCAGGTTAAATTTCTGACGAAAGACCAGTTGTTTTGTCACCTAATTGTTTCAACTATGTTTGTCACACAGCTCATGCTTACACTGTTGTCTTTTATTTTGTAGGACCCATGCAAAGAATCTACCAGTTTGCCCAGAAGACGAAGCTCACATCGCAGTCGAGTCAATGACAGGCCGCTGTCAGCACAGGGTGAGCTATTACCAGCCCTCATTTTTCTGTTTTCTATTCTGCGTTTGATTGCTTAAGCTGAGAGCACCATGCTATAGTACAATAAGCACTCTCTCTTTGCGCTCAGGTCCTCATTTTGTCAAATTGTTTGTTCAGTTCCCTCCCTTTTAGTCAAATCAAAGGTGTGTCAATTGAGTCAGCAGGTTGTTATTACGCCGGCAGAAAGCAGGATTTTCCTGTACTGACAGCCTTTATACTTATTCTCTTCGATAGTATCTATTTTTCACACACCCACATCTATCTATTTTTCACACACCTACATCTATCTGTCACCAAACATCCCAGCAGCCTGATCTACAAGGTCATGTCAAGTCTTGCCAGGTGTCCTTCTCCTTGCTTTGTCTGTTCCTGAAAGCCGTAACTGTAATTTCTACAGTATATGATTCACTATCTTGATACACGGCCACCACTTGCGCAAATTCTCTCACAAGCCACATCTTACATAAAGCAATGTGCGCTGACTCATGCATGTTGTTCTCGTGTGTCTTTCTCTATCTCCTTCCTTTTTCAGTGTTGGTGAGGACGCTTCCAGACAGCCAGAGCCCAGAGGCTTTCACTTCCCCCCTTCCCTCCCACAGGCTCAGCAACGGGCACAGAAATGGGACCAGCAACGGCGGTGGGCTGCTTACTCCGTGCAACAGTGCAACAAGTTCCCGCGCTGCCAGGTCAGCTACTCCGCTGCTCGTTTGATGAGCATTTCCTTCAAAGAGAGAAATGAAGAGTGGCTTTTTAATGTGCTTTTAGAAGTTGATGTACTTCTTTAGCATTTACATGAAACAGTAGGGGCATTTTTATAATCCACACCTTTGCTCACAGGAGGGAGAAATCTGGAGTGTGTGAAGGGTTTTATAACAACATATTATTTAAGGAGCGGTTACCATAAGAGATCATTGCAGTTAATTCAATATTGGGTCTTGTTTTCGTAGTTTTGGCCACGTTTGATTTATTGTTCACTTTCATTATCCTTTCCAAATATTGTTTTTAGTTAAAATAGTTTAAAAAAAAAACTATTTTTTTTTTTTTTGACTGGTCATGGTCCTCGCCCCATCGGATGTCCTTTCAGCAGGATTTACACATTCCCAGATCTTATCTCTGTAAGTAAAATGATATAATTACACATAAGAATGAGGGCCTAAACTACAGAAACAGACTAACCAGAATAATCCTTTTAGGAATTTTCCAATGTTAAGTGCATGAACGAATTATACTATACAATATATATTCATAACTAGCATACGGCAGTAGCAACAGTTAGTAATGTACTGTCTTGTGTTAATAGGGGTATACGGGTGTTATGCACACCAAGAAATACTGGACATTTGTCAGACATGAACATTACATTGCAAACAAAGAACTGTGTCTACTGTCCCAGGGCTTTACAAACTAAATCTGCCATAAAAAAGGCCACCTTAAAAAAACACAACTCAAGTTCTATATAATCATCCATCCAGAGGAATGAAAGCAATATAATGAAAGCAATATAAGTTCAGTGCAAATAAAGCGTAAATAAATATCTTTGCAAAAAACGTAAACAAATAAAACAAGCGATCATACGTAAAGCTGTACATGTCTTGCAACATGAACCAGAACGTTGGCTTTTAAGTACTGTATAGTTAGCATTACAGTGTCATGTGATACTGTCAGAATATGTTTTTGCAGGATTTTATGATCTTGGACACATGCTTTGGTCTCCTTGGAGCAGTGTTAGTTGTCTCATGTTGCTTTGAAAACTTGCATATCGATAAGCCTGAATGGGGATTTAACATAATTCAAACATTTACTTTGTTTTGATAGTTTGCCTACATTGTACTTTGTCTGATTAATAATACTCTGTTTACTGTAATACCAGCTTTATTTGGAATTTTGGACTGATCTCAATGGCATGTTTGCATCTCAGGAGCCGGATGGCACTCCAATTACATCACTAGGTATAATTGCAGTGCCGCTCCTGGTTTTTGCTTTTTGTTTTTAAAGATTTTACACCCTTCTACACATACCAGGGTTGTTTGTATCTTAGCTTTGAGTGTATTTGGCCGATGAATGAATATATAACTCCTCTTCCCTTCACAGCCCGTCTCTGTTGGATCTCGTGGAGATCGAGAAGAAACTGAGGGAAGCCAAGGCAGAGAGAGAGAGGCTGCTCAGAGAAAGGGTGAGTCACCTGTCGTGGGAAACACTTGCTGACACCTCTAATCTCCCGCGACACACTGCATTAGACACGGCTGTCTGATCCCTGACACCCACTCAGCTCGCACATCGTGGTCCAAGAAAACAGCTAGCAGATGTGTGGATGTTTGTTATGCATGTTTGTAGCATTGGCGAATGCCAAGACTGAAAAATGTGTATCTATATGATTGTGAGTTTAAAACCTTAATGGGGAACGTTCAGTGGTATGTTTTTCGATGTCAGCTTGCCTTTTTTTGGAAGCACATATCAAGGAATGCATTGTAAATACAACTCTAAAGTATCATCATTGCCTTTCTAAATTGGAGAATTCATATTATTTAAAAGATGGCTTATAATTTTCAATGAAACATGTGTGCACCCAGGAAGAGCGACAGCAGTTGTTGTTGGAGGAGAGAAGGCAGAGAGAGCTAAACTCTCCCAAAACAGAACCTCCGGAGCCTGAGACCCCACAAAGGCCAGAGGCAGAGCCAAATGAGCAACCAAACACCAGCTCTCCTCCAAACACCCCAGAGGTAAGAATGAAAAGACAACCAGAAGGTAGCGTTAAAGGCCCTGAAAAACATATTTTTTCAGTCATCTTCTTACTCTGAGCGATGGCCAGGTAAAAAGAGAAAAGATAATAACTGATTCAGCAGAAGCAGAGTTATGCAAGTAGCAGCTAATGCAGCCTTGAGCCAAGAGCCTCAGGCAGAGATGAGTAGCGAGCAGCAGAGGTCCGTTAAGCTCACTCCTTTTCAACTCCAAATGTTTTTTTTTTTTCATTTTCAAACTTGTAGTCTTCAAACCCAACCAACGCACACTCGAGTGAAATCACCTAAGGCAATTTATCAGACTTCACGTAGCTCCCTCTGGAGGAACAAGTTAATCAGACACACATTTACATATAAAAACCAACTTAATTGTGCTGTTCGGACTATTTAGTAATCTGGTTTTAAACCTGCAAACTTCTACTTGTAATTGTTTTACATCTGATCCATATTATCCTAATGTATTTATTTAAAAAAATTCCAATTCTGAATGTGTTATTGTCTGTATTTCTTGTGATTGTACTTTCTGTGTTGTTCTGTATTTGTCTTTGTAATCTGAAAATGAGGGTCGTCCCTCAATGATCTCTCGAGGATAAATAAAGGTTGAACATGTAGAAAGAAAGAAAAGCACAACAAATCTTTTCGGACCAAAAGACATGCCCAGTATCATGATCCTATACAATCAATCATCTAATCACAAAAGGCCCTCCAGCAACGCAGCCTGCCCCTCTTCCTCTCTCCCAACTTTGACCTCCGAGCCCACGTGGAGTCCCTGGGTCACGGCGTGACCAGCTGCACGGACCTGCGTCTGACGCCGCGACGCTGCGCAGGCTTCCTGACCAAACGAGGGGGGAGGGTGAAAACCTGGAAGAAGAGATGGTTCCTGTTTGACATGGACCACAGACGACTAGCCTACTATACAGGTTAGACAGGCTGGGAGAGTGATGTGTGCTGTGCACATACTGGCTGCTTGTTTGCATGAATGAAAGCCTTCTGTGTGTCACACTAGCTCACTAAAAGGAAGTCAAACATGTTGTAAAAGAATATTCATCAATTAATATTATTTCCCAGGCTTTATTCTCCACTTATTCTTCTGTACATTCATTTGTGTTTCCACCAAAAAAATGGTTTGCATTAAAGGTGGAGTCCGACATTCTACACATTTTGTCAAATTCAGCAAATATCTATCATTTTTTTCTTCTCTCTTTGCTGCAGACTGTGATGAGAGGAAGCTAAAGGGAGTCATCTACTTCCAGGCCATCGAAGAAGTTTACCTTGACCATCTACGAACAGCTACTTCTGTGAGTTCTCATACACCAACACACCAACTGACTCTAAAGAAATCTATCAAAGCGTCTGTGCCAAATCTCTGGACTTTGAATCTGCACGGGAACTATTTGATAAATGCAGGAAATGGATTTCTGGAGTCTCATATACTGTATGATATGCAGGCCAGTTTAGCTGAGTCATAAATCCCCAACATCTATAAAAAATTGTAATTGATTGGTGCCTTTTTTTTTTTGCACAATGTGTTTCAGATTTAACATGCATGGCCATCAGAAGACATATTGTTAAAGATATTTTTATAACTCCGGGCACGTATTCGGACCGAGGTCACCACTTTAATCTTTTTAATGTTATGTTAGTTAAAGCACTGTATCAACTGAAATAGAAGAACCTTGGGATCTCGTGTTATTTGGAAATTTACTGTGTTCACTGTGGTGTATTCACATGACAGTTTGTTTGAGTTTTGTTTTTAATAATTTGAGGTTTCTTCTTCTCCAAATGGGGCGTTAAATTATAGACGTGGCAGATTTGCATGGGAATAAAGACACAGACGATCTCTGCAATTACTGTATTAGAAATCAAAGCCGGGTGTCCGGTAACAGTAGGACTGCTGAGTAAAGCCTTTTTATGCTGCTGCAAGTCTAGGGTCTTGGGAAAAAGTGTCACATAACAATTATTGGAAAACCTGAGATTTATATTTTCACATCTTTTAGAACTGCTTAAGTAAAACAACAACACAATTTGCCCGAAGGACAATTGCAGTTGTGAAAAGTAATTAATAATAATAATAATAATAATACATTTAGTTTGTAGCACTTTTCAAGGACTCAAAGTTAGTTCAAAAGTTCAAGGTATCTTACAGGGAAATTGGTTTGCAGATATGATTCATGCAAAAGACAACTACAGGACATAGTTTACAGAGTTGTTCAGTAGGAGGTCAGCATCCAGGTTTAAATACAAGTAAACAATCTCAGCAACCTGTGCAAATGAGAAATCAACAGACAACTAAGAAGTACATTTACTGAAGTGCTGTACTATGGACTAACTTTGAGGTAATTTTACTGAGTATTTCAATGTTATGCTCCTTTCTACTTCTACACACCTATATTTCCACTCTTTCATCAGCTGGTTTCATTTAAATAACAGTTTGAGGCTTAAAGAGGTAACATTATCCAATGTTAAAAACAAAGAATGCATTCAAACTAAAGAAACAACAACCTGTTCTTCTGCTCCTGAGAAAAGTCAAGACGGAACTGTGAGAGCAGTGCTAGAAAGCTTCAAATGAACTATTGTAGCAAATGACTTGTCTTATCTATCTGATCAAAGTTATGTAATTTTGTTATAGCTTTTGGGTTTCACCTGGAAGAATGCAAGGTCCTGTCCTACAGCCTCTTCATCATGACCTATCACATTATCCCTGTGTGTCCCTTCCTTCCAGTCTCCGCGGCCCAGTCTGACGTTCTGCGTGAAGACATACGACCGTCTCTTCTTTCTGGTGGCTACCAATCCAGTATCAATGCGGATTTGGATGGATGTCATCGTCACGGCAACAGACGAGCACAGCCGTTACTGACCTCTTGCATACGTGACTGTGCAACCCTTGAGTAAAGCTCCTGAGCGGACAATGCAGTCAGTCATTTCCCCCTGTCTGAGGGGCTGGTTTGGCTGCGATCCACCTCTGGGGCTGATTCTGTACCTGGACTCATGAATCTGTGGACAAAGTGCGTGAGATGCAGAGGTGCAGTGGCTCCAGGTGCTCCAACACAGCGGAGGAGACTGTTACTTGATGCTTCAGTGGCGGCGGAGGTTCAGCGCTGAACACGCTGCAAACCACGAGCAGCCTTACACAGCAGTCTGTTACTGGGAGGTTTCACTCTTTGAGCCTGACCTCCCCCAGCTGGTCAGAGTCCAGCATTACAGGACTGGTACTACACCACAACCCACACTACAAACAGGGGGTGGGCACAATAATAGCAACACCTGCACAATATAATGCAATCCAAAATAACAACCCAGCAATAAATATAACCTGTATACCTTATTGGCTGTTCAAGATTTGGGCTGTGATCTTTTTTTTTTATTTTGTGTTGGATTGTTTTATATTTGTTTTAGGTGTTTCCACTAATTTGTCCATCTCCTGTATCTTTGTTTTGAAAAATTACATTTTCATGAATTAAGTTATTATTTGGAAATTTGTATGGGTTTGATATGCAAATGAATGATGGCATAATACACTGTTATGAATGCACTATTAAATGTTTATTCATAAAAAGTTTGCTCTAATTTGCCTTTTTTTTAAACTTAAATCTTTATTAAATAATAATAGCAAAAAAAAGTGATTGGGAAATATACTTAAATTTTTTTCCATCATTCATGCAGTCGTTTTGAGTCTTGTATAATGTCCTTTTTTCCAATTTTCTTCCAGTTGTGCTTCTTGTAGTTAATATTAGTTTGATCTGTGTCAAGGGCCCTATTCTTCTTTGTAATTGCTTTTTAATAGTGTTTTAACAAAATATTTTAATACACTTTCTTTAGAGAAATTACAGAATTTACATACAATTTATAGGGACCTTAATTCCTATGGGAGTATTTCCCAAAACACTATTATTAGCTCTATTTACTTATTTCCAAAAAACGTGCACAATTATCAACCTTACGATCCAACATACCTGACATGTTTACTTATTTTAAGTAGCTTAACACACTTCCTTGCAGGGCAGTGTGGCCGTTGCAACACCAGCTGGTGGAAAGATTTTTTTATCAACACACAACAAAGATTTCTTCCGGCCAGAAAGTTGAGGTTTGTTGATCTGTTATTTACTTGAAAGATCGTGTTTTTTTTAACATGATAAAACCGACACCAAATGCAATGTCATTTTGTAGTAAGTGGTAATATACTGTACATTTATATTTATATAATTTAATGCCAATGAGGGCAGCCCCCTGACATCCCTACTTGACTGTTTAAATGACGTCAAAGAGTGGTTGGCCCAAAATTTTTTAAAACTAAATGAGAGTAAAACTGAGATTATGCAGTTTGGCCCCACTAGTCCAATGATAGATTTGGGCCCCCTAAATGTCTCTGTGCAACCTGTGGTAACTAACCTTGGGGTAAAAATAGACAGTGATTTTAAAATTAATAAACAAATAAATGCAATAGTGAAATCTAGTTTTCTATCATCTTCGCCTTTTAGCCAAAGTTAAACCGTTTTTGTCTTTTAGCAGTTTTGAACAAGCTATACATGCTTTTATTTCTTCTCGTTTGGACTATTGTAATGCACTTTATATTGGTATAAATCAAAACGCACTCTCACGCTAACAGTTAGTCCAAAACTCTGCAGCCCGACTTTTAACAGGAACCAAAAAGCGTGCGCATATAACTCCAATTCTTGCCTCATTGCATTGGCTCCCTGTTAGTTTTAGGATTGATTTCAAGATGTTATTGTTTGTTTTTAAAGCTGTGAATGGACTGGCCCCAACATATATTTTGGACCTCATCCAAATTTATACACCAGCGCGGACACTGAGATCAGAGGGCCACCACCAGCTTGTGGTCCCTAAGTCAAGACTTAAGACTCGGGGGGACAGGGCCTTTTCTGTGGTTGGACCTAAACTCTGGAATGCCCTGTCCCTCCATGTCCGAACTGCCCCTACAGTTGAGTGTTTTAAGGCAGGTCTAAAGACACACTCTGTGTGAGTTATGTGGTCCATTGTGGTGTTTATTCTTTCTTTTATTCTTTCTATATTTTATATATATATTTATGAATTGTTTGTATGTTCTGAGTCTTCTGTGCAGCACTTTGGGAACTTTGTGTTTGTAAAATGTGCTATAGAAATAAAGTGGATTGGATTGGAATGGATTTAGCTGCACCCATCGTGCCTGTGGGCTAATTTCCTGCTCTTTTGAGACGCTAACTGAAAATCTGTCTGTATTAGGCTTTAACCTCAGGCCTTAGACACTTAACTCAAAGTATACAGACATTTCAACTCCTGTCAGTGCTGTTTGAAAGTCAGCTTACAGTGTTGGAACCATAATTGAAACATGTCCTGCTTGGTGCACTTAAGTGCGTGTGAAAAAAATCCAACCATAGAAACTTGCATAGCTGTCAAACACTAATCTTTTTTTGATTATAAGAAGCACCCAGATGATCTTCTTCATAATGTTCATGTTTGCTTACATGTGTCCATTGACTCAACATAGCTCATGAATGTGGTGGTTGAAGAGTGTTCAGAAATCCAGCTTGTTCAAAAATGCTACACAGAATGCCCACTATTCTGGTTAAAGCATTTATACTACAGTATTTATTTTTCAATTGATTTGAATTGAATATTAGTACTGCTCAGGGGCGATTCTAGGATCTGACCTTTGGGGGTGCTCAGCCCCTAATGAAAAGTTGATAGCAGTTAAGCTAGGGGGGTTTGGGGGCATGCTCCCGTAAGATTATTTTTTTTTTAAACCCTTAAATCATGACTTCTTGCGAGTTTTGGGGAAAGAAATAGACAGATTGAGATATGCAATTATGACAAACTATCAACAGATTCAAGGCATCTGCTGTGAAAAAAAATGGAAACTACAAAGCATGATTATTGCAGCACACATACCCAGGGGTGTTGGACTGGGGGGGGGAAGGGGACTGAGTGCCCAGGGCCCTCATGTGAGGAGGGCCCAAAAATATGCTAGAATTCATAGCTTTGGCTGCAGGGAGGGGCCCATAGAAAATGCCTTTCACAGGGCCCAGAATTTGGAGCTACACCCCTGCACATACCTTGAATGGTAAAATAAGCCTTAACATATTTTTAGAAAAGATTATTCATGTTTTTTTCTGCTGTTGATTTTCAACTTTTTCATCTAATCTAATAATGCCTCTGAACCAGATGGGGAAAACACAACACCTCTTTTTCTTAAGAGCCTAGTCCTCCATGAAATGCATATGTAAATATAATGTGAATGGAATGTTTTAAGTGTTTTTGCCCGTATAATATATGTCCACTTTCTCTCCTGGTTCTTCCAGGTCCCTCTCTTTGTCCACTCTCTCTCCATCCTTCTCTCTCTCTCCCCATCCTCCTCTCTCCCTCTATCTCCTTCCCTCCGTCCTATCACTGACAATCACATACAAAACATTTTGTAATCAACTAGAAAATAATCTTCAAATAAAAGAGAAAATAAAACACGGTAGTCCTACCATGTACATGTCTTTTAGGCTACCTAGCCATTTTCTCACCTTGTTCATCTTGCTCTCTCTGCCCTTCTCCCTCTCTATTCTCCTCGCACCTTTGTGCTGTCAACCAGAAGGCAAATGTAATCAACTAATCAATAGAGAATGCATTGTGTAGGCTACCAAAGTAGAGCTGATGAAGGTCCTGCTACTCCCGAAAACATGTCTTTTCGCTTTTTTCTTTTAGTTGAGCCGCTTGGGTAACTTTTTTTCATTTTGGCCTTTAGACCATTGACATAACAGAAAGGTTTAGACCGTTTAGACTCGTCTTTCTCCGTCTCTGTGTACTTCCCATTTCTACTGTCACCGTTTATCTTTGGCGGCGCACTGTGGGACGGACTAGTCCATTTCATTGTGAAAGTAGGGGGTGCTGACCTCTCTCAGCAAGCAGGGCGCCTGCAGCTGCTGGGGGCGCTGATCTGCCAATTCCCCACACAGTGAAATGATAGAAAACAGAAAAACGCTTCACAGCACAGAGGATTATTTATATATTTTTTTAAGTTAAGTGGCTGCCCGGTTCGCCCGTGCCAAAAACCGCCACTACTTTGAGCACTAAACGATCTCACATTATCACAATAAGGACTTTATTTTCAGGGGTGCTGAGATGATATTTAGGGGTGCTTCAGCACGCCTAAAAATAGCCTAGCGCCGCCTATGGTATTGCTTCTATATAGCCTCAACTTGACTGTCTATTTCTTTTTTATTAGATTACTTCTATATGCAAATACCGTAGTCACATGTTTGTGTGTGTCTTTCCTCCTGCAGTATTAACATTCACTTTGATTCTCAAATAACGAATATACGATATAATATCATTGTGATTTCCCAAAAAACAAATGTTGTGATGAGACTCTATGAGTGCTGTACTTGTGTGTGGTAACATTTGGCATCTTAGACTGTTTTTTCAAATGGGTAAATCAACCGCTCACTTTTGAAATCACATTCATATTTTGTTATACAATTCTGATTAGAGAATATTTTACATTTACACATGTTGTGTGAGCCCCTCAGAAAACCACAGAGGAGACTTGCAGTACTGTAGTAACCCTGTTGTGCTGGACGCCACTCCCCAGACAAACCTTTATAGAGCTGAGTGTGCCACCCAGATAGGCCACCAGTCTGACATGATTCAGTTACTGGATTATAACCACTGTGCCTTCAATGCTGGTTAAACCTTTATTTGCTTCTTTATCAATTTCTAAAACATTGAATCAGGTAACAGTATCGTTTATACGTTGTCAAAATATCAAAATCAATTAAGGACTTGTGTATTTAAATCTCCAATATGTTCTATTTTCTCAGAAAAAAGGACATTGAATGCTGAACATTGTTGGCTCTTAAGGTAAGGCTGAATTTCTAAAAAAATTCAACTGATTGCAGGCTGTAAAATGTGTGACTTATCTTGTTAGTTCATGCAGTAGTTTGGCAAAGAAATAAATTCTTATTTTTCTTGTCACAACTCACTTAAGTACATCTACTTAGAAGTTTACAAATACTGGTACATTAGTTAAGTCTTTATCATTTGAATCACTGTATTTCACTTGCTTACTTCTACTGTGGTAAATTTCATCTATTCTAGTCACGTTATTCTTCATCTCTGCTACATTGTTCTGACAGTTGTAGCTGTTTGTTACTTCCCAGAATACATTTCTTTTGCAAAACATATGCAAACCATTTCATATGGTTATTCATAGTTTACAGAATCAGCGGCTAATGTCTTCATGTTTGCGTTCTCAAATATGTTTGCTTCCTTATTTGACAAATTATCAGTAGAGAGAAAAAAGCACATTACTTCCATCTACAGTAATATAATACTGCACTACATGCAATAATGAATAATGTTACAAGAACAAAGATTCTGTTTTACTCCAAAGCATTTAACTAGAATACAAGTCTGAATGTTGAATAACATTGAATAACAATAATAAAGATGTACAATCTTTTACTTTGTGTCAAATCGACTAAATATAATTTCCTTTAAAAAAAACTTGATTTATCCTCCTATGTTTTCATAACAGTTAACCAGGTAATAAAATCAATAGATTGTGTGTGTGTCTGTGTGTCTGTCCTCTGTAGGATCAACAACCTCACAGAAAAGAATGACAGGAGCTGTTAAGGTTTTCTTCATATGCTGTCTACTTCAAGGTAGGCATTTCCACATTTAAATGCTATTTGGATGTTTTACAATATTGCAAAATGAACTTTTAGTGGATGTTAACCACAACCTCAACCTTTAGTGGATGCTTAATCACGAAGGAAATTCTTGTCAGAGATTGCTCAAATATTACAACAACATAAGAATACAAGTAATAGAGTGATACATGTAAAGTGTAAAAGGAGTAATGCATACAACAGTGCCTAACAGAATAGCAAAAGGTAAGATTCATGTAGTAAAATAAGTACACTGAAGTGATATTGGCAATGATATTGAAAAGTAAAAAAGTAATATAATGATATTTTACTTCTTGTTGGAGTAATTATTTCTGTGTTAATCTTGGCTGATATATATTTGTTGCTATTGTTTCACCAGGTAGCTTATGCCAACAGTGGGCAGCCTTGATGCCTCAGACGGTCGAGGGACTAAGTGGATCCTGTGTGATGGTCCCCTGCACGTTCAGCTTGCTCTCCGCCTGGGATAACCACCTGGATGATTCATGTAAAGCCATTTGGAAGAGAGGATGGAGTCGAACGCAGGTGTTTGATTCCAGCCTCACTGGGGAACATGCAAGCTCAAACATCCTGCAAGGAAACCTCACGGGGATCCTGCGTGAGAAGGACTGCACCATCATTTTCAACAACCTGCCATCGGACCATTACGACAGCTATTACTTCAGACTGCAGTGTGACAATGATCTGAAGTTCAACTTTCCAACGGGCGTCCTTATCACCACTCGAAGTTTGTGTTATGTCCTGTTACTCTTACACATGTAATCCCACATCTTTTTGTTACCTCTCTTGCTATTTTCTCGTTGTTTGTACTCCTCAGATTCCCTGCCCAAACCCACCATAACTCCATCCAGGCTGGAGGTAGAAGAAGGGACTCCAGTGAGGTTGAAGTGCACGGCAGTAGCTCCCTGTCCCATTCTCCCTCCAGCACTGACTTGGACACCTAGTATCGGTGACATTGAGGAAAACATAGAAACTAAATTCATGACCTCTGTGTTAAACTTCACCGCTTCTTACCTCCACAACGGACAGAAGTTCTCGTGCGCCGCTCTCTACAACCGACAAGCTGGTAACAGTGACCTTCTGTATGAAAAAAGTTTGACCCTCCGTGTTCTTTGTGAGTACGTTTGTGGCTATTTCTGTTTTGTTGTTGGGTGTTGTTTCAGATCACAACACATCATGTCATCTCATTTTATATAATGTGATATTGTAACATGTTGTGAAGAACTTTTTGTGGATGTCTATCCTCCTTCAGGATAGCTTCTGCCATTATCAGAAAGACACCTATCCCTCTAGGGAATCTCTGCAGAGTATTTGGATCAAAATGTATTTATTAATAACTTAACAACTGCATACTTGATTGCTTATTAAAAAGTAGTTGACATGCAAACCCATTATTAATCACTCACTAACATTTATAACCGTAAACTTGCTGATTTTTAACAATCTGACCCAAAAGTGGTTCTTAAGTAAGGCTTACTACTGATTTATGAAGCCTTAATAAATAATTTATTAGCATTCATTTCCCAACCACTTTGTGACTATAAATCATGCATTATTACAACGTGGTTAGCATGTTCCTTAATAGGTTGTGTTGTTATATTGACATTACATGTCTTAAAGGGATAGTTTGACATTGCAGAGAGTTGGATGAGAAGATTGATCTCATATTTGTCCATCAGATAAAGCTGCAAACCAGTAACCAATTAGCTTAGCAAAGCATAGCTTAGCATAAAGACTGGAAGCAGGGTTAGGAGTTTTTTTTTTTTGATTGGGAAGAGCCAGGCTAGCTGTTTCCTTGTTTACAATGTTTGTGCTATACAATGCTAGCTATAGCTAAATAAAATTTAGCATGAAGATATCAATTTAATATGAAGCTACAGCCAGCAGATGGTTAGCTTAGCTTAGCACAAAGACTGACAACCAGGGGAAAAGCTAGCTTGGCTCTGTAGCAAGATCTGCCTACCAGCACCTCTAAACCTCAATAGATTTTCAAAATTCTCTTCCAGACCCTCCAAATAACACATCAGTCAGCTATTCTGGTCCTGTAAAAGAGGGCGGTTGGGTGACTCTGACCTGCAACGCCAACGCAAATCCAGCTGTGGACAGCTACACCTGGTACAAAGTGGATGGAGATCAGGCGACCGCAGTGGGTTCGAAAAACCGACTTTCGACTACGGTCTCAGAAGTGGACAGCAGATTTTACTGTAAAGTCAGTAATGGATATGGAACCCAGAACTCATCCATCACTCAGATAGACGTACAGTGTAAGTCTGAGTGAAACAGACACACAGATGACTAATATTTACTAGCGACATGGACTCAAACAATACTTGTGTATTTTTTTCCAGTTCCTCCCAAGGAAACCACAGTAATCATCGACCCTAGTGGTCCAATACTGGAGGGCACCTCTGTTTCTCTGCTCTGTAAGAGCCGTGCCAACCCACCTGTGACCAACTACACCTGGTACAAAGATGACAAAGAGGTTATGGAGCCTGGATCGAGCTTGCTTATGATCGGTGTCGACCCAAGCCACAGCGGTGACTACCACTGTGCAGCAAAAAGTGAGCTGGGAGAGGACGTTTCAGGGCAGATTCAGCTGGACATTCAGTGTAAGTTCATTTTCCACAGTAAAGACTCTGATTTACACTGACAGCAAACAACCCAACTGTATCTTTCCAGTGTGTATGCTGAATATGGCTTTACTGTATATCCAGCTGTGGTCACCCAAACAGGATCTGAAGCCAAGACTCAGTCACAGGCAACACCACAGTGGCTGGACTGTGCACAGTAACGCATTGTCGTGTTGCGTGACAACCTCAAAATCCTTTCTATGTCAGTGGTCCGTCATGACTGATCTCTGTTGTACGTTCACATGTGTGCCAGTGTGTTAATTATTCTGTAGATGTTTTGTTTGGTTTCTGTCTTTATTAAGACTTTTCCAGTCACAGAAAGTGATGAGGTTGTCTCAGTTTACTGAAAAGGCATCTCAAAAGTTTAATTTATATAGACCATGAAAGTAATTATAATCCTTCACAGTATCTACTGTATGCACAAACCTGTAGTTTTCTCTGCATACTTGCTGATTTACATACCTTATTTTTTTCCTCCTTTAAACTGTAATGTACTGTTACCTCCATAAATCATTCACCACTAGTATATTTAATTATATCACATGATATTCATCAGCAAAAACAGTTGTTCCAGGATTATAGCTGTTTTTAAATTTTCATTATTTCTGAGCACTTTAGGGCCTTCTTATCCGTCTTGGCTTATTAAGTTATTTTGTGACCTTAGAATAGAAATTGAGAAAATCAAACTCATGTACTGTAAAAAAAAAAGTGACTATTTGTCATTATCTCAGGATGAAAATCTAAGGCATATTCTGATCCAACCCTCTTTTTTTGTAAGGTATCACAATGTGTGACTGACACCAATTTAAAGTACCAAATCAAACCGTGAAGTTAAAAAATCGCTACAGACAGAAACAACCTGCCCTGAATCAACCTAAAAATCATTCGTTGGGAAAATTCATTGTGCATTCCCAACAAATAAGCAATAACCTTGGACCACGACTAACAGAAACACTATATCTTTCAGATCCCCCTCAGAACACAACAGTGTCAGTTGACCCTTCTGGTCCGGTGCTGGACGGCAGCTCTGTCACTCTGACCTGCTCAAGCATCGCCAATCCAGCTGCGATAAACGTCACCTGGATCAGAGCGGCTGGAGGACAAAAGGAGGTGATGGGCTCTGAGAAAGACTTCACCTTCAATGTGACCAAACTCTCAGAGGATCAGTATTACTGTGAAGCTCTGAATGTCCACGGAGCTGAATACTCAGAGCCTGCCAGTATTGATGTCACATGTGAGATTTATTTATCTTTTTTATATTAATTGTAAGCCTTTTTTTTTTCCCAACAAGTTTGATCAAGCACGTACAAATAGTCAATTACCTTCTCTGTCTCAGTTGCTCCAGAGATCCTTCCTTCTTCCCGCTGCGTCAAGATTTTATCCCTGATCCGATGTTCCTGCAACAGCCAGGGGAACCCGCGTCCCTCCCTGGTTTGGGAATTGGCCGGGGAGCCTGTCAATCACTCTGCTGCCATCCCGATCAGGGAAGTTCCCCTGGGGAGCGTGAGCATGAGGAGCCTCATCACCCTGTACCATTTGGATGATGACATGCCCTCTGTAGTCTGCCTCAGCATCAACTTGCTGGGCTCTGATAGTTTCGCATTCAACGTGTCCTCAAGCGAAACTCAGCTAGGTAGAGGAATCTGCAGACTGCCGCATTTTTATTTGGCTTTTCTTTTGCATAATCTGCATTTTTATTTGGCTTTTCTTTTGCATAATCTGCCTCTCTCTGATTTTACTAACTGATATGGTTTGTGGGGACTTTTCAGGCCTCCACACTTTTTCTCTTTTGATTGGCTCTGCAGTAGGCGCACTGGGGATGCTGCTGGTGTGTGTCCCGCTGCTGCTTTTGTTTTGCAGGTGAGAAACATGAAAACACAGCTGAAATGACAGCAGCTAACACACTGTACTGTTGACAGGACATTTTGGGAACTGGTTTCAAAGCAAGACAGAAACACATTCTGAGGTTGTGGTCTAAGTGACTTGGATGATGACAATACTGGCAGTCAGTTTCAGTGGGCAACCATGGCTGGCCCAGAACATTGCTAAATATGACCATGAAAAAATAATGAATTACTGTACATATAACAATTGCTTTTCTGTGTTGGTTATAGGAAAAGGAAAGGCAGTCTTACACTTAACAAGGGATTGGTGGACTCTTCTGACTTTTTAGTTACTAATGGGGTGAGTTTATGTCCCTGCACACATCTATGCATGCATGTAGGGGAAAACTTACAGATCAAAAACAGGGACCTTCAAACATCCTACAAGCAAGCATTGCATATAAAGTACAAGTCAAACATTTCTGGAGAAGAAAATGTCATTACAATTTTGAAAAGAAATGTTTAAAAAAAAGTTATAGTATAGTAAAATGTAAAAATGTGTCTTAAAAATGTCAAAAAGTCATAATATAGTATGTCATAAAAATGTCAGTCATAGTATAGTATGTCATAAAAATGTCAAAAATGTCATAGTATATTATGCCTTAAAAATGTCATAGTATGTCATAAGAATGTTTAAATTAACATAATATAGTATAGATATAAAAACTCGGGAAACTTTCATAGCGTATGTCGAAAAAAGCTTTTAAAAAGTCATATGTATGTTGAAAAAAAGTAATAAAAAAGTCATAGTATGTCGAAAAAGTACAAAAAAAAGTAGGTGGAAAAAAATTGAAAAAAGTCATAGTCAATATAGTTTGTCGGGGAAAAAAAGTAAAAACTTCATTGTATAGTATGTCATAAGAATGTTTTAAAAAAACATTATACAGTATGTCATAAAAAATTAGAGAAAAGTCATAGTATAGTATGTCGAAAAAAATGCCAAAAAAAAGTAATAGTATAGAATGTCAAAATAAAAGTCATATTATGTGGAAAAAAAAGTTAAAAAAGTCATAGTATAGTATGTCGAAAAAGTTATAGTATATTATGTCGAAATATGTAGAAAAAAAGTCATAGTATAGTAGTAGGTTGAAATAAAATGTCGAAAAAAAAGTCATAGCATAGTATGTCAAAAAAAAAATTGTTGAATAAAAGTCATAGCATAGTATGTCGAAAAAGTAAAAAAAAAGTTCTAGTATAGTATGTCGAAACAAATCTGTAGAGTATGTTGAAAAGTTTAAAAAAGTTATAGTATTTTGTTGAAATGTTTTTTTAAAGTCACAGTATAGTATGTCGAAAAAAAGTTTAAAAAAAGTTATAGTACATTAGGTGAAAAAAAGTTTAAAAAAGTTATAGTATGTTGAAAGAAATCTCATAGTATGTTGAAATAAATTTATAAAAAAGTCATAGTATAGTATGTCGAAAAAAGTAATAAAAAAAAGTCATAGTATAGTATGTCGAAAAAAGTAAAAAAAAAAAGTATAGTATGTAGAAACAAAATTGAGGAAAAAAGTCATAATATAGTATTTCATAAAAATATCGAAAAAAAAGTGATAGTATAGTATGTCATAAAGTCTGCATGAAGGCTTTTTTTTTTTAACAATGAAATGGATGTCATCTAATTGGGCCTTAATGTGTAACAAGAAATACTATCTCTTTTCCATGACTAAAGCAAATCTTTTGTTTTCCTGTAGACTCACTCTTCCAAAGTGGATGTGATTTACGCCAATAAAAATATTCTGGAAGAGGAAGGAGAAGTTAAGGAAGACTCTCTTAACTACGACAATGTGGACTTTGCTAAACTCCAGGCCAAATCAGAGGGTACGCTTGTTGAAGGGGAGATCAGAGGCCTGGACTCCAAGACAACTGAGTATACTAAGATCTGTCTGCACTCCAGAGAAGGCAATGGAGAGGACGTGAAGGAAGAAGAGACAGTTGCTGACACTCATGGTCTCATAGGACAATGAAAAGTTTACGTCTCAACTTTGGAGGAAATGAAACAGGATTCTGGGCTTCAAACGGCCACAGGACTTTACCATATCCAACTTCAGTTTTCCACACTCAGCTGAGCTAAGAAAATTCTGCAGCACATTTGTCAATGTAACATGTTCTTGTGTGTCTTTATTGAAAAGTGCATATAAAAAAAAAATGATTTTGAATACATATACTAGGTACTTACACCACAATAGACCATAACAGTAAACATTCCCTTTAAACTGATGAACTTTTTTCTTCTATGTGCTTCACTACTATAGATGGATGCTGTCGCACTTACATTTAATATTTCAATGCAACGTTTGTCTTACACTTTTGTTAATTTTATTGTTTGAAACCTTTGTTCATAGGGAAATAAACAATTACACAGTTTGTCACACATTTTTATTGATCATTTTGTATTTGTTTTTTTGTTAAAATGCATACATATGTTTGTGATTGTTAAGAAAACAAAACAAAGAGACATTCTTATCATCCTATACAAGAATTGAAATCAACGCATGTTATGAAATTAAGCATTGTGCATATGGCACATTGTACTATTCACAACTGTCAAAGTAATGTCAATACATTTTACAAATATGTACATTTGCCCACGAATACTTTCCTTAACAAAATTAGTATTTCTTTATATGTTAGGTGGCATGGGTTTGGTCACTTTTGTTCCTTCTGTTTAGTACTTGTTAGAGACCAGTATCGAGAAGTACTGGTTTATGCACCGATCAGATACGACGTAATAAAGCCCTAAAGAAAATCTACATTAAAGTAGTTTATTTTTGTTAATTTTCCGTTCTAACTGACATAAACTGCATAACAAAAGAAAGATCTTTGGCATTCATTGTTTGTGTTTGTTTATGTTTCACAAAGAGTTTAACCTGAGCCAGACAGACAACAAAAATAGAAATCATATCACATCCATACAGGGATAGTAGTATACAGTTGTTTAAACATAATAAAATATATGACACACTGGTATCGGATCGGTACTCAGTATGGGCCGATACACAAGTTCAGGTATCGGTATCAGTATCAGAAACCAAAAAAGTGGTATCGGGCCATCTCTAGTACTTGTTACTGCACACTGTGAAAAGCATAGGCACTAAGGAAAAATAAATGTTAACATTGAAGTAAACAATATAGCAATGAAACCCCTATTGAACAATTGGCTATACCTGTAAGAGTAAGAGTATCTAAACTCAGATTTTAACCTCAGTGTACTGTGTCACCTCTTCATCAGAGCTGCTGGAGTCTCTGCCGGGTCTCTGAAGTCCAGGATTTGCCTTGAAGCTCACCTGTGAATAATTGATCTCTGTTTCCTCCTCACTGGTGTCTGTGTCATAGTTTAAGGCATTTTGAGATTTGGCTGTGTGTGCTGCGCTGACGTTCTCGTAGTCCTCCAGCCTGTCATCCTTCTAAGAGCACAACAGGGATGGTCAGATAAAGTGTGTCATTACTTCTGACAGTATCTGGATTTTATGCACAGAGAAATTCATATTAACAGACATTTGGTGCTTGTGCGGACTTGAAGATTATGTTTTCCCTGATTCAATTATTTGTTACAGGGAATCTATTTCTAAAGAGAAAACGTCCTCTTTGCTACTGTATTGTCAGCACACAGAAGTGCTATACAAAACATACTTCTGTTCTATGTTTGATTAGTAGCTTTACTGTAACCACAAACACAATATAGATCATCCACTAAAGTTACTTTGACAAACAAAATTGCCTTTAATGCTATAAGGTAATAAACTGAAAATGACACATCTAAAAAAAAAAAAATCTTGTTTATAGGTTTCTGACCTTTTTAATTGGCTTTTGCTTGGACACCATAGAATACACATCTTCCGCTTTTGTAGGATTGTGCCTAGAAAATAAATAACATATACCATCATAAATTTGCCATGTAATAAAACTTTTCTTGTTATAATATACAGTAACATGAAAAAACATATATATATATATGTATATATATATTCTCACTTTTGCTTATTTCCAAAGTGTAAAGAAGCGTAGTTGAGAGAATCATCCTGTGTGTGTCCACCTTGCTGTGTGATTGGCTTTTGTGCAGAAGGACCCTGAGCAGATGCAGACAGAAGACATCAGTGAATATATAGTAGCAACTGAATCAGGTTATTCATGCCTTTAAATGCAAGCTGTAAGCCGTCATTCATTGCTCCACAATAATGATTACTGTTCTGCCAGACAGTGAGGACAGAGCTACAGTACAGTGGGCAAAGCAAAAGCTTGATCATCAAAAGACACATCTGTCTAAAGAGGAGCTACATAAATAACTGAGTCAACGCAGATGTTTGAATAGTGGATTTTAACACTAATGTGTTAAACTGAAATTGTATGGATGCCATAAAAAGTCATAGTATAATAGGTGGAAAAAGTCATAGTATGTGGAAAAATTATAAAAGTCATAGTATAGTATGTGGAAAAAATTGTCGAAATAAATTATAGTATGTGGAAAAAGTTAAAAAAAGTCATAGAATATAGTACAGTACAGGCCAAACGTTTGGACACACCTTCTCATTCAATGTGTTTCCATTATTTTCTTGACTATTTAAATTGTAGATTCTCACTGAAGGCATCAAAACTATGAATGAACACGTGGAATTATGTACTTAACAAAAAAGTGTGAAATAACTGAGAACATATCTTATATTCTAGTTTCTTCAAAGTAGCCACCCTTTGCTCTGATTACTGCTTTGCACACTCTTGGCATTCTCTTGATGAGCTTGAAGAGGTAGTCACCTGAAATGGTTTTTCCAACAGTCTTGAAGGAGTTCCCAGAGATGCTTAGCACTTGTTGGCCCTTTTGCCTTTACTCTGCGGTCCTGCTCACCCCAAATCATCTCGATTGGGTTCATGTCCGGTGACTGTGGAGGCCAGGTCATCTGGCACAGCACTCCATCACTCTCCTTCTTGGTCAAAAAGCCCTTACACAGCCTGGAGGTGTGCATTCATCTGGTCTCTAATCTGATCTGCTGTGAACTTGTGATTTCTGAAGCTGGTGACTCGGATGAACTTATCCTCAGCAGCAGAGGTGACTCTTGGTCTTCCTTTCCTGGGGCGGTCCTTATGTGAGCCATGATGTAGCGCTTGATGGTTTTTGCGACTGCACTTGGGGACACATTCAAAGTTTTCGCAATTTTCCAGACTGACTGACCTTCATTTGTTAAAGTAATGATGGCCACTTGTTTCTCTTTACTTAGCTGATTGGTTCTTGCCATAATAGGAATTCTAATGGTTGTTCAATAGGGCTGTCGGCTGTGTATCAACGTGACTTCTGCACAACACAACTGATGGTCCCAACCCCATTAATAAGGGAAAAAATTCCACTAATTAACCCTGAGAAATTTCAAGTGACTACCTCATGAAGTTCATTGAGAGAACACCAAGGGTTTGCAGCGCTATCAAAAAAGCAAAGGGTGGCTACTTTGAGGAATCTAAAATATAAGACATGTTTTCAGTTATTTCACACTTTTTTGTTAAGTACATAATTCCATGTGTTCATTCATAGTTTTGATGCCTTCAGTGAGAATCTACAATGTAAATAGTCATGAAAATAAAGAAAACGCATTGAATGAGAAGGTGTGTCCAAACTTTTGGCCTGTACTGTATGTTGAAAAAGTAATAAAAAAAGTAGTATAGTATGTCGAAAATACGTTTTAAAAAGTCATAGTTTATAGTATGTCGAAAAAACGTAGAAAGAAAGTCATAGTATAGTATGTCAAAAAAAGTCATATTATAGTATGTCGAAAAAAGTATTTATTTTCTTAGATTTTTTGGGGACATTTCCACCTTTTAAAAAAGTCATAGTAATCGAACGTGTCGATAAAAAGTCATAGTATAGTGTGTCAAAAAAAGTTAAAAAAAATCATAGCAAGTATGTCAAAAACAGTTACAAAAGTCATAGTATAGTATGTCGAAAATAAGTCATAGTATAGTATATCGAAAAAAGGTTTAAAAAAGTCATAATATAGTATGTTGAAAAGAAGTCATAGTATAGTGTGTCGAAAAAAGTTTGAAAAAGTCTTTTAAAAAAAAGTCATAGTATAGTATGTCGAAATTTTTTTTTTAAATTCATAGTATAGTGTGTCGAAAAAGTGTTGAAAAAAATTCATAGTATAGTATGTCGAAAAAAAGTTTTGGTATGTATGTCGAAAAAAGTCTTGCTATAAGTCGAAAAAAAGATAAAAGTCATAGTATAGTATGTCGAAAAAAGTTTTAAAAAATTCATAGTCTAGCATGTCAAAAAAAGTCATAGTATAGTATGTCGAAAAAAGTTTTAAAAAGTCATAGTATAGTATGTCGAAAAAAGTAAAAAAAAAATCATAGTATGGTTTAAAAAAGTCTCTTGGTATGTATGTCGAAAAAACTTAAAATTCATATTACAGTGTGTCGAAAAAAGTTTTAAAAAGTCTTGGTAAAGTATTTCGACAAAAGTTTAAAAAAAAGTCATAGTATAGTATGTCAAAAAAAGTCATAGTATAGTATGTCGAAAAAGTGTCAAAAAAAATTCATAGTTTAGTATGTCGAAAAAAGTTTTAAAAGTCTGGGTATGTATGTCAAAAAAAGTTGAAAGTCATAGTATAGTATGTCGAAAGAAAGTCATAGTATAGTATATCGAAAAAAAGTTTAAAAAAGTCATAATATAGTATGTTGAAAAGAAGTCATAGTATAGTGTGTCGAAAAAAGTTTGAAAAAGTCTTTAAAAAAAAAGTCATAGTATAGTATGTCGAAAAGTTTTTTATTAAATTCATAGTATAGTGTGTCGAAAAAATGTTGAAAAAAATTCATAGTATAGTATGTCGAAAAAAAGTTTTGGTATGTATGTCGAAAAAAGTCTTGCTATAAGTCGAAAAAAAGATAAAAGTCATAGTATAGTATGTCGAAAAAAGTTAAAAAAAATTCATAGTCTAGCATGTCAAAAAAAGTCATAGTATAGTATGTCGAAAAAAGTTTTAAAAAGTCATAGTATAGTATGTTGAAAAAAGTTTAAAAAAATTCATAGTCTAGCATGTCAAAAAAAGTCATAGTATAGTATGTCGAAAAAAGTTTTAAAAAGTCATAGTATAGTATGTCGAAAAAAGTAAAATAAAAATCATAGTATGGTTTAAAAAAGTCTCTTGGTATGTATGTCGAAAAAACTTAAAATTCATATTACAGTGTGTCAAAAAAAGTTTTAAAAAGTCTTGGTAAAGTATTTCGACAAAAGTTTAAAAAAAAGTCATAGTATAGTATGTCAAAAAAAGTCATAGTATAGTATGTCGAAAAAGTGTCGAAAAAAGTCATAGTTTAGTATGTCGAAAAAAGTTTTAAAAGTCTGGGTATGTATGTCAAAAAAAAGTTGAAAGTCATAGTATAGTATGTCGAAAAAAACGTTTAAAAAAAAGTCATAGTATAGTGGGTCAAAAAAAGTTTTAAAAAATTCATAGTATAGTCACTATAGTGTGTCGAAATTTTTTTTTAAAAGTCATAGTATAGTATGTCGAAAAAACGTTTTAAGACAGTCATAGTATAGTATGTCGAAAAAAATTCATAGCATCTATAGTATGTAGAAAAATCATAAAACCATAAAAAAAAAAAAGTCATGGTATAGAATGTGGAAAAAAATTGTCGAAAAAAAGTTTTTAAAAACTCGAAAAAAGTTTTAAAAAGTCTCTGTATAGTATTATGAAATAGTGTCGAAAATCACATTTAAGCATTTATTCTTCATAATCCTTATGGTTTTATTCAGCACATTGCATTTTCATACACCAAAGAAAAGAACAGTTAATTTGCATTCCTGCATGTGGATTGGAGTTTGTTTATACTTCATAGACAGAGAGTCTGAGAGAGTGTGAACTGATAACCCACAAGGCCACAAAATCTAACATTCTCCTCTCCCAGATCCGTTCCCCTCCTTGTCTGTTTAGATGTACGAGCGTGACCCCAGCTGGGGCAGAAAGGGGCTAAGGATTAGATGAAGTAGTTTATGAGGTACGTCAGGAAAGGACAGAGGATTAGATGAAAGTGATTTTAGGATGTATGTCAGAAAAGGGGCAAAGGATTAGATGAAAGTGATTTTATGACGTATGCCTGTGTTTCCCTGATAAATGCCAGTACTGGATCTATATCTTTACTGTCGTCAGAAAGAAACGTCTAGAACAGGGGTGGCCAACCAGTTCAGCATAAAGAGCCACAAAAAAACACGCACCATAGCAAAAAGCCACACAACACATGCACGTCCATATTACAACAGCAACAGTGACTTCCAGATCTAATGAAAGTCATAATACATAGCAGTTTTCATAGTTTTTTTTTTCTTACTTAGATTGACTCAGTGGGAAACCTGACAGTTTTTGTTATCCACAATCCTTTTTAGGTCTGGTTGTACTCTGTTGTGGCCACTCTTTCACTCATTTGTCACTAGAGGGGCTTTCAAACAATCAGCAGTAAAAGGGTTAATGAGGAAGGTGATCTGTGGCTGCTTTTTTTCCTCAGGTTGCAGAATCTGTCCATAAATAAAAACTCTGCTGCATAATTTTTTATTTTTAAACTTATCTGAGTTGTTTCAAAAAGTAAAAAAAAAATCTACCAATAACACAGCCCCCAGCCACACAGTAAGAGCCTCAAAGGAGCAGGCAAAGAGCCGCATGTGGCTCAAGAGCCACAGGTTCGCCACCCCTGGTCTAGAAGGCTGCTATCTTTATTGTTTGTAAGAATGTGCAAGTCATGTATACAATTGATTGTGTTCAAATGTCACTCCCCTTTTCCCAAATGTGCATTTAAGCTCACTGTTCCTTCCACTCATTTGAAGAATCTTTTACACACGAGCTACGTGCTTCTTGTGAACTTGTATTCCTCCTGTTTTGCAAAATACAGTACCGGCCAAAAGTTTGGACACACCTTCTCACCCTTTGCTTTTTTATTAATAAGGGAAAAACTTCCACTAATTAACCCTGACAAAGCACACCTGTGAAGTGAAAACCATTTCAGGTGACTACCTCATGAATCTCATTGAGCGAACACCAAGGGTTTGCAGAGTTATCAAAAAAACCAAAGGGTGGCTACTTTGAAGATTCTAAAATATAAGACATGTTTTCAGTTATTTCACACTTTTTTGTTAAGTACATAATTCCATATGTGTTCATTCATAGTTTTGATGACTTCAGTGAGAATCTACAATGTAAATAGTCATGAAAATAAAGAAACACATTGAATGAGGAAGTGTGTCCAAACTTTTGGCCTGTACTGTATATCTTTTAATAAAATACAAAAACCCAACTTGGTTTTAGTCTTAGTCTGTCTTATTTGTTTCACTTTACTAAACTCTCAAACTCTACCCCCTGTTGCAAAGGAAACTTCCACAACAAACCTGGCGACGAGATGGGGGATCATGTGGACTTGCGATCCGAGATCAAACGATCTTTGCCTCTACCTCGCCCAAAAAGCATTCAGAGAGAGAGGATCAGAAACCACGGAGGGCTCTACTGACCCAACACTGATCTATTAAGACGAAAGCAATTTCAAGCAGCAGGGTAAGATCAAACTCTAATTTAAATTGAATTAAGAGTAATTTGAATTGGCTGTTGTAAACTTCCAGAAACAAATACTGACATTGGAAACTGAAATAGGACAACCATTTTGGGGTTATTTGTATACATTTTGGGTGGTCCTTTAAATTTGGGTGATTACATTTGTGATCATTCTAGCAGTAATTCTGAGCCACAGATCTCTATCCACACGGGTGTGACGTTTTTTTTTTTATAGATTTTCAGGGGACAAATCTAATTAGATTTTGAAGTAAATCTAATAAACGTTTTTTCAGAAACTGTTAGGTTTTTTCGTGCGTGGGTTTTTCCGAAATAAGATAGAAACCTGGCCTTACAGTGATGATTGTAAGTAGGATGGGTAACGGATCGAGCGGATCGAGGACGAGAGTGTCTGCCGTATTGGTCAAAATATTTTAATTTTTTTTTGGTTTCCTTTAAATTCGGGCAAATTGAAAATGTTGAAACAGGGATTAGAAGAACAAGAGGTAAAACTAATGAAAAAAGACTAAATTAAGACAGAGGCAGGCAAAGAATGCAAAAACACACATGCACCAATAACCTCCTCATCAGTTCTAACCAAAGCCCATGTTCTGAGCTTTCTCTAAAAACCAGAAAGACAAGCTGGAGAAACGGAGGGACGAAGAACTCTTGGACAGGACCGACAGCATCAGTCACACCTGCATCGGGTGGAAAGACCAACAAGTATGTAAGAAAACCAAGCGTTTGTCTGCATGTTACAACATATGGCAACATATGGAGCGCGGACCCAAAAAAGGCCGTCCTTCCCGCGAAGGACGTGGTCGAGCCAGAAGAGGCCGAGGCGGGTAGCGTGGGCAAAATTATCAGCCCAACAAACCAGACCAGTGTTGGTACTGCAAGGACTTTGGACATTGGGTATGTAACTGCCCGAAGAAAAAGCAAAAAACACCTCAGACAAAGAACAACACCTGTCCCTCTGTTTGACGGAGTCCAAAAAACTGATGAGGAAGGTAGTGCTGACACACACACACACACACACACCCGAAACAATGGTAAAGATTGTTTCCAACGATTTGTCAAGTGCTAGGACGAACCTCTGACAATTGAAGAACATGGAAGATGCTATTGGCAAAAATAGATATAATCATTAAAGTAATTTGTGCATTGTGATTAGGTTGTAATCAAAAGGGTGGAATGTAATGGGAAAAATTACATTTAAGCATAATTCCTTATATTTTTATGTTTTATTTCTACTTTAATTCTCTCACATTATTGAAAGACAGTTTATCTCAGTTTCTGCTTAACTGCTGAGGTGTCCAGTCTGGAACATAATGTGAGCTGTTTGTCTGAACAGATAAAGGTACGAGGTCACCCTAAAACTATCTCTAGTTTTCCCATGCCAGTTAAGATGTAACTGGGGGGGTGAAAGTCGTACAGGGAGGAGGAGGCGAAATGGCTCCGAGATGTCTGCATGTGTATCAGATTGCCTGTAAGAATTGTAGCGTCATAATAATCCAAGTGCATGTGTGCTGTCACTCTGAAGATGCATATAAGCCTAGTGTTTCTGTTCACTCATTTGAGAAAACTGACTCCACACTGGGCTGCGGCCTTTTGTAAAATCATGTTGCTCCTATTTGCAATAGTTGCAAATGTTTTTAATAAAATACAAAAACCCAACTTGGTTCTAGTCTCAGTCTGTCTCATTTGTTTCAATTTACTAAACTCTGAAAACGTACCCCCCTGCTGCAAAGGAAACTTCCACGACATTATAGTATGTCGAAAAAAAGTAAAAAAATTCATAGTATAGTATGTTGAAAAAGTGTCAAAAAAAGTCATAGTGTAGTAGCCATAGTATAGTATGTCGAAAAAAAATGGAAAAAAGTTATTATTGCAGAAAAAAGTAAAAACTAATTCATATGTTAAAAAAAAAAGTTATAGTATAGTAGGCCTATTTCCCAAAAAATTCATAGTATAGTTTGTCAGAAAAGTCATAGTATAGTGCAGTATGTCGAAAAAAGTTAAAAAGTCATAGAATAATATGTCGGAAAAAAAGTATAATATAGTATGTCAAAAAATGATATATAACAAAAAATTGTCAAAAAAGTCACAGTATAGTTTGTCGAAAAAAGTAAACAAAAAGTCTATAGTATAGAATGTTGAAAAAGTGTTGGGATAAAGTCATAGTATTGTGTTTCAAAAAAAGTAAAAAAAAATAAAAGTCAGAGTATAGTATGTTGAAAAGAAAGAAAAAAGAAATAAAAAAGTTGGAAAAAAATTGCTTGACCCACTTGTTTTCCGGAGGGCGGATTCACAGTACAGTAAACGCTGGTGACGTTGGATGCAGGGCTGTGGAATGACAACAACAACAGAACCATGCATAGTCAGTGATTGACTAATAAATGACAGGGAAGACTCATTGTGCCATTCGTGTCTGAAGGATCTTAAATGGATGCTTTGACTCCAGCATGAGGAGCAGCATCCAGCTCTCTGTCCTACAGAGTGTGCCTTGTCCTGGGTGGGGACAGTGTGTGTGGCTGCTGTCTTACGTGTTGTCTGGACGGGGCTGGCATCGTTGGCCATTTGGACGCCGCGGCGGGTCTGACAAGAGGTCATCTCTGCTCCTGAAAGGTCCGGCCATACCGGGGTCGCTCATCCGATTTCTCCTCCTGGCGTCATTCCACAAGCCCTGATATGGTTTACACAGACATACATGCACACACACATAAAATAGTCATTTTTGTCTAAATATGTTCAATAAAAAAGCAGAAAGAGTTGCACAAGTGAGTCATCACCAGAAAACCAAAACCGGTCGCTGTGTTCATAGCTCCTTGTTGAATTGATTTCTTCCTCCTGTGTCTGAAACATGACAGGGACATAACAGTGGTTATGCATGCCAATTACACACGCCAAATGGTATGTGAAATATATTTGTTTTACTTTACCTGTAGACAAAGACAATCACAATGATTATGAACAGGATAAAAAGAAAAAGAAAGATGTACAGGAACTTCATCAATGTTTCTGTGGTTAAAAGAGACAGAACATCAGTATACAGACACAAATGTGTAAACAAGTAGCACAGTTTCAAACTGCTGTGATTTTATCAGAGGAAAAGTGTTTTGTCAATTCTGATTGCACAATACCTCTAACATGTCTCCCTTTCGAAAATAAATGAAAGCAAACGAGGCCTTGAAATCCACTCACGGTCAAACAGATGGACTGGGTCAGACTTTCTTTGATTTATTTCATTTCTTGCGATGCAGTAGTAGCTTCCCGGCTCGTTTGAAGACACTGTGTAGGTCTGATCGTTAAACACTTTTACATCCCCTTCCTCAGCGTTTATCTTGTACCATGAATAGTGTGTGACTGGGGGATAGCTCTGACTGCTGCAGCTCAGCTTGACAGATCTCGTTCCGTCAGGCTGCCGCTGCTCTGCTGCTGTCGTGATACTGGTGTGTTTTGGAGCATCTAAACAGGGTCATTTGAAATAAAGTAAAGCAAGACAAAATTATGTACTTTGACATATTAGTGTACAAAGATCATACAGGAATGACAGCACAAATGAAACTATACTTAAAAGCCACTGTGTGTAGAATTTTAAGTTTTCCTTTTGGCATCCGCCAGTGGTCGTTTTATAAAAGACACCGTGGCAAAGCCATGCACTGCTCACACCCTTGCCCACCATATGCCACAAGAACAACTGAAAGATGCTATAATCATATTAAAATTCAGTGACAGTGACTTTGGATATTTTAATGTTTTCAAAATTATTAGCAGAAATGTGATTCAGACATTTCTGTCATGCTTCTGTATAAGGGATTTGTCTACATCACATTTAAAGGTAACCTTGGAAGTTTTTGACATCTACTAGCACTGAAACAATGTTTTTGCAATGCACATCCTGACTTTAGTTATTGCCAGTTAGTAAGAGTAACGCACCATGAAATAAAGCGTTTCATTAGATTTACATTATTCCAAAAACCAACGTTGCAAATGACGAAGGATTCAACATTCAACACGTTGACTTGTGGATACACAAGTGTTTTGGTGAGAAACACAAACAATTTTATGCAAGAAAACCTCACTGCTCTCGGACAGCCCAATCTGTATTTGTATGTAATATCTCCTAGTTAATGTGTACAGCACCCTGAGTGCATCAGTCTACTCACACTTGACTTTGACCTCAGCCTTCTGTGAGTTTCCAGTTCCAATACCATTACTGGCTGCACAGCTGTACTCTCCGCTGTCTGAAGGACTGACCGACTTCAAAAAAAGAAATGTCTGGCCTTTCTGGATGATTTCATTCTTCCCATTAATCATCTTCATCCAGGTGACGGAGGTCACTGGTGGGTGGGACTGGGCACTGCAATTTAACTTCAATGACTTGTTTTCATTCACGAGCAAAGCAGGCTCAGCTTTTACAGTCACGTCTTTGGGACGATCTGCATTTATCAAAAAGAGAAGAGTCAGATCTAAACCTAGTGAGTTATTTTATATATATATATATATATATATATATATATATATATATATATATATATATATATATATATATCAGCATACATTTAAATTTAGAGGAGGGCCATTCCAGGTAAGTCTTTATCTATGTAGGTGGTGTACTTTATAAACATGAGAACAACACATGCACACCTGTAAAATATAATAAAAAATAAACATGTACAACTTAAAGTTATGACAGAGATTGAAGTAAAAGTAGAATACTACACAATATAAATGAACCATTCCAAGTAAGTCATGCATTCACAATTTTAGGCAGAATAGTTTAAGCAGCAAAATGCACTTAAAAGTAAAAAGAATTAAAAGTATAAGTATTCAGTAGGTGTTATATTATATTACTGTCATTACTACAGATGCATTACTTTGTAAGCAGTAGCATATTTTATTGTCTAATGTGTAGTTTGAACTACTTTATTACTTTATACTGTTCAGTAGTTTATCTATAATACTGCATCATATTTTTTGAAGTTGTTTTGTATGTACAAATCTAGCTCTTCAAAGTAACTGAATTTAGTAAGTTAGTAACAATACTGTGTGTCAAATAAAGGTAGTGGAATTGAAGTATAAAGTGGCAAAAAATGGAAGTAAAGCATAAGTACCTCAAAATTGTACTTTAACTAAACTATTGTACCAAAAACTAGAGATGTAATCAAAATGATTTCACATGTAAATGATAGCTGAAGATCTACTTTATGGAAAGTTTTGGTTTTGATGATTTGTTTGGAAAAAGCCAATGCACTGCTGAATCACTCACATTTAACCATCAATGTTTTTGGTTTGCTTGTGTTTGAACCTTCGCTGTTTGTGGCGCCGCAGGTGTAAACTCCTGTGTGAGTTGACGTTACATTGAATTTGTGGAGGAGAGTGTTAGAACGCCAATAAAAAAGCACTTCTGAGGACTGAGGTTTTGATTTGGAAGTCCTTGTCAAGGTGAGCGTTGACGGTGGGAAGCTTTCAACAGTGCAGTTGATGGTGATGAGCTGATCTTCTGTGAGCTCAGTAACCATAGTCAGCATGGGTTCAGTTGGAGGATCTGTAGAGAGGAAGCAGCTGTGTGATTTTCAGGAGAATTCATTCATTTTCCAACATGTTGCATGATAATTCAGGAGTAGTCTATGAACAGGAAGTCAACTTCTGTCCTGAAAGCTTAAACACTTCAGAGTTTGACACTCTCATGTATGTCTGTTGAATACAGGGCTACAACCAGCAGCATGTTAGCTTAGCATAAAACAGATGGAGCTGCTAGCCTGGTTCTGTCCAAAGGTAGCTTAGTTTGTCAACTAGCATCTCTAAACTTCATTAATTTACACATATCTCATTTGTTTAATCCGTATAGAAACTGAAGTCTAAAAAAGAATAGATTTTTTTTTTTGATTGAGTCAATCAGATGTAAATTTTTGTAGTACTCAAACTTCATGTAAAAGTTGAGAGGAACTCAAATATCACAGAACATTTTCAGCATACCACAATTACTTACAGAGTACTTCTATGCACACCGGCGCACTATTGTCTCCTGTATTGATTGTGTTGGTTGCATTGCACATGTAACATGCTTCATCTGCTCTCTCTACTTTGTAGACATATAGCACATTATCTACAGAATTCTTGGACGTCCACTTTGAGGAGTCAATCGGTTTCTTCATGTCGTAGCGGTACCAGGAGTAATAGTTTGGGGCAGGGTTGGCATCAGTGGTACAATGCAATGTAAGGACGCTACCAACTTTCACTTTTTTATCAACATAACTGATGGATGTCTTCCTCGGGCCATCTGGAAGGAAGAAATAATTAAATATTATTAATATGCTTTCAATGTTGATGCGGTCTAATAATTTATTTACTTTTCATCATCATCATCAACTCTCTGACAAACATGCAGCACCAGGAACTTACATTCAACTGTAATTAGAAGTGGCTGTGATGTTCCAGTACCCAGAGTGTTGGTGGCACTACATGTGTACGAGCCACCGTTCTCAGGCTGGATTCTTTCAAAAACATATTGTTGTGTTTGTTTCTGATGAACAGCTTTCCCATCTTTAAACCAAGAGTAGGTGCTAGGTGGTGGGTTGCTTCTCTTCACGTTACATGTCAAAGTCATTTTTTCCAATTGTTTAACTACAGAAGCAGAGGACTCCACCTCAACTTCGGGCCAATCTGAAACAGAAGATATTCTTTTTTTAGGCTGATTCATAATTAGTATCCACTAAGAATGCTAAAGTATATTTATTAAATGAAAACACATTGTTTAAAATCTTACAAAGGTTTTTGTTTTGCTAATACCACATCAAAATGTAAACATGTACAGCAGTATTACAGGAGTTAACTACAGAGAATCACAAACACACCAAATTAAAGAATTCAAGTAAAAACATAGGAAGTACTCACACTGAACTTTAATAGAGACTGGGCTTGATTGTGTTGTCCCATGTTTGTTTGTAGCTTTACAATGGTATTCTCCATTCTGTGACTCCATAATTGATGTGATCTCCCATACTGCCCCTGTCTCCACTGCAGCCTCTTGTTTATCTTTAAACCAGGTAAAGGTGGGGGCAGGACTTCCTTTGGCGGAGCAAGTGAGAGTTACAGATTGTCCATCCACAATGTTCTGAGAGCTTATTTCAGCCGAGGTGTATTTGGGAGCATCTGTGTCAACAAATTAAATAAAGTCGGGGGAAATCAGTCAACTCACAGCAATAGATGGATTATTTACGGCAAACAATTATGCATACTGTATTTGATTATAGTCCCATTTTATTTAAAGTGGAACCTTAAGTGATTTAACAAATAGCCAAAGTATGAGTTTAGCAAAAGTAATCTACATGAATATAAGCTAGATGAGTATAATTTAATACAACAGACAACAGACGTGTAGTTAACAAATTAAAGTGTTATTTTTCAATGGAACATGAAGTTACACTAATGTACATCCCCACTTGCTACAGCATAGTAGCAAGCTTAAGACCAGTAGAGACTAAACCAACCCCCTATTTATTTCTCTTTCCCTTTCTTTTTTTCTTGTTGTTATTGTTTTGTCTGTTTGTTTTAACACTGTTGTTTGCTTCTTGGTTTGTTTGATTAGTTTTTTGGAATTACCGGATAAGTTACCTCTAAAAGACACACACGTTTGTTTGTTTGTATTTGTAATTTTTTTTGTAATTTTCTCTTTTTTTCATTACTACTTAAAACACACGACAAAGAAGAATGATTTAAACGTAGGAGCAGCACCTGCAGGCATTGATAACTTAAATATTATTTTGCAAAACATTACATGTCATGAACACTTAGGTTCAACTCCTCATCTTGGTGAATGAGGACTTCTATGTGGAAAACCTTTGTTTTTTATTTCAATCTGTGTTGTTGACGTATACATTAGAGGCATACATATAGTTTGAGTTATAAACAGAGAAAAAATATTAATGTGCAATTCTCAACTGATCAACATCAAAATATATAGGCCTCTTTCTACTGCTGTGATAATACATCTTACTGATGTCAAAAGATTAAAGGTACAGCTAGATTCCTAGTTTTAGCTGTTTTATACCTATACATCAATTGGGGGAGGGGTTAAGGGTTAATATGGTGCAGGTGCAACCCTTAATTTACATTTGGATTACAGATTGTTTGATTTCATATCAGTAGAAGGCTAAATATGACCCATTTAAGACATGATATCAACATTATGAACTTACATTCAACAGTTACACTGATATTTTTAATCAAATATTTGTCTTCATTATCTTGTGTTTTGCATGAAAACTCCTTCCCATCGTCATTCCAGTCGACTGTCAGATTGACGGTGGTGCTTTTCGTTTTTTCCTCGTTCCTTTGCTGAGGCGTTGGGGACAGTTGTGTCAAACCTCCAATTTGTAGCGTTGAAGTACATGAACTTGAAGTGGAGCATGTGAGTGTTATCATGCCAGGTCCGTTTACAGCTGCTGGTTTCTCAAAAGTGATTGGGCATGGATTTTCTGCCATTGTGAAAATTAGATGATTTTAAGAGAAATAAAATGAATATAATGAATAGCTATTGATAGTAAATCAGTAATAATATTTTATCAGTAATACAGTATGTCACAAATACATATTTTCAATATTAATTCTTACTTTTTCTACCTTAAACATGCCTGTATAAATATAGTAGGCTACTACTTACTGTGATAATATGAAAGACTTAGCTAGTCCTTGACAAATGTATTATGGGTATGATCATAACCCTACAACTTTTTCTTGAATAATTCTTAAAATGTGTTTCTTATAATAATCATGTTGAATTTTAACTCAACAAATCTGATCATTTCTGCCTCCAGATGAGCTTATTGCTTAATGTTTGCATAACTAATTTTATTGGTCTATATTTTATGAAAATATCTTTCAGCACTCTTGATTTACTTACCTGTAACTGTGAGCTTAGTCAGCTGATCTGGGTCAGTTATCCATCTATCCTTAGGCTTTTTTCCTACAAATCTGAAAGCATAGTTTCCACTGTCACTTTTGTTTAGGTTGCAGATTAAAATACTGATCATCTTTGGTGGAGATCCAGAAGGATTGTTCCAATTTAAAGATGGAGAGCCGGTAACTCTATCTGCAAAATCTGAACTGACAGGACGCACTGTTTCATTTGTGCTGTAAATGACAGTGCCAATCCAATCATTTTCATGCCAACTTGGATTCTTTATCCAAAACCAGTATGCATCATCATAATTTGTGAGTGTGACCTCGCATTTGATTTCAATGCAGGACCCCTCTGTGGCTGTCAGGAGACGGTCTTTTAGTGTGAAGGTGTTTGTGGCAAAAGAAACATCTGTGGTGACGAAAACACAGATGTAAAAGTCAGGACTTGAATGCAAATGTTGTTAAAAGCAAACATTGTTATCATAGTGGAATATAAAAATTCCTACTTTTTATTAGGGCCAGACATACCAACCAACAGACTGCCAGAGAATTCATTTTCATGTGGCACTAAAGCTCGATATCTGAAACAAAGAGATGAATAAAATGTGTGTGTTCAATATTGGACGTCGTATAATATTCTTTTCATTTACTATAAACTAGCAATGTCAGTAGGAAGGCTTTTATGTATTGTATTCGATGCAAATGCAGATACAAAATTCTTCGTCTTTTTTTTTTTCTTTTCCGGAGTTGTTTGAGTAGTCTGCTTTGTCTTTCTCATTTCAAGCTTGTTGGAAATTCTCCAGCATTGCAAAATATATCTTTTCTGAAACAAATAGTGTTTCAGTAGAAAAAGATTGAAAGAAAAAGACTAAGACAAAATGTTGAGATTAAATGTTTTGTTGCAGTGTAGTTGTAATTATTGTGTCTTGATACAGCAGAGCCCAAACATGACATTTTTAGGCTTCCAATTACAGGTTCATTTTCTATTTCCTTACAGTACCTAAAATATTACGTGGAGGTCATTGTCTTTATTTTACATCAACTGTTTGTTTAAATCACTTTGCTCTGCTTGTCAAAAATAATAGTGTTTTTAAAAGCTCAATATACAGCATACTTCACTTACAAATGCCACTGTATACTTATTTAGAAACATAAAATTTCTCTAGACACAGACATTGTACCTCATCAATGATTGACACGGAATCTTCACGGACAGAGATTACTTTTTTAGTTAAATTAGGCAGTCAAATAGAGGAACTATTTAAGACTGAAAGATTTAAAAAAATAAGCTTGTTCTTACCTCAGAAGATTCACTTAAAGCAGCCCGTAGCACACACCATCCTTCATTAAGTAAGAGTAAGATTTTTTAAAAAAAAGGAAGTTGTCACAGTTCAACTAAAATCTTGTAAAATTTGCATGGCCAATCATGCAAGCCAGAGAACATAATCTTTTATAATTGTACTGATGAAGGTGATAGGATTTTCTCCTTCAACTTGCTCGCTACAATAGGCATAACAACATTCCTCTTACTTCCTCTGTTCATTGGTTTTGCTAATAGGGAAAGTGAAAGTGTTCTTCATCAAAATCTGTTCAGGGTGGGTTTTTGGCACTGAGCAGCTTACAGTATTTGACATCTATTTGCAGAATGTATGCTTACACAGTATTTACATGATTTACTTCTAGCTCATTAAAAAGTGTGAAAACGTAGGCTATCAAAAGATTTCTGAAGTATTGTATAAATTGTGTGTTTCTTATATCCCAAAACGTAAAGGTAAATCACACATAAACAGGAAACCTTACACAAAGAAAAAAACATTTGATTTTACTTCCCCTCCCCAAGAGCAACAGCCACTATCTTCTCAGCATCAGCTGCCATTTCATCCATGGCGCTGTTTAATGCTTGCAGCATGGCAGAGAAGGAGCGGCTGGCAGAACGGGCATGAACGGGCATCGCCATCTCCACCAGTTTAGATGAAACCGTGGCCAAGTCTTTTTCTGTCGCTGCCAGCCGCTTTTTCACTTCACCTTTAGTAACCTCCACTGACAACACACAAGTCCGCAGCCCTTTAAGTCTTGTTGGTTCCATGCCCCGCTGTCGGGCCAGTCGCTCGACCGAATCATCGTCCAGGCACAGAGATAATTGTGCTTTGGTTAGAATCCGCACTGCGACACTCGAGTCCACCATGGAGGCCACAAAGGGAACAGGAATAGCCGACACCCCACCAGATAACGAGGCAGCTGCCCATACTAGGGCTTTGAATGCTTCCTTTTTCTGAGTGACCAGAGTGGAGGTAAGGGTCGGGAGAGCCAAGAGAAGGGCGTGGGCTCGGATCTCTGGAAGGTCTCCTCCCATGTCCTCCAACAGGCCGGGGAAGTCAAAGTTCTCCAGGGTGGAGGGTCTCACCAGGTAGACTTTAGGCAGCGTCACACCCTGAGATGTCAGCACTTCCAGACTGGCTTTCCTCTTTTCTTCTAGGCTTTTTTCTGTGTCTTTTGCTGAAGCTAAGAGAATAAAATACACTGTTTGCCGCTGCTGTGACCGGGCCTCCAAGAACACGTCCACACTGTTGGGTTGGGGCGTCTGTGTGAATGTCATTAAGACGGCATTATAGCGGGGGAATTTAACTCTATCCATGTATCCCTCGGGTTCAAATGGAGAGGCGGATGGGACAGGTGGCAGATCCCACAGGCGAAAGTCAGGGTGTTTAGGGTTTGGGTAAACTGCCAATTCCTCTGGGGCAACAGATGATGGAGACGGAGCTGCTCCGTCGTCCCCAGGACCGAGGCCAAGGAGGGAGTTTATAAAGGCAAATTTTTCATCCCCACGGGCCCCCATCACAGCTAAGTTGATCCTGCTGATCAGGAGATCTTCCACTGCATCCTTGACATCTGATAACTTATTGAGCTCTATGGACTCTTTGATGGTCTCTAGGAGGTTCAGGCTTCTGAAAACATCAGCCATTTCTGTAAAAAGATAAAGATTGCAATACTTTATTATAGCAAAGGCCAGAAAGACCCTATAAATAGTTGAGGATTAATAAAAGACAAAGCATTAAAAACAATCTACTTTATCATACTGGTAATTGTAACAATATACATGATGGCATCTAACGCATTGATAAAAACAAACAAAATTGCCAGCTTTTCAATAGTAAACTTGTAACATAATCCGAGAAGAAACCCAAAAGCAAATTATATATCTGGTGTCACAAGAAACCTGCTCATTCACCACTGGTGTACATCATGTTTAAACTTGAGCTGAAGGTTTACGTTGTCCATTTTAAACCAATGAAATATTGATTTTCTGGCAAGGCAATGTTTCAATTCAACAAAATCCTGCACACACTCACCTACAGATCTGGAAGAGAAGCAGCCCTGTGGTTGAAAAATGCGTTCCAAGTTGTCAAATGTTGATTCTTCTGCAGCTCTGAAGGACCAGCAGCGTCAGGTTGATCTATTTAAAGTGTCTGACCGTCTAGCTAGTGGAACATCTAATCCTGTTAGCTCAGTCTTAATCCAAAATCACTTTAAGCACATTCATGCACACCGTGTGTGTATGTAAAGCTATCTTCTTTCATGCATACCCCGTACTTTCATGCACAAGCACATACATAAAGATGCAAACACGTTTAAATAAAGACATAAAATCAAATCATTTGTAACGTCAACATTTATTTTTACAGCTTACATTATTCTCATTACACAGCAAATATTCACTAATAACTTGTTATCCAAGAAAGGATTACAAAAACTCATGTTCCTCTACACTTTCAAAGGTCAAGAACTCAAAGACAGCAAGTATAAGCAAGTATTTTTACTTAATTTTTACATTTGATTTTAGTATAAACTCTATGTGTGAATTAAAGGACAGACCACCTATTTTGTAATTTAGGTATGTAACACTTGTTGGGTAATGTTGATACACAGAACCTGCAAAGAGGTTGTTTACTGAATGTGGGTATATCCCTTCTTCAACGTTAATACACACAAAAACAGAAATATGCCTATACGGTATGTTTCATTTTCTTTTCCTGTATTATTGCATTTGTATTATGAATTTTCGATTTCTCCACATATGCCTTGTAAAAGCATTAATAAAGAGGAACAGAGTAATAATAATAAAGTTGAAGGATGAGTGTATACTGTACAGTATGTGACCTAGGAGCCAAGCTGCAGAATCTTGCTTTCTTGTCTTTTAATAAAGAGGAACCCATTATGCAAAACACCCAACACCTGGTTTCAGATGCTATTTTAGGCTCACATCCTCTCACACAATGATTTCCTGTTTTTGTGACAGCAACATGAAGTGCTGGGGATTTTTTTTTTACACCAATATACATGAGTTTATTTGAAATACAAAAGTAATCGTTAGATTTGTTGGTCTTGTCTGGCTGATAATAACTAAGTCAAAGGTGTGCACAGGTCCTCTGTTAGCTAGTGTCAAGAAAGTAGTAATGCTTATATATATATATATACACACACTCAGCTACAAACTGTTTTAACTGCTCACATCAATGCTCAAATAAATGCTTTAAACAAAATAAATGTAAAAGGTATTTCCTTCACTCAACACCCATACATATTATCATATTATTTCAGACTCTCTCAACTGTAACTGTAAAAGCTGACTGCAGTGACTCCCTGAGGTTGCCAGGCAACCAGCTAGATGCACAGAGTTACACCCATAGATATATCTATGGTTACACCACAGTACAGCAACTGTCTGGAAACAACTAACTGTACTTTTCACATTTCTGTTTGTTTGTTTTTACGGAGTTTTAATTTGTGAGCTCTTGTACACGTAATATGTATTTATATGTCATCTGATGTTGTGGTAGCAATGTCTTTTGAATGACTGCCACTCTTGAATAAAGAATAATAAAAATCGTTTCTATACTAATACCACCTTTTATAAACTGCTCTGCAGTGGTCAGCGCTGCTATACAGAGCTGACTCACCATATAACTTGAACTTGATTATGACACAATGTCTTCAGTCATTTGAGGTGCATCGCATGCTTAGTTTGGCCTTTTTTTTTTTTTTTTTTTTAAATCACAGTGCCATAGCAGGAAAATAATACACAGCAAGAAGCTATTTCATCAGAGCAAATTACATTAGTAACTTTGTCATCAAACAACTAAGCAACACTATCCTTAAATCTGACTCATTATATCCTGCACATTTGAATACAGTACCACATCCTCACATTCCTTATCCTCTGATACACAGTGTTTTGTCTCTTCACCCTCCCTTATCATTTCCGCTCCACCCTCTTCCTCTTGTGTCTCATCTGCTTCTTCTTTCATTTTCTTTGATTCTTTAATTTCAGCATACTCTGTCTCTGTGGTCCCTTGTGCCGTCCCTGCCACTGTTGGGGTCTTTCTTTTAATCTTGGAGAAATCAATCTTGGAGTACTCCATATCCGATTTGTCCGCCACCTCAGCTCCGCCCTCTTCAGCTGCCACTTGGTCAATGGCCTGATAATCTTCCGCTGCTTCACCACCATCTATCTGTCAGGAGCAACACAGAAATGGTAGAAGTCATTTGTCAGCTTCTATTACACCAACAAATTGGCAATCCTCAAAATAACAACAAGAACATGAAGAAGCTACTGAAGCTACTCGATTCAACTAGGTGTTACAAACATCTGATTCAAATCCTACACATTGGGGCTTTAATGTACAATACGGTAACACTTTATAATAATGGTGCATAAATTATCATGAATTCATGCACGACTTCATGCATGAAAAAGCATGAATTCATTCATGTAGTACTTCATGAACTATCGGTAATGTACAAGGATTAATAGTATCTAATGCATGACTTTTTTTGCAGGAATACGTTAATTACGTCATCAATTAAGGTATTTTAAATCATTATGATTTCTGATTTATTAATGATGTGCATGTCCTCTTCATAGGTAAATCTGTAGTTAAAACTGAATTGTAGTTAAATAAACTGAATTGTAGTGTTGTAATCATGATAAACTAAACATTACTTACTAATGGTGGCATATGCAGCAATCATCTTTGTGATCCCTCAAATAAATAAAAAATGTCAAGACATTTCTGGTTTTCAGACACTTAGAAGTGAGTAAAAAGTAAAATTCATAAATATCCTATTTGGGGAAACATCGGGCCTCATTCACCAATATCTTCCTAAGTTTTCACTTAAATATGTTCTTAAGAAGGTTTCTAAGAAAAGTTTACGCCGGATTCATGACGTGTTCTTAATCAGCAGATTTGTTCGCACCTGTGTTCTTCGTAACTGAAAGCGCGTGCCAGTTGTTCCTAATTAGCATAAGAAAACGCCCCAAAAATTCCCGTATAAGGACATGACACTTCCTGTGCACCTCCTGGGAGACAGGTTGTCGGAGCTTGTTGGAGCCGCGGTGGAGGAAGTACTGAATCTCAGTACTTAAATAAAAGTACAAATAACTAGAGATATATTTACTTTGGTAAAAGTAGAAGGTGTCCATAACCACAAACAAGGCCTGGCTTTTAAGAAAAGTTCCTATCCTAACCATGAAACGGAAATATGTTAGAATCGGAATGCGGTTGGTTTTATTCATGGATGTATTTCATTTTCTTTAACCATGCAAGTAAGCAAATAAAGTGTGTGAAGCAGCGCGAATGGGGAGATGTGAAGAGGTCCAGCCAAATAAATAAGATATGAACGCGTCTTACGCAGCCTGGCGGAGGAGTAAACGACGCTGTGGAGAGAAATAGATACAGCAACTTTGATTTAAAAACGGGAATAATAAAAAAACAAACGTTTTCATTTTCACTTTTACCGGAGGCTATATTACCGAGGGTCAGCGGCGCTGCGCCCGGGCTCTGGAGCACCGGAGCCGGCTTGGATCAGCGGTGCCCCATATATACAGTATCTACGGCAACCAAACTTCACTGGTGTATAATGTACCATTATAATAGTGTTACCCAAAATACAGTATATAACCAACTGTGAATATAAATACCAGAGGATCCCCGTTTAGTGTCATCATCTCCAGAGTCTCAGCCATATCTCCATAGACCCTCTGTTTTCTTCTGAGGAGAAATGTTTTAAAAGAGCAGAAACATTAACATACAAATAATGTGCAAAGCTTATTAATGCCGCATTAGAACAAACTTTAAAGGACCATTCCAGTAGTTTAGCATGTTTTGGCCTGCCTGCTTCAATAACAATTATTTTCCATTGACCATTTCCAAAGCATCCTGTCAAAATTTCTGATATGTTCTGTTCATTTTTTATGAATTATGAATCAACATTATACATCAAACAAAGCCTGGAATAGTCAACATTGTCAGCAAAGAAAGTAAAAATAACAAGACATGAATTAGAACTTCAGAATGTACCTGTGACATTTTCTCACCAAACAGCAAATGATTGCAGAAAGAAGAGCGCCAATCAAAAAGGCAATGATAATTTCCAGCCGTGTAATCATTGTTAACACGTTGACAATCATGTTTTGAGCTGGAATACAGAGGAACAAATTGTTAAATAAAAAAAGAAAAGAAAAAGATATTCAAAATGAAGGCCACTGCTGCTTCTTGGTTGTCCAAATACAAAAGAAGATTAAAGAAAACATTTAAAGACTGAGCAGGTACCTTCTTTTTGTACTTTGTTCAGAATAAGGTTTCTTTTTACTTCTCCATTTTGATTGCTGCTGACACACTCAATAGAAGTGTTGCTGTGGTCTTTTACAGTTAGGGTGACGGAGCTGTTGACTGTGTGGTGTGACACCGTGGTGATGACAGAGTACCTAGTGTGGTTTTCCAAGAGTGGCCATGTGATGATGGGTAAAGGCAACCCCACACTGATGCACACACAGGTCAGAACCTCCGACTGATTTATGCATCTAGAACTGTTTAGGATCTTTGGATAAACTGCAAAAAATAACAACATCAAATAAAGCAAACAGTAAGCTGACATGAGTAGGGCTGAGAATTGTTCAAATGACCTCGATACCGGTTCCTAAACAACACTTTTTTCAATACCAATTTTATCCGTAATGACTCTCTCTAATGGCTTCTCTGTTAGTAACGTAGACTTTTTCCTGCCTGCCTGCCTCTACGATGTGTAATGTTAGACAGCCAATCACCAGCATTATTAGATCTTGGTAGAAGCCTGCTGCATCTAGGCCCGCTGACGCTGATGACATTTACTCCTTAGGTATTTAAATTGGGTATTGAACGAAGAGCAGGGGCGATTCTAGGATCAGACCTTTAGGGCGGCTCGCTAAACTATTTATACCCACGCTGGTGGTCGCAACACTAGTTGCAGTCTTCTCCTGAACAGAGGTAGTGCTAATGAGGAAAGGCCAGCGACTTTGCTCTTTTTCTACAGACTAGAAGAAGAAGAAAAAGATAAACAACGGCAGAACTGGCAGCAGAATGGACATCAATGCTTCGCTTTGATTCAATGACCTACATGGACGGATCGAGCGTTTCATTCGCCAAAAAATAACTCATCTTAACCCAGTAAGTTTACAAGAGAGACTTGCAGTCACTCTGAGAGTCCTGGCATCCGGTTCATGATCCGGTTGCCCAGGAACTCGTTCGTGCTTCCTGTTTCCGCGCCAGGTTGGGAACAGCCAGTATAATTCACACTTTCAGGAACACAGGATATTAAACCTGTTTCAAGCCCTTTCAACCTGTAATTGTTTGTCCTATGTCACTACAACAGACAAGTTTGCAAATTCTCACTTTAAAGCATCAAAATTTATTTAAAAATATATATATATATATATATATATATATATATGTTTTTTATTATCATAATGTTTAGAGGGGCTGAGATGAAATTTAAGGGGGCTTAAGCCCACCTAAAAAGGGTCTAAAATCACCCATGATGAAGAGTCATTTTTCGATACTCAATACTTTAGAGACAATTCGGTCGGTGCCTAAAAGTCTTGAATTCGGTACCCAACCAAGTGATAATTTTTCTTTATAAGGTGATTTACTTAGAAGTGTACTTACTAGTCACAGTGACTTTGGCATGCATAGTCAGAGTTGTGTTCAGGTATTTCGTTGTACAGATGTATTGTCCAGTATGTTCAGCTGTCACATTAGGGATGAAAAGAGTGGCTGATCCAGGGTTGCTTTGCAGGTGAGTATCGGCTCCATTGTTCAGGTTTTGGTTGGACGGGACTTTAGTCCAGATGACAAGAGACGGAGGGACACTTTCAACATTGCAGGTCAGATTCAAAGCATCACCCTCCTTTACAGTCGTATTTCCAGTTATTTCAGATTTCTTCACATCTTTGAAACAAAGAAATTTGAAGAGATTTGAATTGATCATGTAGCAATTATGTAGTTATTCAGGACCTATAGCTATAGTCTGAGGCTGAAAACAAAAGTTAAACAGGTAAAGTTGATTTTGCAGAGCACAATATCTTACAACTTAATTATTCTCTAAATTAATTTCTAAATTCAGTGTACAGTAGCCCACCATGACATTAAAGGTCCAATATGTAATATTTGTACTGTAATAAATCCAAAAATGACACCAATGCCTCATCAGATATTAACTATCTTTTCTGACAACAATGCTAATGTCAGTATTTTTTCTTTTTGAAATTTACATTCCGTGACGGAATTTATGTTTATGTTTTGGTCTGTGTGTTGTTATCAACGGCCCAGTTTGACAGGCAGGCCGGGTTGCCAGATATACCTGTAAAAACGTAAACCCAGCACCTACAGCTGTAACGGTAGTACAGCCATGAAAGCAGCAAACAAACGAACAGGATCAACGGAGATAGATTCTACATGACATAAAAAAAAAGAAAACAGCATGTTTCTAACAGTTGCGTGACCAGAGACGTAACAACCCCCTGGTAAATATTGGAGATGTATTTGAAAGATGGAGACAGCTTAGAGCCCAAAAGGATGCAGAGTTGGCTTATTTTCTCCTGAACAGGTAAGCATTAGCTTCAGGCTAATTTATCACAGCTACTAGGGATGGGCATTTTTTGTCATTTCAACATTTGTGTACTCACATTGAATTATATAGCTAGAGTACCCGAGTTGGTTACTCGCAAAAACAATTAAGACAGCCAGTAAAGTGATCGCGACTGGTCCTGGCTAACGCCACCATGCTAACCCTGCTAACTGTTAACGTTACCGGGAGGACCAGGCAAGCAGCCCATGGCTGTTTACAGCGTGTAGCCTCATCAGCGGCTGGAGCCGACAACGGTGAGTTATTTTAAGCCACGAGAGGGGGGCTGTAAATCGGAAAGAGAGGACTGTGTGTTTAGCAATTGTTGCCGTAATTCTAGCTAAGCCAATGAAGTGTGTTCCGTCGGCAAGGTAGTGGTATTTTTAGCGTTTCGTATTGTAATTCTAAGCCGAGGAAGCGTGCCTGACTGGCGTGTGGAGAGGACAGTGAGGTTGTTGTGTTTTTAGCGGTTCATACTGTAATTTTAAGCTGAAAAAGTGTGATCTGTCAGTTGGTTACAGAGCTCCGCGTGAGCACGGGCTTTTATGACTGTCAATATAGCCAGCATCTACCGTTAGCTACTCCGCTGTGCTGTGGAGTAATGTCTGGCTATGTGAGACTAGCATCTACCATTAGCTACTCTGCTGTGCTGTGGAGTAATGTCTGGCTATGTGAGATTAGCATCTACCGTTAGCTACTCCGCTGTGCTGTGGAGTAATGTCTGGCTATGTGAGAAAAGCGTCTAGCAACATTGTGAATGCTGCGGTCCCAGCCTGGCAACCCCCGTGAACTTTGAGTCTGGGCAGGAGGGGGCGGGGGAGACGACTCTCCAGTATTTTGAATTGGTAGTGCAGTAACTATTTTAACTGCTAGCCGCCAGTATTACATACAATATTACATATTGCACCTTTAACCCACATTTAACATTAGCACTTTTAGACTTCACTGTACATTTAAAGACATGGTGCTGTGAAAGTTAATCAGCATGTATTTAGGTAGATTAGGAAAAGGTGCTTCTCTGCTCTTGAATTCAATAGCTTTCCAAATTTCAGTTACCTGGTAATACAACTGCAAATCTTCAGTGTAAAAACAGTTTTACTGTGTACTTACATATCACGGTTATGTTTACGTCTTCCGTCAGGGGGTTGTCCTCATGTGTTGCTGTGCATATGTACTGTCCAGAATATTCTGCTGTCACATTAAGGATGACAAGAGTGGCTGATCCCGTGTCATTCTGCAGTATGATTCCAGTTTCTTTTTGCAGGTTGTTGTTGGAACCACGTTTAGTCCACGTGATAACAGATGGGGGAAAACTTTCAACACCGCAGGTCAGATTTAGAGCATCACCTTCTTTAATGGTCGTCATTCCAGTGATCACAGGTTTCTTTGCATCTTCGAGACAACATTTCAAACAGACTTTTATAATCTACCTCACACAAATTGTTACATGGTTCCAAACTCAGGCTGAAAACCACCTGGAAACCTTAAAATACCATAATAAGCGTGTGAAAGAACAGTTTTACTGTGTACTTACATATCATTGTTATGTTTACTTCTTTCGTCAGGGTGTTGTTCTGATGTTTTGCTGTGCATATGTACTGTCCAAAATATTCTGCTGTCACGTTAGGAATGACAAGTGTGGCTGTTCCAGTGTCATTGTTCAGGATTCCATTCAAGCCGAGTTTAGTCCAGGTGATGAGAGATGGAGGGAAACTTTCAACACTACAGCTCAGATTCACAGTCTCACCCTCCTTCACACTTGTATCCCCAGTGATTTTAACTTCCTTCACATCTAGGACAAAAAATGATTTACTGTATTACAGTGCCCCTAAATTTCACACTTTCCTGCAAGAACACAGTTGATGTTGTTAAAATCCAACACAGTTCATAGAACCATCAGAAAAGATGAATCTCAACAACACAGCAAACAAACAGTAAGGCGATATAAACATATATCAAGGGAGACTATACAGCCATACTTACATGTAACAATTACATCAGCATGTGTAGTCAGGGTAGTGATCTGGTGTTCTGCTGTACAGATGTACTGTCCAGAGTATTCTGCTGTCACATTAAGGATGACAAGAGTGGCTGATCCCGTGTCATTCTGCAGTATGATTCCAGTTTCTTTTTGCAGGTTGTTGCTGGAACCACGTTTAGTCCACGTGATAACAGATGAAGGAAAACTTTCAACACCGCAGGTCAGATTCAGAGCATCACCTTCTTTAATGGTTGTCATTCCAGTGATCACAGGTTTCTTTGCATCTTCAAGACAACATTTTAAATAGACTTTTAAAATCTACCTCACACAAATTGTTATGTGGTTCCAAACTCAGGCTGGAAACCACCTGGAAACCTTAAAATACCATAATAAGCGTGTGAAAGAACAGTTTTACTGTGTACTTACATATCACTGTTATGTTTACTTCTTCCGTCAGGGTGTTGTTCTGATGTTTTGCTGTGCATATGTACTGTCCAAAATATTCTGCTGTCACGTTAGGGATGACAAGTGTGGCTGTTCCAGTGTCGTTTTTCAGGATTCTCTTCAAGCCGAGTTTAGTCCAGGTGATGAGAGATGGAGGGAAACTTTCAACACTACAGCTCAGATTCAGAGTCTCAACCTCCTTCACACTTGTATTCGCAGTGATTTTAACTTCCTTCACATCTAGGACAAAAAAGGATATACTGTATTATATACAGTGTTGGGCAAGTTACTTTTAAAAAGTAATTAGTTACAGTTACTAGTTACTTCTTCCAAAAAGTAACTAAATTAGTTATTCAGTTACAAATTATGAAAGTAACTAGTTACTTCAGAAAGTAACTATTGCGTTACTTTCAAGTACATTTTTAAATGCTCAATTGTGTCCCCTCCTCCACCCCTCTTTAATGGAACTTAAAATACATGTGCATGTTCAATTATTTATGATAAATCTGAATATTATAATGAAATGGACACTTAATACAATACATTATTAACAGAAACAATGTACACAAATCTAAACTATTTTATTGTTGCTGTGGGACAAAGTGAGACTAGCCTCCAATCAAATGCCATGTATGTAGATATAGTGGATCGATACAAATAACACACCACCTCAACAGGCCACAACTGGGCAAAATGTAATTATGCTTGTTAAGCACTATAGAAAAAATAAATAACAAATATATACACTCTTTGTAGTGCAAATAACATAAGTGGCCTGATGTTTATACTTGTGTATAAACTTGTGTATTGTGTGTGTGTGTGTGTGTGTGTGTGTGTGTGTGTGTGTGTGTGTGTGTGTGTGTGTGTGTGTGTGTGTGTGTGTGTGTGTGTGTGTGGAGTAGGTGATAGAGCGAGGGAGAAGTGAGAGAGTAAAGGCGATTAGCTTTCGACTGAGTACCGACTCTAGAGTCATATAGTAAGAGAAACAAAGTGTCTCCCCTGTTCTTTTAGCCTAGAAATCTAGACGCACCCTAGTGGCAGCAAATTTATTTTGCAGCCAGGGGGATGTGGGTCTGGCTTGTCAGGCTACTGTTCTTTCTGACCACGGTGGAAAATCTGTAGCAGGAAAAGTTAACCCTCTCCTTGATCTCATAACACCATACCTGTCTCTCTCTCGTTGACTGACTCGCTTGTGTTGTTCTTGTGTGTTGACTATGCGTGCTTTCGAACACCCGCCCAACTCTACCTCTGATTGGCTTAATGACATTTTACTCAACCTCAGCCAATCGTCAGCATTTATGCCAAGGAAGAACAGTAAAAAAAAGTATTTGCTCAGACTCAGAGATCTAGTTGGTCTGATGAAAAAAACAGCTTCAAATATAGTAACGCGCCGCATTTTTTGGCAGTAGGTAACGGTAACGGCATTATTAAGAGTTATTAAGTAATCAATTAGATTACTCGTTACTGAAAAAAAGTAACGCCGTTATTTATAACGCCGTTATTCCCATCACTGATTCTAAACAATATTTACAACATTCCTGAATTCCCAATTTTCCACCAAGAATACAATTGATGTTGTAAAATTCAACAGAGTTGAGAAAACCATAGAAATTAAATGACAGCATATCTGTTCAAAATAATAATGAAAATAAAGTACGCTATGGTATGTTTTACTCACAGGCCACATTCAGAGTGACAGTCTCCTCTGTAGTGATGTTGTTGGTGAAGCTGACCTTACAGCTGACATTGGTGCCGTGGTGTTCAGCTGAAGAGTTAAAGGTCAGGGTTGAGCTGTGTCTCTGAGTGACAGCAGTCAGATTCTCAGTCCTGAAAGCAGTGATGTTTCCTGTGATGTGAGAGTCCTTCTCTCCTGCTCCTCTCCACGTCCAGCTGATTTCTGGAACAGATCCAGAGCAGAGACCAGGAGCAATGCAGCTCAGTGTGCTCTGCTGTCCCTCTGTCAGGGGAGGAATCATCACTGTGGGCTTCTGGGTCAGATCTAAAGTGGCACAAAATATACAATAAAAAGAAAATCAGGGTGATGTAATCCATTAGCAGTGTTGGTCAAGTTACTTGGAAATAGTAATTAGTTACTGATTGCTGATTACTTATTTTCAAAAGTAATTAGAGTTTCACATTCCTGTGCCGGCTTGGTGCTTGCTCATATTTGAGGTGGAATTTGAATTGGTAATGGTCCTGCTCTCTTCCGCGCTCCATGTTGTCTCTTGTTCAACACTACACATGTCGGTGTTTACCGCTGACGTCGCAGCGCTCAAACGTCATTGTCACTCACGAGACAGTCTCACGAAACAAAATCACGGTTAAGTAACGCAGTAACGGAGCCTGCTTACGGAGAAGTAACAGTAATCTAATTACTGTATGTGCAATTGTAATCCCTTACTTTACTCGTTACTTGAAAAAAAGTAATCGGATAACAGTAAAGCGTTACTTCTAATGCGTTACTGCCCATCATTGTCCATTAGTAGGATCAAGTGAGCAGATATGAATGTTATTATTCACTTCAAGTATAGTCTCGCATTGCCAGACCCGGTTTGTCCACACAACATACTACAACACAATATATATATTGTAGGCAGCTTCAAAAAATAAATATTGACATTCGATTTTTATGTGTCAGAACAAGATTGCAATAAAGCTGCACACCATACCTGCATTAGCATTGTTGCTTCTCACAGCGAAGAGCAAAGAAGCCCAGATGAGAACAAACATCCCGATTCGATGAGTGAGACACTCCTCCATGGGACAAACTCTTATAAAAGCACAAAGATTTCATACAAAAGTGCAATAAACATACAGGAAGTTTGGTTGATCAAACTGGACCAGAAACATCTCCACAGCTGACAGCACAGATGTTAATACAGGATGTTGCGTGTTCACATATTCTGTGCTGATAATAATAAATTTGACTACTACTTTCCCCAGGGCCTCATTTTACGCCTCTGACAACAGCTCTGAACATATCAGTGGTTTCTGCAATGTATAGGCCAAAGATAATAATGTAAATAAGGAATGTATTAAACGTGGCATAATTATTCACTTCAATAGATTTAATGTAGAGATACACACAAAATCAGATGAGGTATATGTTGTGTTTTACCTGTCGTCTTGTTGTCCTGCTCTCTTCACTCCAGTGTTCTCAGCTGTGTGAATCTGCTCTAAACCGACTCTTCCTCTTAGCACTTCTCTACCTCTTCCCTCTTTGTGCAAAAGACATCAAACGCAAATTATTGTTGTGCCTCTCGTCCGAATACCACAATTTAATGCAATCTTAATCACTTATGCATCACATATAATTTGGGGAATTTTTACCTTCTGCACTGAATATTGAAAGAAAAGGAAACTATTTTTGTTGTTTTTGCACCACTTTCATGACTGCAAACTGATACAAAACCTTTAGCAAAGAGGAAGTTTGTGGCAATTGCACAATGAGCAAAAAAAATTCTGGTCATCTTGAGAAACAACCAATGATTGGTATCTTTTCTTTGTGCAGATGTTATATAGACTCATTAAGTTTGAACTGAATATTTGTTGGTCCAATATAACTTATTTCAATGTTGCACAGTATAATGCACAATGCATACTGTACTGTGCAAAAAGTGATGTACATGACGGTCAAAGGTCAATATTACTGGGTAATATTTGCACGGCCAGCTGAGAAATAACAGACAAAGAATATTCATGTGTGGGAAAAAAATGGTTTCTTCCTCCATTTGAACTTTAAGCCTCTTTATTTTTTTGTATTTTCAGTCTGATAACTTCCTGTTCTCATGTTGTGCTACATGACTATACCTATATTCAGCTAAGGAGCTAATGCCAGTTGCTATACATGTCTGCATTTTGATTTTTGCATGCACTACAGAACTGGTACAAGAGAGTGTTATAGAGGTTGAGACACTTTTGTATTCAGTGAAAGCTCAAAGTTTGTACCTAATCCTACAAAAAGTGTTTTAGGTGCAAGAAACTTCCTGCTCACTCTTTGTAAAAAAGGCCATGCCTTACACCTTCTATCATACAATTTTGGTCCTTCGAGCCGGATCCAGCAACTGCGTCAGTCCAAGATGTTCAGGCCAGATGAAAGAGACTCAGAAAGAGATGTGGACCGCCCACGCAGACAGAGCCACCTGCCATCATACCTTCAGGACTATGAGGTCAGTTACCCTATCAGGCATCGCAGTCCAGTAGATGAGCAGGCCAGACATGCTATCACTGCGGATGTTTTAGGATGTATTCGTAGCATGAAAGAGGACAATGACAAACTGCGTAAAGATGTGCAACGCCTTACAGACATGATCGCCAGCTCTCCTGCACTAGCTCCTTCATATGTCATGTCACGGCCCAGACAACTTGAGGATCATGGGACATCATACACACCTGCACCCATTAGTAAACTGACGGCACATAGTGGTCATCAGGACCCACGTCAGAGTGAAAATGCTCTACAGGTGCAATTCAGTGATGACTCTTCTTCCCCACAATACCGCCAACATGACCCAATTACAGAGCTTAGTGACAGTCTAAAGGGAGCAGGTCTGTCCAGTCATCAGCATGCAGTATCTTCTCCATTAGCTTCTGGTGAGTCAACCCCTTGCTACAAAGACGCCTTTCAGCAAACACCAGAAGCCAGATCGTCCCCCATGCCTCGAGGTTTGACGACAGTAGACCCACTGCCGCCGCCGCAACACCAAGAAGACACACACTGCTCTCCAACTGGTGCTGTTCAGCGTCAGTCCGCTATCAGCTATCATCCTCATAGTGGCGCTACATCCAGTACACCTGATGTTAGGACTCGTTCTTTGCCTAATGATGCCTATCGTTGCCCTGATGACAGCTACAGCCCTCTCTATGAGGCTACGTACCATCGGGCGTGATGACAAGTTCCGCCCACTTCCTGTTGATACTTATCGTCGCTATGACAACAGCCACATTTACCCTGCTGAGTCATATCGACAACCCAGTAGTCTGCAAGCCCAACGTAATGACCCCCCTATTGGGAAGGTGGCAGGAATCACCCTTCAGATCGGAGAGGCTATCCTGAGGATCGCTATCGTTCTGCTAATGGCTATGACACCTATTATGGCCTTGATGATCAGTACCAGCATTGGAATGAGCGTTTCCCAGATGATCGATATTATGACTACCTGCACCCAGCGGAGCGCCCTCAGGCTCGACCCCCTTTGGCAGACACCCACATGTGGAGACATATAGCGGACCTAAGCCGACAATCCCCGACCTCAAACACGAGGACCCACGTGAGTTCGCAAGATTGAAGCTCGCGTTGGACAACATCCTCCCACCTGATGCTTCAGAACGCTTTAAGTTCCAGATACTGACTGACCACCTGAAGTGTGAAGAAGCACTGCTAATTGCTGATTCATACAGTAACGGCCTGTTCCCATTCAGCGATACCATGAGGGCACTCACCGAAATGTACGGTCAACCTCAACTGCTGGCCTTGAAGCGAATCTCTAATTTGATGGATGGACCAAACATCAAGAGTGGTGACATTAAAGCCTTCAAGTCATTTGCCCTCCAAGTCCGTGCATTAGTGGGCATGTTGCACCAGTTGGGAGGCCAGGGCTGGACAGAGTTAAGATGTGGCTCACACGTATCTCGCCTCTTAGCTAAGTTGCCACCACGACCTAAGAGCCAACTTCCAGAGATTTGTGAACCCCATCCGCATTCCAATCCCAACGCTGCTTGACCTAGCTGATTGGCTTGAATATGAGGTTCGTGTACAGGTAGATGGAGGTCAGTACTGTAGCAATTCAGGTCAAGAAAAGCAAGCCCCACGCCGAGACAGGCGTACAGAGTACAAGTCCCAGAAGACCACTACTATTCTCCATGGTAGTCAGCAGGAGAGACCAGAGAAAGCTACAACTGTATCTGTATCGGAGACGACACAGGATAAGCCAAAGAAGTACTGTCCCTTCTGTGACTCGGTGCAGCACTATCTTAACCAGTGCAGCAACTTTAAACTCTTGTCGATTGAGCAGAAGACAGAGTGGATAAAGGGGAACCAGAGATGCTGGAGATGTGGCCGTGATCACCAAGCAGCAAAGTGTACACTCAAGGCCAAGTGCAAACAGTGCGAAAGAAAGCACCTTGAGGTTCTTCATGAGGTCAATATCAGCCAAAACGCTGCAGCGTCGGATAAACCCAAGGTTACTGGAGAAAGCACTTGCTTGGTGAGTTCTATCTCAGAGACCCTGTACCTAGATCGGCCGACATGCAGCAACCAGGTATTACTCAAGTTGAGTCGTGTTATCCTCCAGAGCGGCGACAAGGTACTTGAGACCTATGCTATATTGGATGATGGTTCAGAACGCACCATACTTTTGCATGAAGCTGCTGATTACTTAGGCTTGCACAGGGAATCTGAAGACCTGGCGCTCCGCACTGTCCGACAAGAGGTTCGTACCATCCACGGAGCTACAGTGTCATTCTCTGTGTCTTCCGCATCACAGCCTGGCTCTTCATTCCAGATCCACAGAGCTTTCACTGCAAAGGAACTTGGCCTCGCCCGCCATACGTGCCCAGTCAAAGCTCTGCAGGAAAGGTACCGTCACCTTAAGGACCTGCCACTGCCAAGCATCAAGGAGGCACAACCGTTGCTGCTCATCGGGTCAGATTACCCTCATCTCATCACTCCTGTGGAACCGTGCGCCTCGGCCCTCCTGGTGGACCTGCAGCCGTACACACCAGACTTGGGTGGGTTCTACAAGGCCCATCAAAATTCCTGCGCCACCGGCTCACTCCCGCAGCAGTGTCTTTTTACATCCTGTGCTCATCCAGAAGCTGAGCTCTTCAGCCATGTGGAGAAACTGTGGCAGCTGGATACCTTGCCGTATCGGAGTGAGCGGCTCATCACTAGGTCGAAGCAAGACACAGAGGCAGTCCGACAGCTTGAGGAGAAGACAAACAGGATTGAGGTAAACGGAGTCAGAAGGTATGCCACCCCGTTACTGTGGAAGAAAAATCTCCCCCTTCTCCATGCACCAAAGGAGGCAGTGTTGACTCAGCTGCGTGGGACAGAAAGACGACTGGCCAGAGAACCGGAAAGGGCGGCGACCTACTCCAAGGAGATCCACAAGTTGCTTGAGGCTGGCTATGTCACACCCATGTCACCGACAGAGGCTAAAGGGAGCAGCCACTGTGTGGTTCATCCCGCACCACATGGTGCACCACAACGGGAAGGACAGGATAGTCTTCAATTGCTCCTTCACATACAAGGGCCAGAACCTGAATGACCACCTCCTGCCGGGCCCCACATTGGGAGCTAGCCTTTTGGGAGTCCTCCTTCGATTCAGGGAACACCCAATCGCCATCAGCAGTGACGTTAAAGGGATGTTCCACCAGGTTCGTCTGCTGGAAGAAGACAGACCATTCCTACGTTTCCTGTGGCGCGACATGAAGGTAGATGAAGAACCGACGGTCTACGAGTGGCAAGTGCTTCCATTCGGGACCACATGCAGCCCATGTTGTGCTATCTTTGCACTCCAAGCACATGTCCAGAGACACACTGAGCCAGGAGAAGATGCCCGTCTGTCAATAGAACGCTGTTTTTATGTTGACAACTGTTTGCAGAGTCTTCCCTCCGAGAGCAAGCTAAAAAGTTGGTCAACAGACTGCATTCCCTCCTCATGGCGGGTGGATTTGAACTTCGCAATGGGCTAGCAATGTGCCCACAGTCATTGACAACATACCTGAAGAGTCTAGGTCAGAGAGCAGCATCCTCTGGTTCAACCAGGAGATGGCTGACCCCCAAGAGCGTACTCTCGGACTCGTATGGCATTGCAAGTCTGATACACTGCATTACAAGCATCACCAGAGTGAAAGTCCAGAGCCTTCCATGCGCAACATCTATCGACTGCTCGCTCAACAGTACGACCCTCTCGGATTTATCATTCCATACACCACGAGAGCCAAGGTCATCGTGCAACGTCTCTGGGACAAGAAAAGAGGATGGGACGATCCTCACCTACCAGAAGACCTTCTCCAAGCCTGGCAGTTGTGGGAAAGTGAGCTTCCCCAGCTGGCACAGATCACTCTGCCAAGATGTTACACTGACCACAGTTGGAATTGCAGCAACAGCAGTCGCAGCATTCACATGTTCTGTGACGCCTGAGCGCAAGCGTATGGGTCTGTGGCGTACCTGCGTACCGAAGGGGACAGAGGAGAAGTCCATGTTGTCTTCTTGGCTGCAAGATCAAGAGTCGCGCCTAAGAAGCAGCTTTCAATCCCCAGGCTGGAACTGTGTGGAGCCCTCACAGGAGCGCAGTTAGCTTCAGTTCTTAAGAGAGAGCTCACCCTTGACATCCAGGAGGTGGTGTACTGGACAGACTCAACCACAGTACTTAACTGGCTTCAGTCAGATTCATGCCGATATAAAGTGTTTGTGGGAACCAGAGTTGCAGAAATACATGAGCTGTCTGACCCTACAGCCTGGCGCTATATTGATTCAGCAACCAATCCTGCTGATGATATTACAAGAGGGAAAACACTGACTCAGCTTGCTGGAGAGAATCGCTGGAGTAAAGGGCCACCTTTCCTTCAGTTGTCGGCCAAGCATTGGCCGAAGGCACCAGAGGGAGACACTACAGAAGAGGTAGAAGAGCTGAGGAAGACAACGTTCAGCGGTCTGCTCACAGGAACAACAAGTCCTACAATACCTGATGTTCAGCAGTTCAGCACATATCAGGAACTCCTGGAAGCTACTGCACAGTTGCTCCACGGGCGGCCGATAGCACCACTCAGCCTGCCGCCGATGACTACTCTAAAGCCGAGTTGGCCCTCCTGAGACATGCTCAGATGGAGAGCTTTCCTGAAGAGTTTACACTTATCAAGTCAGGAAAGACCATCCCGACAAGCTGCAGATTGCTTACCCTTGCTCCCGAATACGATGAGTCTTCTGACCTGATCCGAGTTGGAGGTAGACTCCGTAGGTGTAACAGCCTGAGCCAGGATGTTCTGCACCCCGCCTTCTAGCCCCCACTCACCCAGTCACAAAGCTCCTAATCCAGCACTGTGATAAGCAGTTGCATCACCCTGGAGCTGAACGTGTCTTCGCCGAGCTGCGCAGGAGGTACTGGATATTGAGAGGTAGAGAAGCAGTGAGGAGGCATCAACATAACTGTCCTGAGTGCAGGAAGTGGAGAGGCCAACCAGTGGTCCCGAGAATGGCAGATTTGCCCCCCTCAAGTTTAAGGCTTTTTCGACCTGCCTTCTTTTCAACAGGGGTGGATTGCTTCGGCCCTATGCTCGTCAAAATAGGCAGACGAACTGAAAAAAGATGGGGCATCCTGTACAAGTGTCTTACCACGAGGGCAGTCCACCTCGACCTGCTGGCGAATATGGACTCTAATTCCTTTCTAATGTCCCTCAGACGCTTCATTGCTCGTAGGGGAAAGCCCTTTGAGCTTTTATCCGATCAAGACACCAACTTCAAAGGAGGAAGTAGAGAGCTGCATGAAGCATTCAATACCCTGGAGCCTGCCCTCAGAGATCTGCTAGCAGCAGAACAGATCCGGTTCCGCCTCAATCCACCTGGAGCTCCACACTTTGGTGGGTCGTGGGAAAGAGAGGTGCGATCGGTGAAGACAGCCCTCCGAACCACACTAGGAGCTCAAACTGTGCCCGAGGAAGTGTTGATGACTGTCTTGATTGAGGTGGAGAGCATCCTCAACTCTAGGCCCCTGGGCTATGTCTCCACGGACATTGCAGACCCGGATCCTGTTACACCCAACTCCTTGTTGATGGGGCGGCCGGACTCCTCCCTGCCACAAGTCGTTTACCCAGAGACAGAACTGCTTAGTCGCAAAAGGTGGAGACATACTCAAGTCCTAGCCGATCATTTCTGGAGGCACTTCATACAGCATTTCTTGCCCACCTTGCAAGCACGACAGAAATGGAATATTGATGAAGAGGACATCACCATTGGGACGGTAGTTCTCATTGTAGATCAGCAGGCTCCAAGGGCTCTGTGGCAAGTAGGAACCGTAAAGACTGTCATACCTGGAGCAGACGGCCGTGTGAGGACTGCAGTTGTCCAAGTGAAGGATCGTACCTACACTCGCCCAGTTGCTCGGCTCATCAGACTGCCTGCTTTCCCCCGAGATGCTGCCGAGCCATAATGGACCTTGAAAACAAATTTGCATACCAAATTTGGGGGCGGCTGTAAAAAAGGCCATGCCCTGAGTATGCATTCCCATTATGTATCCACTGTGTCTGATCACACGCTCTGCATGTGCACTCTCTGTTCCCACCCTGACAACGGCCCCTGAACGCAGCAGCGAATGAGAAGCACGGAGGAGCAGACATCAGCTGGACTTGAGTTTAGACTGCGGCGATTTTTGACGGACAGTTTCTTTTCCGTGTGTGCGTCCATGGAAATGTGAGTTTAATTGTTGTGTTAAGTAACACACCGTAAGTGTTTATTAGCCGTGAATGTATTTAGGTTTCTGTTAGCTTACAACAGGATTCAGAGCTAGCCGCTAGCTTGTAATAGTCTGTTTAACTGTTCTACATTTTAATAGCTATTGTTTTCTATGCTGTGCACTGAATATTTCGGTTGTTTATTTAGTTTAAATGCTTGTTATAATTCTTATGACTGTCATTTATATAGGTTACATGAATGCCATGTGCTTGCTAATCTTTAATTGATAGCTCATTGCAGTCCAGTTACTATTGTTAGCCATTAACATTGCTCTGTGCATGCTATTTGTAGCTGGCTATGTTTTAGCTTAGGTTTGCCTTTGCTATTGGTCTGTAACTATTCTTTCTAAACAGTCTGTATTGCTGTGCTTTGTTGTTACAGAACCACACACGCACAGAAACACAAGCCTATTTGTTTATATAAACCATCTAAACTGCAACCCTGGACTCTGCATCTCCTTTCTCCCCACACTCTCACCTGAACATTGGAATAGTGTCCTGACCCGACACCCTGAAGCGATTGCTGCCACACCTATTAACCCATATTTACACCTTCTATCATACACTCTTAGCACTGAGAGTCAGGTTGATTCCTGTTACACATGTTTTTTAAGGGCAAGTAATCTGTTTCCTAATAGAAAAAATGCAAGCACTGATCTGGAGAGTATTTTGTTTGATTTTCTGTTTCGTTTTGTTTGTGTGCTTGATTGATCATAGCAGAAACTTATTACTTAAATTATACTTTTTGGAACAACTCAATCGGATTACAGTTAAAAAAACAAAGACATAACGAAATCCTGTATACTACAACAAGATGTCTTCACAGTAATGCCAATTTTAGCAGTTACTTTAAATTGTATTGTACGCCATTTCAAACTGTATGCATGTCTAATGTATTTGATCTCTTAGCCTTCCTTCCCTTTTGTCTACGTAGGCCGCCATTGTAAATAACAACTTGTTCTTAATGACTTGCCTGTAAAAAAATAAAAGGTGAAAAAACATGACACATTAGATCTTAGTTTATTTAAATGCAATTTCAGCTGTCTTTATTTCCAAAATAATAATTACAATATATTGTCTACAAGTAATGCAAAGCTAAACTAGTACATGAAGCTGTTCATTCTAGCTGATACAGTGTTAATAAATGCTGTGTAAGAAGCCAAAGTTTGTTTGCACACAAAAGCTTTCTATTTTTTTACTGGGCTTATGTTTTGAGTTTTGAGTGGCTTGATGGGGATTGGCCATGTGAAGCTGCGATGTGTGTGGATTAAATACTTTGTACATAAAATAGTTGTCACCTGATACTGTGGTTAGAATGGAATAATGGTAGTTGAATACATGAAATAGCACAAACCCTAACATGTGGAGGTGTTAATACTGTATGTCTGACGTCAGCTGATCTCTGGCTCAAAGCACAGTACTGTGGTAAAAACCACACATAGGATTGTCATTTACAATAAACATTCAAATGAGAAGCCATCACATCAGAAAATATAAGAGAACTCACCCACATAAATCAATCCCCTCCGTCATCCCACTTCCTTTCTGCTAGACCCCTTTAAATCCACCTCTGCCTAACATCTGTCCGTTTCTTTAACTGTTGTATGCAGGTTTTAAACCTCTCCCATTATTTCTTTCACATTGGAGTAAACTATCACATCCCCTCCTCCCTCCTTCTCTGCAGACATACACTCTTGTGTCTCCTTATCTTCCCCTATCATCATCACCTCCTCCTCATTGCCCTCTAACATTTCATCGCCCTCTCCACCATTGTCTTGTCTCTCCTCCATTTCTTTGTTCTTAATTTCAGCATACTCTGTCTCTGTGGTCTCTTGTGTATTATTTGCCCCTCTGGGACTCTTCCTATTCAACAAGTGGAAGTCAATGTTAGAGTATTCCACCTCTTTTGGTTCCACGTCAACGCCAGTGGCTGATTGGTCAGCAGCCTTGGCTCCTCCTTCAGCTGCCTCTTGGTCATTGGCTACTTCATTTTCCACTGCGTGACCAGCTTTGATCTGTCAGGTACAATTCAGAAATAATATATTATTTGCCAGCTGATACAAGCCAGACAACTGTATGTTCACTAGGCATTAACTATGTGCATCAGTGACAACAATTTATAATTATAACCAGCTGTGTTAATCTAAATACCAATAGATCCGCTTCAGTCGTCGCCATCTCCAGAGTCTCAATCACATTCCCAGAGCTCTTTGGTTTTTTCCTGGGGAGAAATTTTATCAGTTTTTTTAAATGTAATAGACTGCACCTGTGATTTTGAATGTTTCAGCCCACAATTACTTAACTACATAACGTGTTACATTATGTAACCTTTATTTAATCAGCTAATACTGACAGCTAACCATTTTCTTTTGATTTTTACAACTTATCAGGTAACAATTGATTGGTATTTATTGCTTGAATTTAAGACAGCTCAATAGGCAGCATACTGGTTCACTATTATAACAATGAATACTAAACAAAAACAAATGTATTAACTGTGATAATCAAAGTCAAGTGTACAGTCCCTTTAGTGATTATTTTGTATACGACATGTATATACTACATGTAAGAACACATTTAAAAATGTTTGAGGCATACCTTGAAAAACGGTTATTTTAAGTATTTCAAGTATTTAAGATTTTCTGTGAAGTGGATAAAGCATACTATAACATTGGTGTGGTCCTTTATGATTTATCAATATACATGGCAAAAAGAAGCACAGTTATATAAAGAAAAGTTGTTTGTTTTTAAATGTACCTGTGGCATTTTCTGGCCAAGCAGCAGATGGTTGCTGTAAGAAGTATCCCAATCAAAAATGCAATGAGGACTTGCGGATGTTTATAAAAAAATTTGAAAAATGTAATGACTGTATCTGGAATCAAAGAATGAGAAACAAATAGTTAAAAAAAGTAACAATTGTGATCACTGCTGCCTACTATTAAAAGCATTTTTTTTTTTTTTTAAATGAGGAAATGATGTCTTAAAAGCAGTGGTCTAGAGTTGGGAAGGTATTTCAGTTGTTAACACTTACCCTCTGACCCATTGTTTATCGTAAGGTTCTTTTTTTCTTCCCTGACGCCACTTCTGCTGACACACTCAACAGTGGTGTTGAGTGTTTCATTCAATGTTATAACACCCCTAAATGTTCCTGCTAGAATACAGTTGATGTTATATAATTTAATACAGCTCAGAAAATCATCATATATTACACAAGGTCTCTTCACAAACATTTTGGATGAAGTGACAATAAAGTATGGTATGGTATGTAGGGTATGTTTTACTCACAGCTCTCTGTAGTGCTCTTGGGTCCACCCTCTGTGTTTTTTCCCTCTGGTGCACCTGCTGAATGTAAACAGTGAAAGAAAGGGATATTTACATTTTGACAATACACCATGGTATTTAATTAAAAAAGGAAGAAGGGCTACTACTGTCTTTTTTTATATCTCTGCTGTTGTCAGCAGCGTAAACATACAACGGAAGTGGGACATTTTCTGAAACAGAGGGCCATGTGGAATGTTGACATGATATGTATCTACCGATGAGCTACCAAGCTACCTATGACACTGATTAGTCTATTATTAATAATTATAGACATATATCCTATTCATTTTAAATTAAACATGTTTCAAATTAGGCTATTATATGCGCAAACAGCATTGTTAGTGTAGTTTATTTATTTAGCCTTTACCTCTGATTACATGACCAAATTATCATTTGAAAGTGTATGTTCTGCTCTTTATATGGGTTGTCTCAGTCCCTTTTTAGCACTAACGGTCGCGGAGATATTCAAGCAGTTTAGCACCATGGATTTCGTTTTTTAGTTTGTGCTCTCCTTTCTTTGAAAATAAGTAAGTTACCAATTGTTTCCCCTCATTTTGTTTTCTCTCCTTCTCCTGTCTTTCCTTTCTTTTTTTGGTAGCATGATTTGACTTTCTTTGAGAAAGACATTTCTACAGCAGAAGTTTGCGCTCCACCAGACGCTCAACTGAACTAATAGGCTCGTTCGAGATGAACTGCGCCTCGCCTGTAAAGTAGACGAGAGCAGGCGGCAGCAGCGGGGGGCGGTGACAGAAGTCCGCTCTCAAGTTGGACAGTTTTCCAGCTGATTCCAGCAGCATTCTGGCTGAACAGGAAGGGACACAAACACTGTGGTCCGATTCCGATTTAATAAAATGTTATCAGACCCATATATCAGCTCCTACACAGTCTCCAGTTGATTTTATTATGACAGAGTAGCTGTCAAAATTCTCTACATGTGATCTGTTGCTGATTTTAATTAACAACAGACTGTAGATGATCCGTAATCTGAAGAGATTTAGTCTCTCTGACTTCTAAACGTAACTATCAGCCTCCCAACAGGTGTTCTGTACAGAATAAGCCTTGAAATGAGACAAATAGCAGTTAAAATTCCTCCGATTCAAAATCAATAAAACGTTTATATAAAACGTCGTCATGTTAAGTCGATTCTGAACCAATCAGCTGTTCGATCAGCTGAGAGGCCGGCGTTTCCCAGCATGCCCTGGGTCCGCCTGCGTCCGCCTGGCTCTTGCAGTTGGTGAAAAGCAACTGCGCTACCTGCGGCTCAAAACTGCGGCCGCCTTGGTCTCGTGAGATTATCGTTGCCCACGTGTGCATGACGTCAGAGCAAGTCGGCATCAACTCGGACAAGAATCTAACCCGCATGCATTGGGCGGCGATCGCCGGTGATCGATTCTGCGCAGATCTGGCTCATCTCGAACGAGTCTATTGTAACAAAATGCGTGCAGATGGACTAAACCATTTGACGCATTAGCAAGGGGTGGGTATTTCCACCAGATGCCTAACGGCTGCGGACCGGCTCTCTCATTTATTTTGTTTCTGTGCTCGACTTCCTGTCCCGCACTATCTGCCGTGTGCTGAATTGCTGCGGAGCGAAATTCTTTGTGCGGAGCTCTCCGGCGTCTGGCAAAAATAGAAGCTCTGCGGACCGCTGGAGCTGGGACGCAGTCAGCGCAGCCGTTCTGAAGTCAGTGGAAATACACACATTGACTCTAATGGAAACCTAATGACTCTGCCGCCGTTTCGTAGTCTTTTTTTGTATATAATGTAGTCAGTCAATCAACAAAGTTATTCAGCCAATACACTAACTTTACATTTATACCTCTGACATGCATTATGAAATTAAATTAGGAAATGAAAATATCCAGGTAAAATAAAATATGTTCCAGACTTTTCAAGGGCCCTCTCTCCCCTTGGGCCCTTGTAATCAGTATTGGTTTTACCCCCAGCACACCCGTCGCTATGGGCGGGCCGTAGGGGGCCGGCCCCGCCCCCAAAAATGCTTGTGCCCCTCTCTCTCTTCTAAAAAATGACTTTTATTTTATATTATCATAGTTGCTAATTTTGTGTTGCATTAATGTTGCATTCTTTATCATTAAAACATAAAAAATATAAATAATGGTGTGATTTTTGTTTGATTGATGCAAATCTACACTGCAACAGCCTATCCTATCTATCTATTAGGTTATCTATTTAGGGTACGACGTGACGTAGCCTACGTCAGTGTAGCCGCTCAACAGTTAGCGCACATTTTTGAAAGCTGGATGAGTTTTTGCCGGCTTACTCGCTTCAGTTAGTCACGGATATCCGTAAGTGGTTGAAAAGCCCACCAACATTCTCCTCTGCCAAATTGGATACGACACCGACGCCTCCTGATGTTGTCGTTGGAGAAGGAGCCCCTGGACGACAGTCTGAGCCTGATGCTAGTAGCTCCATGGAGCCCGACCCTGGGCCTGGCAGGACCTGCAGGTCAAGTGCAACTGCGACTGGGGCAGCATTTGGGCCACAACTAACTGTTGAATCAGGGGGTGTGACGGACAAACCCAAACAGGTTGTGTTGAGGAAATATCCAGTCAAAATGTTTGGTTAAAAAAAATAATAAATAAATAATTTTCCTCTAGCTGGTATTTGAACAGGGACTGGCTTGCGTAGGATACTCGGTGGAAAAGGACTCCGCATTTTGTTATGCCTGCAGGAAATTCACATCTGTATCATCGGACGCCACCTTCTTCATTAAGGGGTTTAAGATTTACAGACAAGGGCGTAAATAAGCATGCAGCTTCAAATGACAGGAGGGACTGGAGAGAGGACAGGCTGCCTCCACTCAAAGTACCGGTAGGTTCAAAGTCTCTGTGCGTGCGTGTGTATGTGTGTGTGTGTGTGTGTGTGTGTGTGTGTGTGTGTGTGTGTGTGTGTGTGTGTGTGTGCGTGCGTGCATGTCTCATGGCACATGCATAGCAATGCATATCCTTCTATTGACTGCTTTAAAATGCAATGTTTGAGAGATGCTTCTGGTGTTACATCTAATATGTTGTATAGTCAAGTGTTTTATGGATATTCATAACATTGCTTCTATGTAATGTGTTGTAGGCTATATAGGCTACCTGGTCATATTGCTGTTGGTTATGTTTAACGTGATGATTACGTACGAATAGTATAACAAGAGTATATGATTATTATAAATATACGTACTGTACGCTAATAATAATTGTGCCCTCCCATGTATTTCATATGCCCCCCTTAAGACTGAGGTCTGGCGACGGGTCTGACCCCCAGTCCGACGCCCCTGATAATGAGGACATTGATTATGGCAAATTATTGCTAACAATTTTATTTATACTGTATGTTTAATGTTGGCATCATGACAAGATTATAATAAAGATGCATACCTGTGTCTGTCACAGAGAAGAGTAGAGTTGCCCAGATGAGAACAAGCATCCTGATTCAATGATTGGCACAGTCCGTCTATTCCTTTTAGAGGCACAAACATTATAAACATTTAAATGTTTCAGGTTATGAAATTGGACAAGAAACATCCCTACAGTTGACAGCACAGATTTAAATACAGGATGTTTCACGATCACCTTTTCTGTAGTCAAACTAAAAAATGTGGCTCGAGAAAGTTTTATTTCCAAGAACTTTGTAATATCTTTTCTATAAAACTGCTAAATACATTTTATCTGTAGCACTTCTATCTGCAATCCCCCAAAATCCAAGTTAAATGCACACCTTAATTTACAAGCAAGGCAAACAAAAAAATTACATTCACTCCCGTTTACATTATACATCTAAAAAGATATTTTTTCAAAACAGGTAAATGTTTTATTACCTCTTTTTGTCTTGTTCTGCTGCTCTCTTCTCTCCACAGTGGTCTCTGCTGAATGTCTCTGCTCTGACTCTTCCTCTTCCTTTTGTACTTCTTCCCTTTTTGCACGACAGCAAGTTTCCAGGAAGTTTCTCTACGCACTGCTGGCTCTCCTTAGACTGCCACAGTAAGAGCTAACATTTCTAAAATATATGTACAGGTATATGAAATATATCACGTTGTTAATGTGCAACTTTGATACTGAAGTCTTTTTTTTTTTTTTTTTTTTTTTTGACCATCTTCACGACTGTGAAGGGAGACACTTTAAGAAGGGGGAAGTACCATATACTGTATGTGTGAATTTAGAAAATGTTGTCAACTTAACAAACCAACAATCCTATCTAGCAACTATCCTTCTACATTGTAATGCATAATACATGATGTGCATAGTGAAATGTGTGTGCATGTGAGTGTATAGTGTCTGTATAATTGGTTAATATCTGGCCAGTTGATGAAGTCATTTTAATCATTAGTTTATTCATGTATGAAAAAAAGACAACTCCAGTAATTGTTTAAGTGTATTAAGTGTTTTTTTTGGTTTAATGGTTTTTTGTGCAACATCTTTAAATTGTGTTCTCAGAAAAGATTAGCAGAAGTCATTATTCATTAAAATATAGCCTTATAAGGCATCACTGTATTCTCTAATAACTTCCCGTTGACACTTTAGGTGCAATAGTATAACTGGCAACAATTTTGTCCTTATCAGTTACTGTATGCCTGCATATTGAACACTTAATATAGAACATGAAAACATTGCAATGTGTACTAAAAGTATGAAAGGTTTTGTTCTAACTGACAATTCAGTGATTTCATCCTAAATATAAGCAAGTGGGCTTCCGGTTAAAAAGATGTGCCAGATAACGCTCATTCTTAGTACTGTGAGTCAAGTTAATTCCTGTAACACATTAAAAAAGGGAAGTAATCTATTACTTTTTTAACAAGAAGCGTTTTTACGCCAAGCGTTTTATCGGTTTAAAAAAGCAGATCAAATAAAAAACTAAAGATGGCATTCCGACCTGTAATTTGTAATTTAACAAACAAGATTTTACATAAAAATATGCACATCACCCCAGCTTTAAGGAGACCATATTTTTTTGAGTCTGTCTTGGAACAATACTAACATCCCCATATGTAGATCAAAATGTCTGCAATTAAGAAGACACACACTTTATTTGTGTAACTCAGTTCTACTAAAGCCTCAAATTAGCGATGGTTGATATTTGGAATGCATTTTGGGCTGTAGATGTCCTTTCACATTGGAATTGCTTCATGAAGGGATCTAACTCTTTCAATATACATATGTGCATGTGAGTACTGTATTGAGATAGACTTGAACAAATCTCAATATATCCTTTGAGTTTCTTTGCTGCAGACACTCTCAATGGAAATGAAACAAGACTAAGAGACTACAGCCACACACATGTCAAGGCAATCCATCCAATAGTTGCTTAGACATTTCACTTAAAAACACATCCAAGCCTGGTGACTGGTGACTGGTGACTGGTGAATGAATGAATTTGCACAGCCCCTAACAGGTAGAGGAGTGAAGTGTCTTGGTCACTTCCGGTTACCACCAGCTGAATTTGGCGTTTGAATATCACACCTCTGTGGTAGAAACCGCTTACAGGACCTTGATTTGTCGCAATAACAATCCATCATCAGTCCATTAGATCAATCCATCACAACTGATGAGAGCAAAGAGACTTGATGCAAGTGTCTTCAAATCTCACCCATAATATCCTTCACATTGGAGTACACAGCCATGTCCTCCCCTTCCTCCTCTTCAGGAACAAACTGTTCTATCTCCTCATCATCCCCAATCGTTGGATCTTCATCTTTGCCTTCCAACACATCGCCTTCCTCTCCGCCATTGTCTTCTATTTCCTCTTTTACTTCTTTCTTAATTTCAGCGTACTCTGTCTCCGTGCTCTCTTGGTTCTTTGCTGCCGTCCTGGGATTCTTTGTTTTCAACAAGGAGAAATCAATGCTGGCGTACTCCACATCTTGTGGTCCACCATTGAGATCAGGGGCTGCTTGCTCTTCTGCCACAGCTTCTTCTTCTCCTTCAGATGCCTCTTGGTAGTAGGTCTGATCATCTTCCACTGCTTGACCAGCAGCTATCTGTCAGGTAAAGTGTAAATTATACCACTCATTCTGCAGCTACAACATGCATCAAAATGTGTGTAAAATCTATATCTGGAATATATACACATTAATGCCAATCATTTTTGTTTTTAAATCATACCATAATCTTTCACATTTTACTCTTTTGGTATCCTTTTCTGTACTGATAGAAAAAACTTAAAACTTGTTGGAGATACTGTAATCCATCACATTGTGCGTTTCCTTTCATCATTGTAAGATTACTGTTTTACAGATCAGTCTGTACATACAACTGCACTGCAAAGCGACAAAAATGGGCCTGACTATTAGAGCAGGCACGGTGTTGACTTTGATAGAACATACAGCATCTCAAGTCTGCAAGTCTCAACTTTCGACAAGTATCGAGTTATTTTAGGAACTGCACAGTTGTGTTTGCTTGCGTTGACTGGCAATGGCTACTTCATTCATGCTTCATCATCAGTGGCTCATATTCATCAGCTGCTTGGCTACGAGCTGACTAGTAACGTCCAATCACATTCATGCAGGTGGATTAGGCAGCCTTTAAAATCTGACACTTCTATCTAGAAGGCTGCTGCTCCCTTGACTAACCCAACCTCCTCCTTACTGTATGTGCTGGTTTTTTGTATTGTTGAATCAACTAAAATGTAATGTCCATATATGCATTTGTTGAGAGGGGGATTATATCTCCAAGAAATTTGTTGTTTAACATTTTAAACAAAGAAAGCCACACTCATCCATCTAAAATATTACATTTAATATTGGGGACAATTCAGAAGAAAACTAATGTGTGTGTGTGTGTGTGTGTGTGTGTGTGTGTGTGTGTGTGTGTGTGTGTGTGTGTGTGTGTATATATATATATATATATATATATATATATATATATATATATATATATATATATATATATATATATATATATATATATATACATAGCTGAATAAAAATGTCTATACCAGTGGATCCTCTTGACTGGTCACCATCTCCAGAGTCTCATCCAGATTTCCAAAGCTCTTTTGTGTTTTTCTGGAGAAAAAAATAAAACAGTGACAACTTATTTACATTTATTTATGAAGTTAATCCACAAACAAAACCAGGAATTAATTATTGAATTTAATGGTGTACCTGTGGCATTTTTTTGCCAAACAGCAAAGGACCGTTGAAAGAAATACCCCAATCAAAAAGGCAATGATGACCTCCAGCCATGAAACAATGTTTAATACCTCTTTGGATTTAGCTGCAAACCAGAGAAACAAAAGAAAAAAATGTTTGACTATGTTGTTCTGAACGCTAACATACATGCTATAGTTCATTTCTTCAACATCTTGCTCAATGGTTGTTCAAATACAAAACGTCAACAAGAAGAAATGAGGAACTAAAGATGATATAAACTAGAGGTCTACAGTAGCTCAAGTGCTGTGGTTATAATCACGTACCCGGTTGTTCTGACATCTCTAATTGGATGATGAGGTTTGCTTTTACTTCTCCATTTTGATTGCTGCTGACACACTCAACAGAAGTGTTGCTGTGGTCTTTTACAGTTAGGGTGACGGTGCTGTTGACTGTGTGGTGTGACACCGCGGTGATGACAGAGTACTCAGCATGGTTCTTCAACAGCGGCCATGTGATAGTGGGTAAAGGAATGTGAACGTACATTTTAGTTTCAGAAAGATTAGTAGAATCTACTTACAAGTCACAGTTACGTCAGCAAATGTAGCCACAGTTGTGTTCAGGTGTTGTGCTGTACAGATGTACTGTCCAGAATGTTCCGCCGTCACGTTAGGGATGACGAGTGTGGCTGAGCCAGTGTTGTTCTGCAAGTGAGTATCAGGTCCAATGTGTAGGTTTGTGTTGGAACCCAGTACAGTCCATGTGATGTGAGACGGAGGGAAACTTTCAACACTGCAGGTCAGATTCAGAGCATCTCCCTCCTTAACAGTTGTGTCCCCAGTGATTACACATCTCCTCTTATCTGTGAAGAACATTTTAAACAAGTTATTTGAAGTTAAAATACCTTAAAGGGTTCAGAAACCAATAAAAGTTTTTTTTCAAATTATATGTATGACAGAATACATTTAAGTAATTTAGAAAATTTGGAAGACCAAGTCCTTACATACATTATACAATATTTTAGACCATATACATAAAGTGTGGGAATATCTGTCAATATATACATGCATGCAGGTTAGTGTAGCGCAAAATTCTTTAATTATTTAAAACATGTGCTTCTAGTGAGGTTAAGAACTACCTGCACACCTTCCCAATGCCTCTATAGGTCCAAGGACTTGTTAAAATGTATTTCCATTATTAACTAAAAAGGTGCAGAGCAGAGGTGGTGTTGGCCGATTTTGCCGGGGCTACAGCCCCGAATGTTTTATGAATAGCCTCTCGCTCTCCTTTTTTTTTTTTTTTTTTTTTTTTTTACAAAAATAAGTATAATATAATAAAAAAAAGCCCCAGAATGGCACATCTAAATTAAGAAGGAAATTATTTTCCAACGCATTCGCAGTTCTTACATTGTTTGTAGAACTCATGGTAGAACTGTGACTTTGTCCAGTTTATTTTTCTGAGGCGAATAGAACGGGCAGCTACGTGCGGGGTCTGACCATGCTGTATTTGTCACCACACAAACCTGAAAAAAAAAAAACTTGGCCTTTGGGATGGCAGGCCAGTTATGATTAGGCCAAATTTTGGCGTCATCTAAATTACATCTACAAACTGGCCAGCTAAAATGAACATACACTGGCTATTAACAAGCTGGGCAAGCCAATTGCAGTTTTGCACTGCATTCAGTTTATTTAAATGGGTCCGGGCTAAGCCCTGAAACTCCTCAAGTCCTAGAAACGCCCCTGGTGCAGAGCTGTGAAAGTTATTCAGTATGAATTTGGACAGCTATTTAAGGTTGTTCTCTGCTCTAAACAGAGTTAAGAGGTTCAGTTCCCTAGTTAGAAGAAAGTTGTTGTTGTTTCAATGTACTTACATATCACTGTTACATCAACTTTTTTCACCAGGGTGTTGTTCAGATGATTTGCAATGCAGAAGTACGTTCCAGAATTTGTAGTTGTCATGTTAGAGATGACCAAAGTCTCCATTTTATTGTTTTCCTGCAGGAAGGTCTCAGTTTCTTTCTGCAGGTCAGTTAAAATGTCGTTTTTGCAGATTTGTTTCTGTTCCGTTTTGCATGTTTCTGTCAGAAGATGTATACCACTTGATGAGAGATGGAGGGAAACTTTCAACACTGCAGCTCGGAATCAGAGTCTCACCCTCCTTCACACTTGTCTTCCCAGTGACTGTAACTTCCTTTACATCTATGAGACAAAATCAAAGACTGTATTATATACATTAGAGTTTAGCGTCCCTAAATTCCAAACCTTCCTGCAAGCACATGCTGTTAAATCCTACACAGTTTAGAAAAAAGCATCCAAAATTGCATGAGAGCACACATTTCTCCAAACAAACATTTTAGATGAAGTGAGAATAAAGTACAGTATGTTTTACTTACAGGCCACATTCAGAGTGACAGTCTCCTCTGTAGTGATGTTGTTGGTGAAGCTGACCTTACAGCTGACATTGGTGCCGTGGTGTTCAGCTGAAGAGTTAAAGGTCAGGGTTGAGCTGTGTCTCTGAGTGACAGCAGTCAGATTCTCAGTCCTGAAAGCAGTGATGTTTCCTGTGATGTGAGAGTCCTTCTCTCCTGCTCCTCTCCACGTCCAGCTGATTTCAGGAACAGATCCAGAGCAGAGACCAGGAGCAATGCAGCTCAGTGTGCTCTGCTGTCCCTCTGTCAGAGGAGGAATCATCACTGTGGGCTTCTGGGTCAGATCTATTAGACGATTAAACACTTAGTTGATTGATATAACAGTTTTGATCGTTTCAACATTCTAAAACAAATTTTTAATTGAGTACTTTTACTTTTAATACTTTAAGTACATTTTCCTGATAATACTTACATACTTTTACTGAAGTAACATTTTCAATGCAGGACCTTTACTTGTAACAGAGTATTTTTAACAGTGTGGTATTAGTACATTTACTTAAGTAAAGGATCTGAATACTTCTTCCACCACTGACAGGGGAAATGATTAACAGAACTTCTCCAGTTACTAGGAAGGAATTGAATAAGGTTTTGTTATATTAGTGCGTTTTTTTATTATTTTATGTTTACAGTACACTGGGAAGCACCACGCAGAATATTTGTTAAACATTTTAATGGAGCAATAAGTAACAGTTAAATCAAGAACTGCTGCACTTCCTACTGGTTGCCCTAAGAGGTCGACACGCCAAGCATTACTTTATGCTCCATTAAGACTGTAAATACACCAATCATTATGGTGCAGTTCATAAGCACAAAAATGAACATCATCAATGTTTATAGTTGTTGTAGCTCTTCATACCTTTAACAGAGACAGTTGTTCTTGGAGAGAATGTAAATCCATCTGTATTCCAATACAGTAAACCATTAACTCTGAGCTGATATGATCCAGAGTCTGACTCAGTGAGGTCATTGACGATGATGCTGCAGTTCCTCCGACTCACATCAGGCTCCAACAGTGACACTCGTCCTTTGAACCCAGACTGAGTTTTGTTGTTGTTCTTGTTAGTGTGGAATATGATGTCTGAATCACCACAGTTTGGTTTGGATGGTTCATATTTGTACCAAACTAGATGTTGGGGTGTAAAGTAATAACTGGTGGTGAAAGAACAGGGTATCACAACAGAGTCCAGCCTCTGCTCTTATTTCTCCTTCACTAAGAGTGAAACAGAATCCTTTATCACAGAATTCTGTTTCCCCCACTGATGCACCTGTTCATAAAAAAAGTGACAGGGGATATTTAGATTTTGACATTGCACCATAATATATATAAAAAGGATATTATCATGGCTAAATATTTTTATCTGATTTGTTCAAATCTTTAATGTTGCCATCATACCAAGATTATAATAAAGATGCATACATGTTTCTCTGACAGAGAAGAGCAGAGTCGCCCAGATGAGAACAAACATCCTGATTTGATGATTGAGTCAGTCAGTGTCTCCCTCCACAGGACAAATCATACACTGAAAATGCAGTAAACACAGAGACTGAAGCACAGGAAGCTCCACTGCTGACATCACAGATCTTAAAACAGGATCTTGCAAGTTCAGTTATTCCGTATTTGCGAGATTAAACTTGTTTACCCCGGTAGTGTGACTGTCCTGACATTTGTTACGGTAAAGCTTTTTGTGACAATAATTGTTCTCAAAAGGTCCTATATACTGCAAGTGAACTTTTCCTATGATAATCTTTACTGTTAACTGCAGCTTTGGGCACCCAGAATCATTTACTGAATGCACCAACTGCGACAAATACAAACAAATTAATCATCACTCTTATTCCAACACAATCCACCTTTACTTCCAGAAAATCCAGAAAAGTCAATGTTTTAAAAAATAAAAATCAACTTCTAATTACAGTCCAAAAAGACATTTTAAACATAAATATAAATGTTGCATTTTACCTCTGTCTCGCACTCCAGCTCTCTTTTCTCCACAGTGGTTTCGGCTGAGTGTTCCTGCTCTGAACTGCCTCTTCCTCTCCTCACTTTTCTATTTCTTCCCTTTTTGTGCAACAATAAGGTTTCAGGACATTCCCACACATCGCTCATTTCTCCTCTCCTGAGATTGACAGGCTTTTATGAATTTATAAACTCATAATATCACAGTGTGTGTCAAATTTCAAGGTTGCGCCTTTACAGTAACATTGAATGATGAAAAGAGTTTGTTTGTTCGCTGGTTTAGGTTTTTTGATCCTATCCATGACTGTGAAGTAATGTGAAAGTTTTTGAATAAGGGAAGTAATGAACAACGTATGTTATATGCATAACACATAGCCTACAGCTGTAATGGTCTGTTTTACAAGCTAATATGTGCAGAGAGTTGAGTGATGGCAGTCAAATTAGCATTGCTTTTGTCATGCATTAAAATGATCACTTGTGACAGATGAAGTACAGCCCCACCCAAGACGATTGTGATTGGTTTAAAGAAATGCCAATGAACCAGAGCACCTTTTTCAATGTTGTGTGGACTAGCCAGACCTTCCTCTGGAGCGCTGTGATCTGTGAGCTCTGTGCTCTGTGCCGGTTGCATGGCAAAGTCAGACGTATCAGCGGCACAGAGGTACCCTTATAGTTTTAGTTTCATAAAATGTGCTGTACCCAAAAACATATTACACATATAACGCTGTCAGGCAGAGAAAAGTACGCCATTTAGCACACAGACAAAGATTGTAGGCAGTGCTTTTCATTCATTCCACATTTATTAGGGTTAGGACTATTATGTACACATGTATGTGAAAAATAGGTGTATTTATAAATATACATATAAAAATATGTCAAAAGCACCAATGACCAACAACAAAATAAAATCTACAAATGTATGTCTAGCCTATATCAACAAGTGTTTATGTAAGTGTAAACAATATATAAATAGTACAAAGAAAAAATATTAAATAGATAAACATGGAGTGGGTAGATATGTACAGTATAGGCTATGTATAGTCTATAACATTATACAGTATTTATACCATGTAGGATTTATGTGGAAAAGAATATGGAGAAGTCAGACATGTCTGTGTGGTTGTCAAACCATAGGCTATCAGACTTGTCAACATGACATTTATCATCATATATTAAATACATAACTTACACGCCTAAGTAATTTGAGTGGTGAAAAGCACGAAAATGCAAAGGATTGCAGTAAAATCAGTAGCTACCAACTACCTGGCTACAAACTATCTGAAATCACACAATTGCTGAAGATGTGTGTTATGGGTCTGTGTCTGTTTCCCTGTCCTGTCTGTAAGGCGGTTACACACCAACCAGACGGCCAACCGTCGGCAGAAAAGACAGTCGGACTGATCAGTCAGAGTCACGGACCTCCCCAGACTGTCCAACGGACGATTACCAGGTTAGTGTGCCAGCGTCAACCATTGGCATGGTTTTATGTTGGTTAGCCTAATAGCTCTTTTGATTTGCATTGAGAGATGATTTTATGGAAAGTACCCCATGCCAGTCTCTAGCTATGGTGAAGTGCATGTGATGATGTGGGGCTATTTTAATTCCAAAGGCCAAAGGAACTTTATCACGATGCATAGTATCCTGGATCCATGAAATAACTGGCAAGTCAGGGTAGCGATCTGGGGTCTCATTTTTAAAACTGTGCGTAGGATCCTTACTAAAAGTGTACGTACGCCCAAAAGCCCACAATGGCGTACACTGAAAAAAGTCAGATTTATAAAACCGTGTGTACGCACAACTGTAAGCAATGTTCCCTTTATAAATCACAGATTGACCACAAGTGTGCGTACTTGGATCAGCCTCTTATCCCGCCCTGTAAACGCCCATTTTTAACCATAAATAGTCAATGCAAAGCATCTCGTGAATGCTGATCAGTACGTTAATGACCCTGGCAGTTGTTCTTTCGTTACACCGAATCATGCCGAATCATGACGACTGGCGGAGAAAAAGCAAAAAACTTCTCAGACGTTCAGGAATTGCTGCAAATTGAATTATAATTTCGGCCTGTTCTTGCACATTGTAGGGAAACCGGATCTATAGACTACCTTTATTAATAAAATCTTCCAAAACAGCAGGCATTACGGCACTCGGGGACAGCTTCGATATATCACGACGTATATGATAACAGAACTATAGATTATATCCAAACAAGCCTTAGTGATAAAGTTGAAGATTATACATAATATTTATTAAAAAAAAAACACTTATCGGTCTGACATTTCCCTCTGGAAACAGCCGGTTTCCCCGCAGAACTGGACCCAATTCAGTACATAGATCCATGAGCTCAGCTTTAGAAAATCTAAATCGGCATATTAGCCAGTCATCGTCATGGTCCCTGAAGTCTCTCTCTCCTGATTCTTCCTTTCCAGTCCTCCTGCAGGGCCAGCAGTGCCATCATGCAGCATTACGCACGGGTTCACCGCAGTATTTGTTTGTTTACAACAATTTGTGATTGTTAACACCTTGCTAAAATCACAGCATCAACTAGTGGTATCCCCACCCCGAGATACAATTTGAAGACAAAATAAAGTGTAATAGGCAAACACCAGAGATGGGAAGTAATATATTTAGTTATTTACACTGTGTTCTGCAGTTATCTAATGGTAGGGTATTAATGCTATCCTGTATTCCCTGCAGTCGGGCCATCTCCTCCTCCTGCGCTCCGTAGCGGACAATGTGATGGCGAGACAGCGCCGATTAAATATTAAGAACACATTTTTATTTAAGATTTGAGTTAGAGGTGTTTATGGAACAGTTATCACTCAGTACAAGTACAAATAACACTGCTAGATTTCATCTTCATGTTAACGTGGATGATGGAGTGAAAGAATGTGCGTGAGGCATCAATACTAGAAAATATTACGAGTAATCTTAAAAATAATTTACTTTCTGCAGTCTGACTTCAGTTCACCAAATCACCATCTGCGTCGCCAATTCCTATTTGGTCTCCAAAATGTGCGTACGCAAGGTTCAGAGTTTGCGTGGAGGACTGCACATTCTCCCGTCAAGTTTGTTTTTTATAAATCACAACCTTTGCGTGGTAAGTGGCGTACGCACATTTTCAGCCCCGTTTTGTGTGTACGCCACGTTTATAAATGAGACCCCTGGTGTTCTGCTGTACAGACGTACTGTCCAGAGTATTCTGCTGTCACATTAAGGATGACAAGAGTCGCTGATCCCGTGTCGTTCTGCAGGATGATTCCAGTTTCTTTTTGCAGGTTGTTGTTGGAACCACCTTTAGTCCACGTGATAACAGATGGAGGAAAACTTTCAACACCGCAGGTCAGATTTAGAGCATCACCTTCTTTAATGGTTGTCATTCCAGTGATCAAAGGTTTCTTCATATCTTTAAGATAACATTTTTGACAATATTTGTTATGTGGCTCCAAGCTCAGGCTGAAAACAATCTGAAAACCTTAAAATACCATATTAAGCTTGAAACCTTTTCTAATAAAAAGGATTATGTTGAATAGAACTCAATATGTAAGAAAAAAACTAGACAAGCTAAACTACAGCATTTGAAATGTATTTTAAGCTTACACAGAACCAGGACTGAACCCACTAGGCCTTGAAGAAGGCAAGAGCCATCCTGGCTGATTCGAGTCATCCCTTGTGGGGTGAATTTATGTTGCTACCCTCGGACGTAGATAGATTTAAAAGGTCATACATCCCGGCTGTTATCCCCATTGTTAATACTATCCTGTGAATTCAAATTTAAATTATGTTGTACTGTGGTGTTTATTTGTTGCTGTTTGGTATATATATTTTTTACTGCTGACTGTAATCCAAATTGCCCCTCGTGGATAATAAAGTGACCATGAACCTTGAAGTAGAGTACATGACAGTATGTTTTACTCACAGGTCAGATTCAGTCACAGTCTCCTCTGTAGTGATGTTGTTGGTGAAGCTGACCTTACAGCTGACATTGGTGCCGTGGTGTTCAGCTGAAGAGTTAAAGGTCAGGGTTGAGATGTGTCTCTGAGTGACAGCAGTCAGATTCTCAGTCCTGAAAGCAGTGATGTTTCCTGTGAGAGTCCTTCTCTCCTGTGAAGTGAGGAAAATCTTTCATCTTTCAGTCTTGAATTGATGAAAACTGACTGATGTTTGAACACTCACACACAGGTCTAACACACCTTTAGGGATATTACTTCGACTTGGAGCGTATCTAGAACTCATGTAACATGACCCCACTCATAACAGTTGTTTCACAACCGATGTCTCTCATTGTGTCGGTATTTTGTACTTTTCCACTGTCCCATACTGATGTAACCTGTCACTACCAGCTCATCATGTGTTAACAGTAAGTGTAATGATCTAATCCAGTTTACACACATATTGCAGAGCATCATTGATTATCTAGTCAGGAAATAGCCCATGGGAATGTGTATGTGCTTATGCAAAGTTACAAAGACAGTGGAGGAGAGAAGGAAGACATGATACAGGGGTTCCTGTTTCGCTCTTACTGGAGTAAAGACAGACCTTCCTGCTCTTCTGGGGTTCATGGAGCAAACCTCCACCCATTCTGAAGACGCAGAGGAGGACAACACCCATAGGGAAATAAATATGGACTTAACTGTTCAGCATTTGCGCATAACTGGGAGGTGTCAGTTGTAGGCCTGCATGTGTATTTGTATATCTTTTAAAATGCTGTTTCTAAAGAAGTGTTGACTTTATTCTATCGTCTCAGTAATTTATTTCAGTCCACGGTTAAGTGATCATTAAAACTGATGACATGAACAGTTATTCTGACTCAGATCAGGCTCCAACCTTGACACATGTCCTCTAGACTCAGGCTGAGCATTTAGGTTAGTGTTGTTCAAGCGGAGTGTTATGTCTAAATCGGTACAGTTATGTTTAGAAGGATCACATTTGTACCAAACTGCATTTTCCAAGTGAAGCCAGCATCAGTGTAGAAAGAACATGGTATCACAACACAGAGTCCAGCCTCTGCTATTATTTTTGCTTCATTAAGACCAGAATCCATTTTGAAAGCACTCTCTTCCTTCTGGAGATGCAACTGTAAATACACACACGGACACAATTAGGAACAGAGTATGTAGATGTTGATAATACATCTACTACTAATGAAGAGAGACTTTTACAGAAGTGCAGCTGAACCTGTGAAAGGCCAAACAATGCTATTTGTAGCAGCGTGTGACCAATATATGTTTCCTGATGCAGGATGCAGATAAAAACTAAGTAGAGTAAATTAAGCATGCAAAATAATTATTTCTTAGGTTTTTTAAATATTTTCATGGATTTATCTTTGGTAAACAAATCATTAAATAATTCAAAAGGTAATTATTTACGCCAAACAGTAAAGAGCTTTTAGAAGCTGCTGAATACCTGTAACTGTATCTGCAATTCTGGAACATAAAAGGAAACATGTATAAGGACATTTATTATCAGTAAGAATAATTTAATATTAAAGATACCTTCAGCAGCTACAAAAAATAAAGATTGACATTATACTTCTATGTGTCAAAACAAGATTGCAATAAAGCTGCACACTATACCTACATTAGCATTGTTGCTTCTCACAGCGAAGAGCAAAGAAGCCCAGATGAGAAAAAACATTCCGATTCAATGAGTGAGACACTCCTCCATGGGACAAACTCTTATAAAAGCACAAAGACTTCATACAAAAAGTGCAATAAACATACAGGAAGTTTGGCTGGACCAGAAACATCTCCACAGCTGACAGCACAGATGTTAATACAGGATGTTGCGTGTTCACTATTCTGTGCTGATAATAATAAATTTGACTACTACTTTCCCCAGGGCCTCATTTTACACCTCTGACAACAGCTCTGAACATATCAGTGGTTTCTGCGATGTATAGGCCAAAGATAATAATGTAAAAAGTAATGGATTAAACGTGGCATAATTATTCACTTCAATAGATTTAATGTAGAGATACACACAAAATCAGATGAGGTATATGTTGTGTTTTACCTGTCGTCTTGTTGTCCTGCTCTCTTCACTCCAGTGTTCTCAGCTGTGTGAATCTGCTCTAAACCGACTCTTCCTCTTAGCACTTCTCTACCTCTTCCCTCTTTGTGCAAAAAAAAGACATCAAACGCAAATTATTGTTGCTCCTCTCGTCTGAATACCACAATTTAATTCAATTTTAATCACATATGCATCACATATCATTTGGGGAATGTTTACCTTCTGCACTGAATATTGAAAGAAAAGTAAAGAATTTTTGTTGTTTTTGCACCACTTTCATGACTGTGAACTGATACAAAACCTTTAGCAAAGATTGCAATTGCAAAGAGGCAATTGCACAAACAATGAAAAAAAACTTCTGGTCATCTTCAGAAACAACCAGTGAATGGAAACTTATTTGGAACAACTCAATCTGATGACAGTATAAAAAAAGGACACAAGGAAATCCTGTATATTAGAACAGGATGTCTTCACAGTAATGCCAATTTTAGCAGTTACTTTAAATTGTATTGTACGCCATTTTAAACTGTATGCATGTCTAATGTATTTGATCTCTTAGCCTTCCTTCCCTTTTGTCTCCTTAGGCCACCATTGTAAATAACAACTTGTTCTTAATGACATGCCTGTAAAAAATAAAAGGTGAAAAAAGATGACACATCAGATCTTAGTTTATTTAAATGCAATTTTAGCTGTATTTATTTCTTAAATAATCACATATTGTCTACAAATAATGAAAAGCTAAACTAGTACATGAAGCTGTTAATTCTAGCTGATACAGTGTTAATAAATGCTGTGTAAGACGCCAAAGTTTGTTTGCACACAAAAGCTTTCTATTTTTTTACTGGGCTTATGTTTTGAGTTTTGGTGGTGTGATGGGATATTGGCCATGTGAAGCTGTGATGTGTGTGGATTAAATACTTTGTACATAAAATAGTTGTCACCTGATACTGTGGTTAGAATGGAATAATGCTCGCTGAATTTCTTCCTTCCTTCCTTTGACACACTGAGCTGCTCTCCTCTCCCCTTTCTATTACCATTTGTGTGAATCCCGTCCCAGAAATGCTTGTCACTAATCCTTAGCGGAGTCCTTATGTTTTTCACCCAGCATATTTCCTTGGAGAACGTTGGCACCAAGATCCTGGTTGCAGCTGTCGCCGTGGTCCTGCTGCACTCCCTGCTGAGCTCAGCGGTGCCCTGCAATGTCATGCTGTGTCCTGCTGAACCCTGCTGCTTCCTGCTATGTCCATCCATGCCCCGCTGGGCCACGCCACATCCTGTAACGCCCTGCAGCGCCCTGCAGCGCACTGATATGACATGAACTACTACGACTACCATTTGAAGTCACTGTTCCATTATTAATTTGACTATTATCGCCACTGTTCATCATATCCCCAACCCGCCTGTCAGACACCGCCTACCAAGAGCCTGGGTCTGTCCGAGGTTTCTTCCCAAGAGGGAGTTTTTTCGCCACTGTCGCACTGCTTGCTCTTGAGGGAATTACTGGAATTGCTGGAATTGTTGGGGCTTTGTAAATTATAGAGTGTGGTCTAGACCTACTCTATCTGTAAAGTGTCTCAAGATAAATCTTGTTATGATCTGATACTATGAATAAAATTTTATTTAATTTAATTTAATTGAATTGAATACATGAAATAGCACAAACCCTAACATGTGGAAGTGTTGATACTGTATGTCTGATGTCAACTGATCTCTGGCTCAAAGCACAGTGCTGTGGTCAAAACCACACATAGGATTGCCATTTACAATAAACATTCGAATGAGAAGCCATCACATCAGAAAATATAAGAGAACTCACCCACATAAATCAATCCCCTCCGTCATCCCACCTCCTTTCTGCTTAGACCCTTTAAATCCACCTCTGCCTAACATCTGTCCGTTTTTTAACTGTTGTATGCAGGTTTTAAACCTCTCCCATTATTTCTTTCACATTGGAGTAAACTATCACATCCCCTCCTCCCTCCTTCTCTGCAGACATACACTCTTGTGTCTCCTTATCTTCCCCTATCATCATCATCATCACCTCCTCCTCATTGCCCTCTAACATTTCATCGCCCTCTCCACCATTGTCTTGTCTCTCCTCCATTTCTTTGTTCTTAATTTCAGCATACTCTGTCTCTGTGGTCTCTTGTGTATTATTTGCCCTTCTGGGACTCTTCCTATTCAACAAGTGGAAGTCAATGTCAGCGTATTCCACCTCTTTTGGTTCCACGTCAACGCCAGTGGCTGATTGGTCAGCAGCCTTGGCTCCTCCTTCAGCTGCCTCTTGGTCATTGGCTACTTCATTTTCCACTGCGCGACCAGCATCGATCTGTCAGGTACAATTCGGAAATAATATATCATTTGCCAGTTGATACAAGCCAGACAACTGTATGTACACTAGACATGAAATATGTCCATCAATGACATATAATATTGTCAGTCATCACGCAACACAACAATTTATAATTATAACTAGTTGTGTTAATGTAAATACCAATGGATCCGCTTCAGTCGTCGCCATCTCCAGAGTCTCAATCACATTCCCAGAGCTCTTCCTGGGGAGAAATTGTATCACATTTTAATTTTTTTTTAATGGACTGCACCTGTGATTTCGAATGTTTCAGCCCACAATTAACTACATAACATGTTACAGTATGTAGTTAAACAATATATCATAATTATAATATTTATTTAATCAGCTAATACTGAGTGCTAACAATTTTCATTTGATTTTTACAACTTATCAGGTAACAATTGATTGGTATTTATTGCTTGAATTTAAGACAGCTCAATAGGCAGCATACTGGCTCACTATTATAACAATGAATACAAAACAAAAACAAATGTATTAACTGTGATAATCAAATTCAAGTTTAGAGATTATTTTGTATACAACATGTATATACTACATGTATGAACACATTTAAAAATGTTCTAGGCATACCTTGAAAAACGGTTATTTTAAAGGGGTGATAGAATGCAAAGCGATTTTACCTTGTCATAGTTGAATAACGACAGTTTGGTGGGTAAATAGTACATACATAGAACCTAAAAAATCCCATTAACACCTCTTTCCTCTGCAAATCTCACAATTTGAAACTGCCTCTGAAAACGGGACGAATCTCAAAGAAATCTCCTCCTCATTTGGCTCTAGTCTCTATCTTTGTCACGCCCAAACATTTACATAGGCTACACAACTGACCTGAGGTCAGCTTAGTTTTTTGAATAGGTTGCGCAGATCTCAGAAATTGTATACATTGTTCATCTGCTATTTTACCACTAAATTCACTTCTGAGACTTTTTTATGCGAGAAATCAACTATGTAGAAGTCAAATATGGACCGTTTTACGAATATTGATGGCTAAACCGGCCTGCTCTGAGGGAGATGGAGCTCCGTCACGGCTGGCAGCCCACGGTGCTCGATACCCGCGCAGAAAGTCACCATTTCTGGGTTAGTGGACTACCAAACGCCGCCCAGGGCCTGCAGCCCCCTCTTCCTGCTAAATGGTTGGTGTGTGAGAGAGCGGTCAGCGAGCTTGTTACGCCCGCAATCTCTTACCACAGGTTCCAGTTAATCTTATAATGGATATGTGTGTTGAGTTATTTAAACAAACGATTGGGGAAATAAAAACCTCTTGCCTGCAAGTGAGCTGTATGGAGCTCTATCAATGAGAGCTAGCTTGCCTCCTCCTAACAAGACCTCTAAAATTCACAAAAATGCATTAAATTAAAATCGGACAAAGCTTAGCTTGTTAAGAATTTAGGGTAGCTGTGATATACATGTCGTGATGAAATTCAAACTAAATTTATGACAATTATGCCGAAAGTGTAGCAACGATCTTTTCCCATAGGATTAAATGGGACACATAGCCTAGCTTGCAGCTCTGAAGTTCACGCTGGAGCCCCGAGCCCGGTCGTCCAGTAACTGAGAAACGGTGACTTTCACTGGGTATGGAGGTTGCCGCTTTCTCGTCAGACTGTGTGGAGCTCCTAAAGTCCGACACGTCTTACCAAATTTGCAATTAGCCATCAATTTTCGTAAAACGGCCCATATTTGAGCTTTATATAGTTGATTTCTCGCATAAAAAAGTCTCAGAAGTGAATTTAATAACAAAATAGTAGACAAACAATGTATAACTTTGTAGTGTCTGAAATATGAGACCTGCTGTCTAGTCTCCAATGTGTTTCTATGTGGTTCGCTCAAACCAATCAACGCACAGCTCATTTACATATGCATGAGCATACCATATTTGGAAGAAAAGCTCTTGTTACAAATAGGGCTATATTCACAGGGTAGTTAAGGACCCATAAAATAGCATTTGAGCAATATTCAGCCAAACCAATGTTACATACCCCATTAGGAGACCTTAAGGAACAGTGTGAAATACCCTATATAATCATTCTATCACCCCTTTAAGTAGTTCACATATTTAAGATTTGCTGTGAAATGGATGAAGCTATAACACTGAGGTCCTTTATGATTGATCAATATGTCAAAAGAAGCACAGTTATACAAAGAAAATTGTTTTGTTTTTTAATGTACCTGTGGCATTTTCTGGCCAAGCAGCAGATGGTAGCTGTAAGAAGTATCCCAATCAAAAATGCAATGATGACTTGCAGATGTTTATAAAAAATTTGAAAAATGTCTTGAGCTGATCTGGAATAAAAGTAACAATTGTGATCACTGCTGCCTACTTTTAAAAGCAGTTTTTAAATGAGGAAATTATTTCTTAAAGCAGTGGTCTAGAGTTGGGGAGGGCTTACCCTCTGACTCATTGTTTTTTATCGTAAGGTTCTTTTTTTTCCCTGACGCCACTTCTGCTGACACACTCAACAGTGGTGTAGTTGTGATCTTTGACAGATACAGTAATGCTGATGTTCACTGTGTGATGTGACACCGTGGTGATGACAGAGTACTCAGCATGGTTCTTCAACAGAGGCCATGTGATGGTGGGTAAAGGAAACCCCTCACTGATGCACAAACAGGTCAGGACCCCCTGACTGAACCTCACACCCAGAGCTGTTTAGGATCCTTAGAAAAGCTACAGACACAAAAGAAGAATCTCAACAACACAGCAAACATACAGATAGAAAAGAAAACATGCTCTGGTCTATTCGCATTTCTTTAAACCAATCACAACCGCCTTGGGCGGTGCTAAGCACTGAACGGAGTCCGTTCCCCGCTGCAAAACAGCCTCGGAAGGAACAAAAGCTGTTTTAGTCGTGTAACAGAAAACACAGATTGGACAGATGTCTAGCTAGCTGTCCTGATTTACCCTGCAGAGATCTGAGGAGCAATTAACCGAAGGTGACAGACATCCAGCCGAAAAGAAGGACAATCGGGCAGAATTTGCGGCGGCACCAGAGCACTCCTGAAAGTGGAACATCATGGATATAGACTAATGGTTTATTAACAAAAAGGGAGAACAGAAAAAAATGGGGCTCAAGGGGAAGCTGGGCATAGTAGCAGGTTGTTGGCAGCCTGGGTTTGTGAGCGGAGAGCTGAGTGTAGGCTGAGAAAAACAGGAACGAGGCTGGGCAAGCCAAACAGGCAGGTAAAGCACGGCAGGGCTAAAGAGGCAAAACAGAGCACAAGGTCAGACAACAGGTAACAAAAAAAGGCAGTGAGCAGAAATGCAAGTAAAGAGGGAAAAGGTTGGAAAAATTGACAGAGAGTTCACCACTGTGGGTACAACGACAAACTGGCGAGGAATGGAGTGTGAGACCGCGTAAAATACTGCAGCAGGAGTTGATGGCAATCAGTGCTGAGGGCTTTCAGGTGTAATAGTGTGTTTTGTGTATATTCCAGCTAACTTTATTTTCTTATGGTACTGTCTCAAAAGGGGAAACAGGATGTTCCATTAGTTGACAATGACGGGGGGATTTACTACCTTCTTATAATGTTAGATTAGCCTTGTGAGTTGAATTGTTTTTCGTTTAGATATGTTTATAATTGTGATTGGCGAATCACCTGTGTATTGTGGTACATGCGCATGAGAGGTATGTTGACGGAGTATCCCGCTTATAAATGTAATTCCAATGTTGATGCACTATGCCATGACTATGTTCTGGAGGAGTGACGAGGGACAGATGTGGTGTGTATGGCTGAGTCTGTATTGTAATGTGTTTCAAAGTTATTGCAAAAGTTTGTATCGCACTGTGTTCCTTTGAAGTGCCGCTGCTTTGCCGCTGCATGCTCAGACTCGCGCCTCACGACCCGCGGCATTATGGGGAAATGTAGTTTTCCTGAGGGATTTGTATAGAACAAATGTGATGTGTATTTTTACTGTTCTAGTGTGTGTGTGTACATATGATGTTTCTGTGTTTACCTGTGATCTATTACACATGAGGCAGGGCATGTTTACTTTATTTTGCATTTGTTTTATTTTATTATTTTATGTATCCCTCACAGTAGTCTGAGAAGAGGGTGTGTGGAACTGATGAAATCCTGTCACATGTTGTGTCATTACAGGTATGGTTGTCAAAAGAAAATAAACCACTATACGATCATTTCAATTAATATGTTTTACTATACTGTGTAAATGTTTTGTTATCTTTAGACTGTGCAAATGTTTTGTTATGCTCAGTCTGTTTTGGAAACTGAGAGAGACAGTAGTCCTAGAAAAGGGGTGTGGAACTGATGCAGTCCCTGTCACATGTTGTGTCATTACAGACTCACTCAGTAAAACAAAGATCCAAAGAGCTGTGGTGTCGTGGTGATTTTGTGGTGTGTCATGAAACCGCTACACAGGTGGTTGATTGAACTGGCAGGTGAGTGGAAGCAGATGGGCCACGCCCAGCCTCTCACAGAAATTACAAGCTATGTTTCCATCGACCCGCTTTTATCCAAATTAAGTGATATTGAATGAAAATGCCATATGGAAACAGTAAAATCCGATTGAATTTCATGAATATCGACTCAAAGAAAATACGCTCGGGTCTCATCGGATTTTTTTCTCTGATCGATCATACGGCTTATCGATAAACGCTGATGGAAACGTTATTTGCGAATAAATAATGAATTGCGATTAAGTTTTAGGTCATTTTATGGTTGCAACCAAGAAAAAGTTTCAGTTCATTTCCGCCTAGTATTTCCGCTCTTTTTGCACACATGACAGGTGTCAACAAAAAAAACAGATGTAAGTGGACAAACGAGGAGACGATACTTTTAAAATTGAATTTACCAGAAAAATATAACAGCTATTTTAGATAGCAAAAATCTAAGAAACGGCATCATTTTATCAGGAGCTCGCGTGAGAAATGACCAACAAAGGTTACGACAGGGACATTCTAAAAAATTTAACGTGAAAAAGCTTAACATGGTTTAATGTATCTAAACAACGTCGATCCTCACCAGATTTATCATGGTCATATCTTGTCATGAACAATTACGCCTGTCAAAAAACTAAATCGAAATCCAACGATTATAGAAGTTATCTCACGTTGTTTTCTTCATCAGTGGCCGTATGGCGAGGAAAAGCTTAACGTGGTTTAATGTACCAAAACAATGATCAATCATCACCAAATTTCTCTCTCATATTACCCATCATAACCACGGAAAACGGTCAAATAATCTAACCCAATGTCCAAATATTATGGACGTTATCTGACACATTAACGAGATAACTTATAATCGTTGGATTTCGATTTAGTTTTTGACAGGCTTAAGTGTTCATGACAAGATATGACCATGATACATCTGGTAATGATTGATCATTGTTTAGATATTAAACCACGTTAAGCTTTTTTTCACGCTAAGTTGCTTTAGAATGTCCCTTACATTAAGCTATGGGACGTCCGCTGAGTAAATGGAAGGCGCCAAACAGCAATAGTACACGGCTCAAAAAGAGAGTTGTCTCGCAGCGGTGCCAGGGGAAAATAAAAGGCAAGTTCCACCTTTTGATGAGCTGATCAGATCCTCAGCCAAAGGCCCATCGGAGCTTATAGCTTGGCTTCTAATATTAACAACAACAACAAATAACTACTGTCTAGCAAAACTTTGTTCGCAAAGTTCGCTTGAATCTTGTGCGATTCAGTAAAAATAAAACACCTTAAAATGTCTCAAATCAAGTCGAAGGTATACCAATTTAATCGCGAAAACAGCATGACGCCATTACGACAGGTTTTTATTCGCTTAAAGCTGTTTGATGGAAACACACTTTCACCACCTTTATTCGGGTAGATACAAGAGTTTTTTTTTTTTAATTAGAACTTCAAATAATTTGATTGAAAAGTGGATGGAAACTTAGCTACAGACACAGAAGACAGAAAACAGAACAGGAGGGGGAAACAAGGAAGAACACAGGGAAGGCTGCAGATCCTAATAATATAGGACACAACATTTTTTGTTTTGTTTCAGGATATCTATATTGAGCTATGAAGGCATTTTCTACATTTTGCAAAGTTAACAATAAATGTGAACATTAATCAGCATGCATTTAGGGAGATTTAGGAAAGGGTGTTCTGTATAAGTTTCAGTTACCCCATGATGAAAAATACAACCATGCAAATCTTCTGTGTAAAAACAGTTTTACTGTGTACTTACATATCACTGTTATGTTTACTTCTTTCATCAGGGTGTTGTTCTGATGTTTTGCCACATATGTACTGTCCAAAATATTCTGTTGTCACGCTAGATGACAAGTGTGGCTGTCCAGTGTCATTGTTCAGGGTCTCTGTTAAAATGGTTTAGTCCAGGTGATGAGAGATGGAGGGAAACTTTCAACACTACAGCTCAGGGATTCAGAGCTCACCCTCCTTCACACTTGTATCCCAGTGATTTTAACTTTTCACATCTATGAGACAAAAAAATAATCCACTGTATTCAATGTTATAACACCTCTAAATTCTTCTAAATTTTCCTGCTAGAATAAAATTGATGTTGTAAAATTCAACACAGTAAGTAGAGTACATTCCAGGGCAAACAACTTTGTCATTGATCCTGGACTGTTAATTACTTGGTGATATCAGATTGTGCAGAGTGCACTACAGTATGATTTACTCACAGGCCACATTCAGAGTGACAGTCTCCTCTGTAGTGATGTTGTTGGGTGAAGCTGACCTTACAGCTGACATTGGTGCCGTGGTGTTCAGCTGAAGAGTTAAAGGTCAGGGGTTGAGCTGTGTCTCTGAGTGACAGCAGTCAGATTCTCAGTCCTGAAAGCAGTGATGTTTCCTGTGATGTGAGAGTCCTTCTCTCCTGCCCTCCCACGTCCAGCTGATTTCAGGAACAGATCCAGATAGAGGACCAGGAGCAGTGCAGCTCAGTGTGCTCTGTTGTCCCTCTGTCAGGAGGAGGAATCACTGTGGGGCTTCTGGGTCAGACCTAAAGGGAGAG